>NC_071996.2:14735984-15039015 GCF_028885655.2 Pongo abelii
TTGAAGGTTCCTTTTGAGAGAGCAGTTTTGAAACACTCTTTTGGTAGAATCTGCATGAGGATATATGGAGCGCTTTCAGGCATAAGCTGGAAAAAAAATAACTTCAAATAAAAACTAGAGTGAAGCATTGTCCGAAGCTGCTTTGTGATGTATGCATTTAACTCACATAGTTGAACGTTTCTTTTGATTGAGAAGTTTTGCAACACTCTGTTAGTAGAATTTTCAAGGGGATGTATGGAGTGCTTTGGGGCCTATGCTGGAAAAGGAAACATCTTCTCGTAGAAACTAGACAAAAGGATTCTCAGAAAGTTCCCTGTGCTTTGTGCATTCAGCTCTCAGAATTCAAACTTCCTTTTGATAGAGCAGTTTTGAAACACCTTTTTGTAGAATCTGCAACTGGATACTTGGAGTGCTTTGAGGCCTATGCTGCGAAAGGAAATATCATTGCATAAAAACTAGATGGAAGCAGTCTCAGAAACTTCTTTCTGATGAGTGCATTCAACTCACAGAGTTGAACATTACTTTTGGTAGACCAGTTTTGAAAAACTGCTTTTGTAGAATCCGCAAGTGGATATTTGGAGCTCTTTGAGGCTTATGCTGGAAAAGGAAATATCTTCATCTGCAAACTAGACAGAAGCATTCTCAGAAACTTCTTTGTCATGTTGGGATTTAACTCACAGAGTTGAACACTCCTTTTCATAGAGCAGTTCTACAACACGCTTTTTGTGGAAACTGAAAGTGGACATTTGGTGCGATAGCGGCATCTAGTGGAAAAGGAAATACATTCAGATGAAAACTAGATAGAACCATTCTCAGATACTTCTTTGTGATGTGTGCATTCAAGTCACAGAGTTCAACCTGCCTTTTCATAGAGCAGTTTGGAAACACGCTTTTTGTAAAATCTACAAGTGGATATTTCGAGCGATTTCAGGCCTGTGCTGGAAAAGGAAATATCTCCACGTAAAAACAAGACAGAAGCATTCTCAGAAACTTCTGTGTTATGAGTGCATTCAACCCACAGACTTGAACCTTTCTTTTGATACACCAGTTTTGAAACACTCTTTTTGCAGAATATGCAGGTGGATATTTGGAGTGCTTTGAGGTCTATGCTGAGAAATGTAATATCTTCAGCTAAAAAGTAGACAGAACCATTCTCAGAAACTTCTTCGCGATGTTTGCATTCAACTCACAAAGTTGAACCTACCTTTTCATAGAGCAGTTTTGAAACACACTTTTTGTAGAATCTTCAAGTTGATATTTTGAGCGCTTTGAGGCCTATGCTGGAAAAGGAAATATCTTTACATATAAAGTAGACAGAAGCATTCTCAGAAACTTTTTCTGATGTGCGCATTCAACTCACCGAGTTGAAACTTCCATTTGATAGAGCAGTTTTGAAACACTCTTTTGTAGAATCTCCGTGTGGATAATTAGAGTACTTTGAGTCCTACACTGGAAAAGGAAATATCTTCACTTAGAACCTAGACAGAAGCATTCTCTGAGACTTCCCTGTGCTTTCTGCATCCAATTCACAGAGGTGAACCTTCTTTTTGATAGAACAGTTTTGAAACACTCTTTTTGTATAATCTGCAATTCGATATTTGGAACGCTTTGAGGTCTAAGCTGGAAAACGAAATATCTTCACATAAAACCTAGATAGAAGCATTCTCAGAAACTTCTTTCTGACGTGCGCATTCAACTCACAGAGTTGAAGCTTCGTTTTGATATAGCAGTTTTGATGCATGCTTTTATTAGAATCTGCAGTGGAAACTTGGGGTGCTAAGAGGCCAACTCTGGAAAAGGAATTATCTTCACATAAAAACTAGACGGATGCATTCTCAGAAACTTCCCTGTGCTTTATGCATTCAACTCACATAGTGGAATCTTCCATTTGGTAGCGCAGGTTTGAAACACGCTTTTTGTAGAATTTGCTAGTGGATTTTTGGAGCTATAGGAGGCTTTTGCTGGAAAAGGAAATATCTTCCCAGAAAAACTAGACAGAGGCATTCTCAGAAACTTCTTTGTGATAAATGCGTTCACCAGACGGACTTGAAACTTCCCTTTGAAACAGCAGTTTTGAAACAGTCTTTTTGTAGAATCTGCAAGTTGATATTTGGAGCGCTTTGAGGCCTAGCTGGGAAATGAAATATCTTCTCCTAAAAACTACACAGAGGCATTCTAAGAAACTTCCTCCTAATGTTTGCATTCAATGCACAGAGTTGAATGTTCCTTTTCATAGAGCAGTTTTGAAACACACCTTTTGTAGAATCTGCATGTGGATGTTTGCAAAGTTTTGAGGCCTATGCTGGAAAAGGAAATATCTTCACATAAACACTAGACAGAAGCATTCTCAGAGACTTCTTTGCGATATGTGCATTGAACTCACAGAGGTGAACCTGCCTTTTTATAGAGCAGTTTGGAAACACGCTTTTGCAAATATCTGCAATTGCATATTTGGAGTGATTTGAGGCCTGTGCTGGAAAAGGAAATATCTTCACGTAAAAACTAGTCAGAAGCATTCTCAAAACCTTCTATGTGATGAGTGCATTCAACTCACAGACTTGAACCTTGATAGAGCAGTTATGAAACACTCTTTTTGAAGCATCTGCAAGAGGATATTTGCAGCGCTTTTAGGCCGATGCTGGAAAACGAAATATCATCACATAAAAAGTTGACAGAAGCATTCTCAGAAACTACTTTGTGATGAGTGCATTCAACTCACAGACTTGAACGTTGCTTTTGATAGAAGAGTTTCAAAACACTCTTTTTGTAGGCTCTGCAAATGTTTATTTGGGGCGTTTTGAGGCCTGTGCTGGAAAAGGAAATATCTTCACATAAAAACCAGACAGAAGCATTCTCAGAAACTTCTTCGTGATGTGTGCATTCAACTCACCGAGTCGAACCTATCTATTGATAGAGAAGTTTTGACACACCCTTTTTGTAGAATCTGCAAGTGAACATTTGGAGCGTTTTGAGGCCTATGCTGGAAACGGAAATATCTTCGCATGAAAACTAGACAGAAGAATTCTCAGAAACGTCTTTGTGATGAGTGCATTCAACATACAGACTTGAAGCTCCCTTTCAAAAGACCAGTTTTGGAACACTATTTTTGTAGAATCTGCAAGTGAATATCTGGAGCGCTTTGAGGCCTATGCTGGAAAAGGAAATCTCTTCACATTAAAACTAGACAGAAGTATACTCAGAAACTTTTTGTGATGTGTGCACTGACCTCACAGGGTTGAACCTTTCTTTTTATACAGAGGTTTTGAAACAATCTTTTAGTAGAATCTTCAATTGGAGGTATGGAGTGCTTTGAGGCCTATGCTGGAAAAGAAAATATCTTCACGTATAACCAAGACAAAAGCATTCTCAGATAGTTCCCAGCGCTTTGTGCATTCAAATCACAGATTTCAAGCTGCCCTTTGATACAGCAGTCTTGAAATACTTTTTTGTAGCATCTACAATTGGATATTTGGAGCGCTTTGAGGCCTAGTCTTCAAAAGGGTATACATGGCATAAAAACAAGATGGAAGCATTCTCAGAAACTTCTTTGTAATGAGTGCATTGAACTCAAAGTGTTGAACCTTCCTTTTGATAGACCGGTTTCCAAACACTGTTTTTGTATAATCCGCACGTGGATATTTGGAGCTCTTTGAGGATTATACTGGAAAAGGAAATATCTTCATATACAAACTAGACAGAAGCATTTTCAGAAACTTCTCTGTCATGTGAGGATTGAACTCAGAGAGTTGAACATTCCTTTTCATGGAGCAGTTCTGCAACACTTTTTCTGTGGAAACTGCCAGTGGATATTTGGGGCTATTCCGGCATCTAGTTGAAAAGTAAATACATTCAGAAGAAAACTAGATAGAACCATTCTCAGAAACTCCTTTCTGATGAGTGCACTCAACGCACAGACTTTAACATTGTTTTTCAAAGAGCAGTTTTGAAACACTCTTTTTGTAGACCCTGCAAGTGGATATTTGGAGCGCTTTGAGGCCTATGCTAGGAAATGAAATATCTTCACCCAAAAACTAGACAGAAGCATTCTCAGAATCTTCTTTGTGATAAGTGTATTCAACTCACAGAGTTGAACCTCTCTTTTCATAGAGCAGTTTTGAAACACACTTTTTGTAGAATCTGCAACTGGATATTTGGAGCGATTTGAGGCCTACACGACAAAAGGAAATATCTTCACATAAACACTACACAGAAGCATTCTCAGAAACTTCTTTGTGATGTGTGCATTCAACACAAGAGTTGAACCTACCTTTTGATAGAGGAGTTTGGAAACAGCCTTTTTGTAAAATCTGCAAGTGGATATTTGGAGCGATTTGAGGGTTATGCTTGAAAAGAAACATGTTCACATAAAAACTCGAAAGAAGCATTCTCAGAAACTTCGTTGTGATGAATGCATTCAACTCACAGAGTTGAGGCTTCCTTTTGATATAGCGGTTTTGAAACACTCTTCGAGTAGAATCTGCCAGTGGATACTTGTAGTGCTAAGAGGCCAACCCTGGAAAAGGTAATATCTTCATATAAAAACTAGACGGAAGGATTCTCAGAAACTTCCCTGTACTCTATGCGTTCAACACACAGAGTGGAATCTTCTTTTTGTTAGCACAGTTTTGAAACACTCTTTTTGTAGAAATTGCTAGTGGATGTTTGGAGCTATTTGAGGCTTATGCTGGAAAAGGAAATATCTTCACATAAAAACTAGAGAGAAGCATTCTCAGAAACTTCTTTGTGATAAGTGCATTCATCCCACAGACTTGAAACTTCCCTTTGAAACAGCAGTTTTGAAACAGTATTTTTTTGAATCTGCAAGTGGATATTTGGAGCGCTTTGACGCCTGTGCTGGGAAATGAAATATCTTCACCTAAAAACTAGACAGAGGCATTCTCAGAAACTTCCTTGTGATGTGTGCATTCAAGGCACAGAGTTGAATGTTCCTTTTCATAAAGCAGTTTTGAAACACACCTTTTGTAGAATATGCATGTGGATATTTTGAAAGTTTTGAGGCCTATACTGGAATAGAAAATATCTTCACATAAAAATTAGACAGCAGCATTCTCAGAAACTTCTTTGCGATGTGTGCATTGAACTCACAGAGGTGAACCTGCCTTTTGATACAGCAGTTTGGAAACAAGCTTTGGAAATATCTGCAATTGGATATTTGGAGCGATTTGGGGTCTGTACTGGAAAAGGAATTATCATCACTTAAATACTAGACAGAAGAATTCTCAGAAACGTCTTTGTGATGAGTGCATTCAACTCACAGATGTGAAGTCTCCTTTGAAAGTGCAGTTTTGAAACACTCTTTTTATAGAATCTGCAAGTGGATATTTGGAGCGCTTTGAGTCCTATGCTGCAAAAGCAAATATCTTCACCTAAACACTAGACAGAAGCATTCTCAGAAACTTCCTCATGATGTGTGCATTCAACCCAAAGAGTTGAACCTACCTTTTGATAGAGAAGTTTGGAAACACTCTTTTTCTAAAATCTGCAAGTGATTGTTTGGAGCTCTTTGAGGCCTATGCTGCAAAACGAAATATCATTTCAAAAAAGGGAGATGGAAGCATTCCCAGAAACTTCTTTCTGATTACTGCATTCAACTCACAGACTTGAACTTTCCTTTTCAAATAGCAGTTTTGAAGCAATCTTTTTGTAGAATCTGCAAGTGGATATTTGTAGAGCTTTGATGCCTATGCTGGAAAAGGAATATCTTCACCTAAAAACTAGACAGAAGCATTCTCAGAAACTTCTTCACAATATGTGCATTCAACTCACAGACTTGAACTTTTCTTTTCATAGAGCAGTTTTGAAACACACTTTTTATCGAATCTGCAAGTGGATGTTTGGAGCGCTTTGAGGCCTATGTTTGAATATGATATATATCTTCCCATAAACACTAGAGAGAATAATTCTCAGAAACTCCTTTGTGATGTGGGCATTCAACTCACAGAGTTGAACCTTCCGTTTGATAGAGCAGTTTGGAAACACCCTTTTTGTAAAATCTGCAAGTGGATATTCGGAGCGCTTTGAGGCCTATGCAATGAAAACGAAATATCTTCACGTAAAAATTAGACAGAAGCATTCTCAGAAACTTCTTTGTGACGAGTGCATTCAACTCACAGACTTGAACCTTCCTTTTGATAGAGCAGTTTTGAAACACTCTCTCAGTGGCATCTGAAACTGGATATTTTTATCACTTTCAGGCCAAAGCTGGAAAACAAAATATCATAACATAAAAACTAGACAGACGCATTCTCACAAACTTCTTTGTGATGAGTGCATTCAACTCACAGATTTGAACGTTCGTTTTCATACAACAGTTTTGAAACCCTCCTTTTGTAGAATCTGCAAGTGTTTATTCGGAGCGCTTTGAGGCCTATGTTGGAAAAGGAACTATCTCCACATAAAAAATAGACAGAAGTATTCTCAGGAAATTCTTTGTGATGAGTGAATTCAACTCACCGGGTTTAACCTACCTATTGATAGAGAAGTTTGAAACACCCTTTTGTAGAATCTGCAAATGAATATTTGGAGCGATTTGGGGCCTATGCTGGAAATGGAAATATCTTCACATGAAAACTAGACAGAAGAATTTTAAGAAACGTTTTTGTGTTGGTTGCATTCAACTCACGGACTTTAAGCTTCCTTTTGAAAGAGCAGTTTTGAAACACTCTTTTTGTAGAATCTGTAAGTGGATATGTGGAGCGCTTTGAGGTCTATGCTGGAAAAGGAAATCTCTTCACATAAAAATTAGACAGAAGCGTTCTTAGAAACTTCTTTGTGATGTGTGCATTGGACTCACACAGTTTAACCTTTCTTTTGAGAGAGAAGTTTTGATACACTCTTTTATTAGAATCTTCAAGTGGATATACGGATTGCTTTGAGCCCTATGCTGGAAAAAGAAATATCTTTACGTAGAAACTACACAAAACCTCTTTCAGAAAGTTCCCTGTGCTTTGTGAATTCGACTTCCAGAATTCCACCTGCCTTTTGATAGAGCACTTTCGAAACACTCTTTTTGCAGAATCTGAAAGTGGCTATTTGGAGGGCTTTGAGGCCTATGCTGCAAAAGGAAATATCATTCCCTAAAAACTAGATGGAAGCATTCTCAGAAACTTCTTTGTCAGGAGTGCTTTCAACTCCCTGAGTTGAACCTCCCTATGGATAGACCAGTTTTGAAACACTGTTTTTGTTGTAACCACAAGTGGATATCTGGAGCTCTTAGAGGCTTAGGCTTTAAAAGGAAATATCTTCATATAAAAACTAGATAGAAGCATTATCAGAAACGTCTTTGACATGCGGGGATTGAACTCACAGAGTGAACATTCCTTTCCATGGAGAAATTCTGCAACACTCTTTTTGTGGAAACTACAAGTGGATATTTAGTGCGATTGCGGCATCTAGTGGAAAAGGAAATACATGCAGATGTAAACTAGATGGAATCATTCTCAGAAACTTCTTTCTGATGAGTGCATTCAACTCACAGATTGAACATTCCTTTTCAAAGAGCAGTTTTGAAACACTCTTTTTGTAGAATCTGCAAGCGGATATTTGGAGGGCTTAGTGGCCTACACTGGGAAATGAAATATCTTCACCTAAAAACTTGACAGAAGCATTCTCAGAAACTTTTTCGCGATATGTGCATTCAACACATAGAGTTGAACGTTTCTTTTCATAGAGCAGCATTGAAACACACTTTTTGTAGAATCTGCAACTGCATATTTGGAGCGCTTCGAGGCCTATGCTTTAAAACGAAATATCTTCACATAAACACTAGACAGAAGCATTCTCAGAAACTTCTTTATGATGTGTGCATTCAACACACAGAGTTGAACCTGACTTTTGATAGAGCAGTTTGGAAAAACCCTGTTTGTAAAATCTGAAAGTGGATATTTGGAGAGATTTGAGGCCTATGCTGGAAAAGGAAATATCTTCATATAAAAACTAGACAGAAACATTCTCAGAAACTACTTTGTGATGAGTGCTTTCTACTCACAGAGCTGAACCTTTCCTTTGGTAGAACAGTTTTGAAACACTCTTTTTGTAAAATCTGCAGTTGGATGTTTGGAGCTATTTGAGGCCTAGGCTGGAAAAGGACATATCTTCACATAAAAACTAGAGAGAAATATTCTCAAAACCTTCTGTGTGATGAGTACATTCAACTCACCAACTTGAACCTTCCTTTTGATAGATCAGTTTTGAAACACTCTATCAGTAGCATCTAAAAGTGGATATTTGGAGGGCTTCTCGGCCAATGCTGGAAAAGGAAATATCATCACATAAAAACTAGACAGACGCATTCTCAGAAACTTCTTTGTGATGAGTGCATTCAACTCATAGAGTTGAACGTTCCTTTTGATAGAACAGTTTTGAAACACTCCTTTTGTAGAATCTGCAATTGTTTTTTTGGAGTGCTTTGAAGCCTATGATGGAAAAGGAAATATCTCCACATACAAACTAGACAGAAGAATTCTCAGAAACATTCTATGATATGCGAATTCAACTCACTGAGTTGAACCTTCCTTTTGATAGAGCAGTTTTGAAACACTTTTTTTCTAGAATCTGTAAGTGGATATTTGGAGTGCTAAGAGGCCAACACTGGAAAACGAAAAGTCTTCACATGAGAACTAGACGGAATCATTCTCAGAATCTTCCCTGTGCTTTATGCATTCAACTCACATAGTGGAATCTTCCTTTTAATAGCACAGTTTTGAAACCCTCCTTCTGTAGAAGTTGCTATTGGATGTTTCGAGCGATTTGAGGCCTATGCTTGAAGAGGAAATATCTTCACATGAAAACTAAACAGAAGCATTCTCAGAAACTACTCTGTGATGAGTGCATTCAAATCACAGACTTCAAACCTTCCTTTTCAAAGAGCAGTTTTGAAACACTCTTTTTGTAGAGTCTGAATTTAGATATTTGGCGCACTTTTAGGCCCATAGGGGGAAATGAAATATCTTCACCTAAAAGCTAGTCAGAAGCATCAGAAGAAATTTCTTCACCATGCGTGCATTGAAATCACAGAGTTGAACCTGTCTTTTGATAAAGCAGTTTGGAAATACTCTTTTTGTAAAATCTGCAATTTGATATTTGGAGCGAGTAGAGGCTGAGGCAAGGAAAAGGAAATATCCTCACATAAAAACTAGACAGAAGTATGCTCAGAAACTTCTGTGTGTTGAGTGCATTGAACTCACAGACCTGAATGTTCCTTTTCATAGAACAGTTTTGAAACACTCCTTTTGTAGAATATACAAGTGTTTATTTGGTGCACTTTGAGGCCTATGTTGGAAAATGAAATATCTTCATATAAAAACTAGACAAAGGATTCTCAGGAAATCCTTTGTGATGAGTGCATTCAACTCACAGAGTTGAACCTACCAATTGAGAGACAAGTTTTGAAACACCCTTTTTGTAGAATCTACAAGTGAATATTTGGAGTGATTTGAGGCCAATGCTGGAAAAGGTAATATCTTCACATAAATACTAGACAGAAGGATTCTCAGAAACGCCTTTGTAATGAGTGCATTCAACTTACAGAGTTGAAGCTTCCTTTTGAAAGACCAGTATTGAAGCACTCTTTTTGTAGAATCTGCAAGTGGATACATGGAGCGTTATAAGGCCAATGCTGGTAAAGGATATCTCTTAACATAAAAACTAGAAAGAAGCATTCTCAGAAACTTCTCTGTGATGTGTGCATTGAACTCACAGAGTTGAATCTTTCTTTAGATAGAGAAGTTTTGAAACACTCCTTTAGTAGAATCTTCAAGTGGATATTTAGAGCGATTTGAAGCCTATCCTGGAAAAGGAAATATCTTCACGTAAAAACTGGACAGAAGTATTCCTAGAAACTTCTTTGTGACGTCTGAATTGAACTCACAGTGTTGAACCTTTCTTTTGATAGAGGAGTTTTCAAACAGTCTTTTAGTAGAATCGTCAAGTGGATGTATGGAATACTTTGAGGCCTATGTTGGAAAAGGAAATATCTTCAGGAAGAAATTAGACAAAAGCTTTCCCAGAAACTTCTTTGTGATGAGTGCATTCAACTCACAGAGTTGAACCTAACAATTGATAGAGAGGTTTCGGAACACCCTTTTCGTAGAATCTCCAAGTGAATTTCTGGAGGGATTTGAAGCCTATGCTTTAAATGGAAATATCTTCATATGAAAACTAGACAGAAGAATTCTCAGAAACGTCTTTTTGATGAGAGCATTCAACTCACAGAATTGAAGCTTCCTTTTGAAAGAGCATTTTTGAAACACACTTTTTGGAGAAACTGCAAGTGGATGTATGGTGCGCTTTGAGGCCTGTGCTGGAAAAGGAAATATCTTCACATAAACACTAGGCAGAAGCATTCTCAGTAACTTCTTTGTGACGTGTGCATTCAAATCACAGACTTGAACGTTCCTTTTGATAGAACAGTTTTGAAACACTCTTTTTGTAGCATCTGCAAGTGTTTATTTGGAGCGCTTTGAGGCCTATGTTGGAAAGGGAAATATCTTCATATAAAAACTAGACAGAAGCATTCTAACAAACTTCTTTGTGATGAGTGCATTCTACTCACACAGATGAACCTTCCTTTTGATAGAAGAGATTTCAAACACTCTTTTTCTATAATCTGCAAGTGGATAATTGGAGCGATTTGTGGCCTATGATGGAAAAGGAAATATCTCCACATAAAAACTAAACAGAATCATTTTCAGAAACTTTTCCTGATGAGCACATTCAACTGAAAGACTTGAACCTTCCTTTTGATAGAGCAGTTTAGAAACACTCTTTTTCTAGAATCTGCAAGTGGATATTTCGTGTGCTAAGAGGCCAAAAATGGAAAACAAAATATCTTCACATGAGAACTAGACGGAATCACTCTCAGAAATTTCCCTTTACTTTTTGCATTCAACTCACATAGTGGAATCGTTCTTTTGATAGCTCAGTTTTGAAACACTCCTTGCGTACAATTTGCTAGTCGATGATTGGAGTGATTTGAGGTCAATGCTGGAAAAAGAAATATCTTCACATAAAAACTAGACAGAAGGATCCTCAGAAACTTCTTTGTGATGAATGCATTCAACTCACAGACTTGAAACTTCCTTTTGATAGTGCAGTTTTGAAGCCCTCCTTTTGTAGAATCTGCAAGAGGATATTTGCAGCGCTTTTAGGCCAATGCTGGAAAACGAAATATCATCACATAAAAACTAGACAGAAGCATTCCCAGAAACCTCTTTGTGATGAGTGTATTCAGTTCACAGACTTGAAAGTTCCTTTTGATAGAACAGTTTTGAAACACTCCTTTTGTACAATCTGAAATTTTTTATTCGGAGCGATTTGAGGCCTATGTTGGAAAAGGAAATATCTTCACATAAAAACTAGACAGAAGCATTATCAGAAACTTCTTTGTGATGACTGCATTCGACTCACAGATTTGAACCTACGATTTGATAGATAAGTTTCGAAAAACCCTTTTTGTGGAATCTGCAAGTGAATATTTGGAGCAATTTGAGGCATATGCTTGAAATGGAAACATCTTTACATGAAAACTAGACAAAAGAAATCTCAGAAACGTGTTTGTGATGAGTGCATTCAACTCACAGACTTGAAGCTTGCTTTTGAAAGAGCAGTTTTGAAACACTCTTTTTGTAGAATCTGCAAGTGGATATATGGTGCGCTTTGAGGCCTATGATGGAAAAGGAAATATCTTCACATAAAAACTAGACAGCAGCATTCTCAGAAACTTCTTTGTGATGAGTGCATTAAACTCACAGATTTGAAGCTTCTTTTTGAAAGAGCAGTTTTGAAACACTCTTTTTGAAGAATCTGCAAGTGGATATTTGGAGCACTTTGAGGCCTATGCTGGGAAATGAAATATTTTCACCGAAAAACTAGACAGAAGTATTCTCAGAAACTTGTTCACGATATGAGCATTCAACTCACAGAGGTGAATCTTTCTTTTCAAAGAGCAGTTTTGAAAAACACTTTTGGTAAAATCTGCAAGTGGATTTTTGGAGCGATTTCAGGACTATGCTGGAAAAGGAAATATCTTCAAATAATTACTAGACAGAAGCATTCTCAGAAACATCTGTGCGATGAGTGCATTCAACTCAAAGACTTGAAGGTTCCTTTTGATAGAACAGTTTTGAAACACTTTTTTGTAGAATCTGCTAGTGGATATTTGGAGCGCTTTGAGGCCTATGCTGGAAAAGGAAATATCTTCACATAAAAACTAGACAGAAGCATTCTCAGAAATTTCTTTGTGTTGAGTGCATTCAACTCACAGACGTGAAGCTTTCTTTTGAAAGAGCAGTTTTGAAACACTCTTTTTGAAGAATCTGCAAGTGGATATTTGGAGCGCTTTGAGGCCTATGTTGGAAAAGGAAATATCTTCACATAAAAACTAGACAGAAACATTCTCAGAAACTACTTTGTGATGAGTGCATTCAACTCAAAGACTTGAACGTTACTTTTGAGAGAACAGTTTTGAAACACTCTTTTTGTAGAATCTGCACGTGGATATTTGGAGAACTTTGAGGCCTATACTGGAAAAGGAGATATCTTCACATAAAAACTAGACAGAAGCATTCTCAGAAACTTCTTTGCGTTGAGTGCATTCAACTCACAGACTTGAAGCTTTCTTTTGGAAGAGCAGTTTTGAAACACTCTTTTTTTAGAATCTGCACGTGGATACTTGGAGCGCTTTGAGGCCCATGCTGGGAAATGGAATACCTTCACCTAAAAACTAGACTGAAGCATTCTGAGAAACTTCTTTGGGATGAGTGCATTCAACTCACAGACCTGAACGTTGCTTTGGATAGAACAGTTCTGAAACACTAAGTTTGTAGAATCCGCAAGTGTTTATTCGGAGCACCTTGAGGCCTATGTTGGAAAAGGAAATATCCTCACATAAAAATTAGAGAGAAGCATTCTCAGAAACTTCTTTGTGATGAGTGCATTCAACTCACAGACTTGAACCTACCAATTGATAGAGAAGTTTGGAAACACTCTTTTTGTAGAATCTGCAAGTGGATATTTGGAGCGCTTTGAGGCCTATGTTGGAAAAGGAAATATCTTCACATAAAAGCTAGACAGAAACATTCTCAGAAACTTATTTGTGATGAGTGCATTCAACTCAAAGACTTGAACGTTCCTTTTGAGAGAACAGTTTTCATACACTCTTTTTGTGGAATCTGCACGTGGATATTTGGAGCGCTTTGAGGCCTATGCTGGAAAAGGAAATATCTTCACATAAAAACTAGACAGAAGCATTCTGAGAAACTTCTTTGTGGTGAGAGCATTCATCTCACAGACTTGAAGCTTTCTTTTGAAAGAGCAGTTTTGAAAAACTCTTTTTGTAGAATCTGCATGTGGATATTTGGAGCGATTTGAGGCCTATGCTGGGAAATGAAGTATCTTCACCTGAAAACTAGACAGAAGCATTCTCAGAAACTTGTTTGTGTTGAGTGCACTCAACTAACAGACTTGAATCCTTCTTTGGAAAGAGCAGTTTTGCAACACTCTTTTTGTAAAATCTGCAAGTGGATATTTGGAGCACTTTGAGGCCTATGCTGGGAAATGGAATATCTTCACCTAAAAACTAGACAGAAGCATTCTCAAAACGTTCTCTTGATGCGTGCATTCAACTCACAGAGTTGAACCTGTCTTTTGATACAGCAGTTTGGAAACACTCTATTTGTGAAATCTGCAATTGGATATTTCCAGCGATTTGAGGCTTATGCAAGGAACAGGAAATATCTTCACTTCAAAACTGGACAGGAGCATTCTCAGAAACCTCTTTGTGATGAGTGCATTGAACTCGAAGACTTGAACGTTCATTTTGATAGAACAGTTTGGAAACACTCCTTTTGGACAATCTGCAAATGTTTATTCGGAGAGCTTTAAGGCCTATGTTGGAAAAGGAAATAACTTCACCTAAAAACTAGACAGAAGCATTCTCAGAAACTACTTTGTGGTGAGTGCATTCACCTCACAGAGTTGAACCAAAAAGTTGATAGAGAAGTTCCGAAACACTCTTTTTGTAGAATCTGCAAGTGGATATTTGGAGCGCTTTGAGGCCTATGCAGGAAAAGGAAATATCATCACTTCAAAACTGGACAGGAGCACTCTCAGAAACCTCTTTGTGATGAGTGCATTCAACTAGAAGGCGTGAACGTTCCTTTTGATAGAACAGTTTTGAAACACTCCTTTTGTGCAATCTGCAAATGTTTCTTCGGAGCGCTGTGAGGCCGATGTTGGAAAAGGAAATATCTTCACCTAAAAACTAGACAGAAGCATTCTTGGAGAATTCTTTGTGATGAGTGCATTCAACTCACAGAATTGAACCTACCAATTGATAGAGAAGTTTGGAAACACTCTTTTTGTAGAATCTGTAAGTGGATATTTGGAGCGCTTTGAGATCCATGCAGGGAAATGGAATATGTTCACCTAAAAACTAGACAGAAGCATTCTTAAAAACTTCTTTGTGATGAGTGCATTCAACTCAAGGACTTGAAAGTTCCTTTTGAGAGAACAGATTTGAAACACTCTTTTTGTAGAATCTGCACGTGGATATTTTTAGCGCTTTGAGGCCTCTGCTGGAAAAGGAAATATCTTCACCGAAAAACTACACAGAAGCATTCTGAGAAACTTCTTTGTGTTGAGTGCACTCAACTCACAGACTTGAAGCTTTCTTTTGAAAGAGCAGTTTTGAAACACTCTTTTTGTAGAATCTGCACGTGGACATTCGGAGCGATTTGAGGCCTATGCTGGGAAATGAAGTATCTTCACCTGAAAACTAGACAGAAGCATTCTCAGAAACTTCTTTGTGATGAGTGCACTCAACTCACAGACTTGAAGCTTTCTTTTGAAAGAGCAGTTTTGAAACACTCTTTTTGTACAATCTGCAAGTGTATATTTGGAGCGCTTTGAGGCCCATGCTGGGAAATGGAATATCTTCACCTAAAAACTAGACTGAAGCATTCTGAGAAACTTCTTTGTGATGAGTGCATTCAACTCACAGATTTGAACCTACCAATTGATAGAGAAGTTTGGAAACACACTTTTTGTAGAAACTGAAAGTGGATATTTTGAGCGCTTTGAGGCCTATGCTGGAAAAGGAAGTATCTTCACATAAAAACCTGACAGAAGCATTCTCAGAAACTTGTTTGTGTTCAGTGCATTCAAATCACGGACTAGAATCTTTCTTTTGAAAGAGCAGTTTTGAAACACTCTGTTTGTAAATCTGCAAGTGGATATTTGGAACACTTTGAGGCCTATGCTGGGAAATGGAATATCTTCACCTAAAAAATAGACAGAAGCATTCTCAGAAAGTTCTTCTCGATGTGTGCATTCAACTCACAGAGCGGAACCTGTCTTTTGATAGAGCAGTTTGGAAACACACTTTTTGTGAAATCTGCCATTGGATATTTCCAGCGATTTGAGGCCTATGCAAGGAAAAGGAAATATCTTCACTTCAAAACTGGACAGGAGCATTCTCAGAAACCTCTTTGTGATGAGTGCATTCAACTCGAAGCCTTGAACGTTCCTTTTGATAGAACAGTTTTGAAACACTCCTTTTGGACAATCTGCAAATGTTTATTCAGAGCACTTTGAGGCCTATGTTGGAAAAGGGAATATCTTCACCTAAAAACTAGACAGAAGCATTCTCGGAAACTTCTTTGTGATGAGTGCATTCAACTCACAGAATTGAACCTACCAATTAATAGAGAAGTTTGGAAACACTCTTTTTGTAGAATCTGCAATTGGATATTTCGAGCGCTTTGAGGCCTCTGCTGGAAAAGGAAATATCTTCACCTAAAATCCAGACAGAAGCATTCTGAGAAACTTCTTTGTGTTGAGTGCATTCAACTCACAGACTTGAAGCTTTCTTTTGAAAGAGCAGTTTTGAAACACACTTTTTATAGAATCTGCAAGTGGATATTTGGAGCGCTTTGAGGCCCATGCTGGGAAATGGAATATCTTCACCTAAAAACTAGACTGAAGCATTCTGAGAAACTTCTTTGTGATCAGTGCATTCAACTCACCGACTTGAACGTTGCTTTTGATAGAACAGTTCTGAAACACTCAGTTTGTAGAATCCGCAAATGTTTATTCGGAGCACCTTGAGGCCTATGTTGGAAAAGGAAATACCTTCACACAAAAACTAGAGAGAAGCATTCTGAGAAACTTCTTTGTGTTGAGTGCATTCAACTCACAGACTTGAAGCTTTCTTTTGAAAGAGCAGTTTTGAGACACTCTTTTTGTAGAATCTGCACGTGGTTATTTGGAGCGATTTGAGGCCTATGCTGGGAAATGAAGAATCTTCACCTGAAAACTAGACAGAAGCATTCTGAGAAACTTCTTTGTGTTGAGTGCACTCAACTCACAGACTTGAAGCTTTCTTTTGAAAGAGCAGTTTTGAAACACTCTTTTTGTAGAATCTGCAAGTGGATATTTGGAGGGCTTTGAGGCCCATGCCTGGAAATGGAATATCTTCACCTAAAAACTAGACTGAAGCATTCTGAGAAACTTCTTTGTGATGAGTGCATTCAACTCACAGACTTGAAAGGTGCTTTTGATAGAACAGTTCTGAAACACTAAGTTTGTAGAATCCGCAAGTGTTTATTCGGAGCACCTTGAGGCCTAAGTCGGAAAAGGAAATATCTTCACATAAAAACTAGAGAGAAGGATTCTCAGAAACTTCTTTGTGATGAGTGCATTCAACTCACAGATTTGAACCTACCAATTGATAGAGAAGTTTGGAAACACTCTTTTTGTAGAATCTGCAAGTGGATATTTGGAGCGCTTTGAGGCCTATGCTGGAAAAGGAAGTATCTTCACATAAAAAACTGACAGAAGCATTCTCGGAAACTTCTTCGTGTTCAGTGCATTCAAATCACGGACTAGAATCTTTCTTTTGAAAGAGCAGTTTTGAAACACTCTTTTTGTAGAATCTGCACGTGGATATTTGGAGCGCTTTGAGGCATAGGCTGGAAAAGATAATATCTTCACATAAAAACCAGACAGAAGCATTCTGAGAAACTTCTTTGTGTTCAGTGCATTCAACTCACAGACTTGAAGGTTTCTTTTGAAAGAGCAGTTTTGAAACACTCGTTTTGTAGAATCTGCACGTGGATATTTGGAGCGCTTTGAGGCCAATGCTGGGAAATGGAATATCTTCACCTAAAAACTAGACTGAAGCATTCTGAGAAACTTCTTTGTGATGAGTGCATTCAACTCACAGACTTTAACGTTGCTTTTGATAGAACAGTTCTGAAACACTAAGTTTGTAGAATCCGCAATGGTTTATACGGAGCAACTTGGGGCCTATGTTGGAAAAGGAAATATCTTCACATAAAAACTAGAGAGAAGCATTCTCAGAAACTTCTTTGTGATGAGTGCATTCAACTCACAGACTTGAACCTACCAATTGATAGAGAAGTTTGGAAACACTCATTTTGTAGAATCTGCACGTGGATATTTGGAGCGCTTTGAGGCCTATGCCGGAAAAGGAAATATCTTCACATAAAAACCTGACAGAAGCATTCTCAGAAACTTCTTTGTGTTCAGTGCATTCAAATCACAGACCTGAATCTTTCTTTTGAAAGAGCAGTTTTGAAATACTCTTTTTGTAAAATCTGCAAGTGGATATTTGGAGCACTTTGAGGCCTATGCTGGGAAATGGAATAACTTCTCCTAAAAACTAGACAGAAGCATTCTCAGAAAGTTCTTCTCAATTCGTGCATTCAACTCACAGAGTTGAACCTGTCTTTTGATAGAGCAGTTTGGAAGCACTCTTTTTGTGCAATCCTCCATTGGATATTTCCAGCGATTTGCAGCGTATGCAAGGAAAAGGAAATATCTTCACTTCAAAACTGGACAGGAGCATTCTCAGGAACCTCTTTGTGATGAGTGCATTCAAATCGAAGGCTTGAACGTTTCTTTTGATAGAACAGTTTTGAAACACTCCTTTTGGACAATCTGCAAATGTTTATTTGGAGCGCTTTGAGGCCTACGTTGGAAAAGGAAATATCTTCACATAAAAACTAGACAGAAGCATTCTCGGAAACTTCTTTGTGATGAGTGCATTCAACTCACAGAATTGAACCTACCAATTGAGAGAGAAGTTTGGAAACACTCTTTTTGTAGAATCTGCAACTGGATATTTGGAGCGCTTTGAGGCCTATGTTGGAAAAGGAAATATCTTCAACTTAAAACTAGACAGAAGCATTCTCAGAAACTTCTTTGTGATGAGTGCATTCAACTGAAGGACTTGAACGTTCCTTTTGAGAGAACAGTTTTCACACACTCTTTTTGTAGAATCTGCACGTGGATATTTCGAGCGCTTTGAGGCCTCTGCTGGAAAAGGAAATATCTTCACATAAAAACTAGACAGAAGCATTCTGAGAAACTTCTTTGTGTTGAGTGCATTCAACTCACAGACTTGCAGCTTTCTTTTGAAAGAGCAGTTTTGAAACACTCTTTTTGTAGAATCTGCACGTGGATATTTGGTGCGATGTGAGGCCTATGCTGGGAAATGAAGTATCTTCACCTGAAATCTAGACAGAAGCATTCTCAGAAACTTCTTTGTGTTGAGTGCACTCAACTCACAGACTTGAAGCTTTCTTTTGAAAGAGCAGTTTTGAAACACTCTTTTTGTAGAATCTGCACGTGGATATTTGGAGTGTTTTGAGGCCCATGCCTGGAAATGGAATATCTTCACCTGAAAACTAGACTGAAGCATTCTGAGAAACTTCTTTTTGATGAGTGCATTCAACTCACACACTTGAACGTTGCTTTTGATAGAACAGTTCGGAAACACTAAGTTTGTAGAATCCGCAAATGTTTATTCGGTGCACCTTGAGGCCTAAGTCGGAAAAGGAAATATCTTCACATAAAAACTACAGAGAAGCATTCTCAGAAACTTCTTTGTGATGAGTGCATTCTACTCACAGTGTTGAAGCTTCCAATTGATAGAGAAGTTTGGAAACACTCTTTTTGTAGAATCTGCAAGTGGATATTTGGAGCCGTTTGAGGCCTATGCTGGAAAAGGAAATATCTTCACATAAAAACTGAACAGAAGCATTCTCAGAAACTTCTTTATGTTGAGTGCATTCAACTCACAGACTTGAACTTACCTATAGAAAGAGCAGTTTTAAAACACTCTTTTGGTAAAATCTGCAAGTGGTTATTTGGGGCACTTCGAGGCCTGTGCTGGGATATGGAATACCTTCACCTAAAAGCTACAGAGAAGCATTCTCAGAAAATTCTTCATGATGATTTCATTCAACTCACGGAGTTGAACCCTCCTTATGATAGAACACTTTTGAAACACTCTTTTTGTAGAATCTGCAAGAGGCTATTTGGAGCGTTTTGAGGCCTATGCTGGAAAAGGAAATATCTTCACATAACAACTAGACGGAAGCATTCTCAGAAACTTCTGTGTGATGAGTGCATTCAACTCACAGACTTGAACGTTCCTCTCGAAAGAGCAGTTTTGAAACACTCCTTTTGTAGAATCTGCAAGTGTTTATTTGGAGCGCTTTGAGGCCTATGTTGGAAAAGGAAATATCTTCACATAAGAACCAGACAGAAGCATTCTCAGAAACTTCTTTCTGAAGAGTGCATTCATCACACAGACTTGAACCTTGCTTTTGAAAGAGCAGCTTTGAAACACTCTTTTCGTAGAATCTGCAAGGGGATATTTGGAGCGCTTTGAGGCCTATGCTGGGAAATGAAATCTCTTCACCTAAAAACTAGACAGAAGCATTCTGAGAAACTTCTGTGTGATGAGTGCATTCAACTCACAGACTTGAACGTTCCCTTTCATAGAACAGTTTTGAAACACTCCTTTTGTAGAATCTACATGTGTTTATTTGGAGCGCTTTGAGGCCTACGTTGGAAAAGGAAATATCTTCATATAAAAACTAGACGGAAGACTTCTCAGAAACTTCTTTTTGATGAGTGCATTCAACTCACAGACTTGAAGCTTCCTTTGGAAAGAGCAGTTTGGAGACACTCTTCTTATAGAATCTTCAAGGGGATATTTGGAGCGCTTTGAGGCCTATGCTGGGAAATGAAATCTCTTCACCTAAAAACTACACAGAAGCATTCTGAGAAACTTCTGTGTGATGAGTGCATTCAACTCACAGACTTGAACGTTCCCTTTGATAGAACAGTTTTGAAACACTCCTTTTGTAGAATCTGCATGTGTTTATTCTGGAGCGCTTTGAGGCCTATGTTGGAAAAGGAAATATCTTCATATAAAAACTAGACGGAAGCCTTCTCAGAAACTTCTTTGTGATGAGTGCATTCAACTCACAGACATGAAGCTTCCTTTGGAAAGAGCAGTTTGGAGACACTCTTCTTATAGGATCTTCAAGTGCATATTTGGAGCGCTTTGAGGCCTATGCTGCGACATGAAATCTTTTCACCTAAAAACTACACAGAAGCATTCTGAGAAACTTCTTTGCAATGAGTGCATTCAACTCACAGACTTGAACGTTCCTTTGGATAGAACAGTTTTGAAATATTACGTTTGTAGAATCTGCAAGTGTTTATTCGGAGCACCTTGAGGCCTATGTTGGAAAAGGAAATATCTTCACATAAAAACTACAGAGAAGGATTCTCAGAAACTTCTTTGTGATGAGTTCATTCAACTCACAGAGTTGAGCCTACCACTCGATAGAGAAGTTTGGAAACACTCTTTTTGTAGAATCTGCAAGTGGATATTTGGAGCAGTTTGAGGCCTATGCTGGAAAAGGAAATATCTTTACATAAAAACTGAACAGAAGCATTCTCAGAAACTTCTTTGATTTGAGTGCATTCAACTCACAGACTTGAACTTACCTATAGAAAGAGCAGTTTTGAAACACACTTTTGCTAAAATCTGCAAGTGGTTATTTGGAGAACTTCGAGGCCTGTGCTGGGATATGGAATATCTTCACCTAAAAACTACAGAGAAGCATTCTCAGAAAGTTCTTCACGATGCCTTCATTCAACTCATGGAGTTGAACCTTCCTTATGATAGAACACTTTTGAAACACTCTTTTTGTAGAATCTGCAAGAGGCTATTTGGAGCGTTTTGAGGCCTATGCTGGAAAAGGAAATATCTTCACATAACAACTAGACGGAAGCATTCTCAGAAACTTCTGTGTGATGAGTGCATTCAACTCACAGAGTTGAACGTTCCTCTCAAAAGAGCAGTCTTGAAACACTCCTTTTGTAGAATCTGCAAGTGTTTATTTGGAGCGCTTTGAGGCCTATGTTGGAAAAGGAAATATCTTCACATAAAAACTAGACAGAAGCATTCTCAGAAACTTCTTTGTGATGAGTGCATTCTACTCACAGTGTTGAAGCTTGCTTTTGATAGAGCAGTTTTGAAACACTCTTTTGGTAGAATCTGCAAGTGGATATTTGGAGCGCTTTGAGGCCTATGCTGGAAAAGGAAATATCTTCACATAAAAACTAGACAGAAGCATTCCAGGAAACTCCTGTATGATAAGTGCATTCAAATCACAGACTTGAACGTTCCTTTTGAGAGGACGCTTTTGAAACAATCCTTTTGTAGAATTTGCAAGTGTTTATTTGGAGCGCTTTGAGGCCTAAGCTGGAAAAGGAAGTATCTACACATAAGAACTAGACAGAAGCATTCTCAGAAACTTCTTTCTGATGAGTGCATTCAACACACAGACTTGAACCTTGCTTTTGAAAGAGCAGCTTTGAAACACTCTTTTCGTAGAATCTGCAAGGGGATATTTGGAGCGCTTTGAGGCCTATGCTGGGAAATGAAATCTCTTCACCTAAAAACTAGACAGAAGCATTCTGAGAAACTTCTGTGTGATGAGTGCATTCAACTCACAGACTTGAACGTTCCCTTTGATAGAACAGTTTTGAAACACTTCTTTTGTAGAATCTGCATGTGTTTATTTGGAGCGCTTTGAGGCCTATGTTGGAAAAGGAAATATCTTCATATAAAAACTAGACGGAAGCCTTCTCAGAAACTTCTTTGTGATGAGTGCATTCAACTCACAGACTTGAAGCTTCCTTTGGAAAGAGCAGTTTGGAGACACGCTTCTTATAGAATCTTCAAGTGGATATTTGGAGCGCTTTGAGGCCTATGCTGGGATATGAAATCTCTTCACCTAAAAACTAGACAGAAGCATTCTGAGAAACTTCTTTGCAATGAGTGCATTCAACTCACAGACTTGAACGTTCCTTTGGATAGAACAGTTTTGAAACATTACGTTTGTAGAATCTGCAAGTGTTTATTCGGAGCACCTTGGGGCCTATGTTGGAAAAGGAAATATCTTCACATAAAAACTAGAGAGAAGGATTCTCAGAAACTTCTTTGTGATGAGTTCATTCAACTCACAGAGTTGAACCTACCAATCGATAGAGAAGTTTGGAAACACTCTTTTTGTAGAATCTGCAAGTGGATATTTGGAGCGCTTTGAGGCCCATGTTGGGAAATGAAATATCTTCACCTAAAAACAAGACGGAAGCATTCTCAGAAACTTCTTTTTGATGAGTGCATTCAACTCAAAGACTTGGACGTTCCTTTTGAGAGAACAGTTTTGAAACACTCTTTTTGTAGAATCTGCAGATGGATATTTGGAGAGATTTGAAGCCTCTGCTGGAAAAGGAAATATCTTCACCTGAAAACTAGACAGAAGCATTCTCAGAAACTTCTTTGTGTTGAGTGCACTCAACTCACAGACTTAAAGCTTTCTTTTGAAAGAGCAGTTTTGAAACACTCTTTTTGTAGAATCTGCAAGTGGATATTTGGAGCGCTTTGAGGCCCATGCTGGGAAATGGAATATCTTCACCTAAAAACTAGACTTAAGCATTCTCAGAAACTTCTTTGTGATGAGTGCATTCAACTCACAGACATGAAAGTTGCTTTTGATAGAAAAGTTCTGAAACACTAAGTTTGTAGCATCCGCAAGTGTTTATTCGGAGCACCTTGAGGCCTATGTTGGAAAAGGAAATATCTTCACATAAAAACTAGAGAGAAGCATTCTCAGAAACTTCTTTGTGATAAGTGCATTCAACTCACAGACTTGAACCTACCTATTGGTAGGGAAGTTTGGAAACACTCTTTTTGTAGAATCTGCAAGTGGATATTTGGAGCGCTTTGAGGCCCATGCTGGGAAATGGAATATCTTCACCTAAAAACTAGACTGAAGCATTCTGAGAAACTTCTTTGTGTTGAGTGCACTCAACTCACAGACTTGAAGCTTTCTTTTGAAAGAGCAGTTTTGAAACACTCTTTTTGTAGAATCTGCAATTGGATACTTGGAGCGCTTTGTGGCCCATGCTGGGAAATGGAATATCTTCACCTAAAAACTAGACTGAAGCATTCTGAGAAACTTCTTTGTGATGAGTGCATTCAACTCACAGACTTGAAAGTTGCTTTTGATAGAACAGTTCTGAAACCCTAAGTTTGTAGAATCCGCAAGTGGTTTTTCGGAGCACCTTGGGGCCTATGTTGGAAAAGGAAATATCTTCACATAAAAACTAGAGAGAAGCATTCTCAGAAACTTCTTTGTGATGAGTGCATTCAACTCACATACTTGAACCTACCAATTGATAGAGAAGTTTTGAAACACTCTTTTTGTAGAATCTGCAAGTGGATATTTGGAGAGCTTTGAGGCCTATGCTGGAAAAGGAAATATCTTCCATAAAAACCTGACAGAAGCATTCTCAGAAACTTCTTTGTGTTCAGTGCATTCAAATCACAGACTTGAATCTCTCTTTTGAAAGAGCAGTTTTGAAACACTCTTTTTGTAAAATCTGCAAGTGGATATTTTGAGCACTTTGAGGCCTACGCTGGGAAATGGAATATCTTCACCTAAAAACTAGACTGAAGCATTCTGAGAAACTTCTTTGTGATGAGTGCATTCAACTCACAGATTTGAACCTACCAATTGATAGAGAAGTTTGGAAACACTCTTTTTGTAGAATCTGCAAGTGGATATTTGGAGCGCTTTGAGGCCTATGCTGGAAAAGGAAATATCTTCACATAAAAACCTGACAGAAGTATTCTCAGAAACTTCTTTGTGTTCAGTGCATTCAAATCACCGACTTGAATCTTTCTTTTGAAAAAGTAGTTTTGAAACACTCTTTTTGTAAAATCTGCAAGTGGATATTTGGAGCACTTTGAGGCCTATGCTGGGAAATGGAATATCTTCACCTATATACTAGACAGAAGCATTCTCAGAAAGTTCTTCTCAATGCGTGCATTCAACTCACAGACGTGAACCAAAAAGTTGATAGAGAAGTTTCAAAACACTCTTTTTGTAGAATCTGAAAGTGGATATTTGAAGCGCTTTGAGTTCTACGATGGAAAAGGAAATATCTTCACCTAAAAACTAGACAGCGGCATTTTCAGAAACCTCTTTGTGATGAGTGCATTCAACTCGAAGACTTGAACGTTACTTTTGATAGAACAGTTCTGAAACACTAAGTTTGTAGAATCCGCAAATGTTTATTCGGAGCACCTTGAGGCCTATTTTGGAAAACGAAATATCTTCACCTAAAAAGTAGACAGAAGCATTCTCAGAAACTTCTTTGTGATGAATGCATTCAGCTCACCGACTTGAACCTACCAATTGATAGGGAAGTTTGGCAACAATCTTTTTGTAGAATCTGCAAGAAGATATTTGGAGCGCTTTGAGGCCCATGCTCGGAAATGGAATATCTTCACCTAAAAAATAGACTGAAGCATTCTGAGAAACTTGTTTGTGATGACTGCATTCAACTCACAGACTTGAACGTTGCTTTTGATAGAACAGTTCTGAAACACTAAGTTTGTAGAATCCGCAAGTGTTTATTCCGAGCACCTTGAGGCCTATGTTGGAAAAGGAAATATCTCCACATAAAAACTAGAGAGAAGCATTCTCAGAAACTTCTTTGTGATGAGTGCATTCAACTCACTGACTTGAACCTACCAGTTGATAGAGAAGTTTGGAAACACTCTTTTTGTAGAATCTGCAAGTGGACATTTGGAGCGCTTTGAGGCCTATGCTGGAAAAGGAAATATCTTCACTTAAAAACCTGACAGAAGCATTCTCAGAAACTTCTTTGTGTTCAGTGCATTCGAATCACGGACTTGAATCTTTCTTTTGAAAGAGCAGTTTTGAAACACTCTTTTTGTAAAATCTGCAAGCGGATATTTGGAGCACTTTGATACCTATGCTGGGAAAAGGAATCTCTTCACGTAAAAACTAGACAGAAGCATTCTCAGAAAGTTCTTCTCGATGCGTGCATTCAACTCACAGAGTTGAACCTGTCTTTTGATAGAGCAGTTTGGAAACACTCTTTTTGTGAAATCTGCCATTGGATATTTCCAGCGATTTGAGGCCTATGCAAGGAAAAGGAAATATCTTCACTTCAAAGCTGGACAGGAGCATTCTCAGAAACCTCTTTGTGATGAGTGCATTCAACTGGAAGTCTTGAACGTTCCTTTTGATAGAACAGTTTTGAAACACTCCTTTTGGACAATCTGCAAATGTTTATTCGGAGCGCTTTGAGGCCTATGTTGGAAAAGGAAATATCTTCACCTAAAAACTAGACAGAAGCATTCTCGGAAACTTCTTTGTAATGAGTACATTCAACTCACAGACTTGAACATACCAATTGATAGAGAAGTTTGGAAACACTCTTTTTGTAGAATCTGCAATTGGATATTTGGAGCGCTTTGACGCCTATGCTGGAAAAGGAAATATCTTCACATAAAAACCTGACAGAAGCATTCTCAGAAACTTCTTTGTGTCTGGTGCATTCAAATCACAGACTTGAATCTTTCTTTTGAAAGAGCAGTTTTGAAACACTCTTTTTGTAAAATCTGCAAGTGGATATTTGGAGCACCTTGAGGCCTATGCTGGGAAATTGAATATCTTCACCTAAAAACTAGACAGAAGCATTCTCAGAAAGTTCTTCTCGATGCGTGCATTCAACTCACAGAGTTGAACCTGTCTTTTGATAGAGCAGTTTGGAAACACTCTTTTTGTGAAATCTGCCATTGGATATTTCCAGCGATTTGAGGCCTATGCAAGGAAAAGGAAATATCTTCACTCCAAAACTGGACAGGAGCATTCTCAGAAACATCTTTGTGATGAGTGCATTCAACTCGAAGACTTGAACGTTCCTTTTGATAGAACAGTTTTGAAAAACTCCTTTTGGACAATTTGCAAATGTTTATTTGGAGCGCTTTGAGGCCTATGTTGGAAAAGGAAATATCTTCACCTAAAAACTAGACAGAAGCATTCTCGGAAACTTCTTTGTGATGAGCGCATTCAACTCACAGACTTGAACCTACCAATAGATATGGAAGTTTGGAAACACTGTTTTTGTAGACTCTGCAAGTGGATATTTGGAGCGCATCGAGGCCTATGTTGGAAAAGGAAATATCTTCACCTAAAAACTAGACAGAAGCATTCTCGGAAACTTCTTTGTGATGAGTGCATGCAACTCAAAGACTTGAACGTTCCTTTTGAGAGAACAGTTTTGAAACACTCTTTTTGTAGAATCTGCACGTGGATATTTGGAGAGATATGAGGCCTCTGCTGGAAAAGGAAATATCTTCACCTGAAAACGAGACAGAAGCATTCTCAGAAACTTCTTTGCATTGAGTGCACTCAACTCACAGACTTGAAGGTTTCTTTTGAAAGAGCAGTTTTGAAACACTCTTTTTGTAGAATCTGCAAGTGGATATTTGGAGCGCTTCAAGGCCCATGCTGGGAAATGGAATATCTTCACCTAAAAACTAGACTGAAGCATTCTCAGAAACTTCTTTGTGATGAGTGCATTCAACTCACAGACATGAAAGTTGCTTTTGATAGAACAGTTCTGAAACATTAAGTTTGTAGAATCCGCAAGTGTTTATTCGGAGCACCTTGAGGCCTATGTTGGAAAAGGAAATATCTTCACATAAAAACTAGAGAGAAGCATTCTCAGAAACTTCTTTGTGATGAGTGCATTCAACTCACAGACTTGAACCTACCAATTGATAGGGAAGTTTGGAAACACTCTTTTTGTAGAATCTGCAAGTGGATATTTGGAGCGCTTTGAGGCCCATGCTGGGAAATGGAATATCTTCACCTAAAAACTAGACTGAAGCATTCTGAAAAACTTCTTTGTGTTGAGTGCACTCAACTCACAGACTTGAAGCTTTCTTTTGAAAGAGCAGTTTTGAAACACTCTTTTTGTAGAATCTGCAATTGGATACTTGGAGCGCTTTGGGGCCCATGCTGGGAAATGGAATATCTTCACCTAAAAACTAGACTGAAGCATTCTGAGAAACTTCTTTGTGATGAGTGCATTCAACTCACAGACTTGAAAGTTGCTTTTGATAGAACAGTTCTGAAACCCTAAGTTTGTAGAATCCGCAAGTGTTTTTTCGGAGCACCTTGGGGCCTATGTTGGAAAAGGAAATATCTTCACATAAAAACTAGACAGAAGCATTCTCAGAAACTTCTTTGTGATGAGTGCATTCAACTCACATACTTGAACCTACCAATTGATAGAGAAGTTTTGAAACACTCTTTTTGTAGAATCTGCAAGTGGATATTTGGAGAGCTTTGAGGCCTATGCTGGAAAAGGAAATATCTTCCATAAAAACCTGACAGAAGCATTCTCAGAAACTTCTTTGTGTTCAGTGCATTCAAATCACAGACTTGAATCTTTCTTTTGAAAGAGCAGTTTTGAAACACTCTTTTTGTAAAATCTGCAAGTGGATATTTTGAGCACTTTGAGGCCTACGCTGGGAAATGGAATATCTTCACCTAAAAACTAGACTGAAGCATTCTGAGAAACTTCTTTGTGATGAGTGCATTCAACTCACAGATTTGAACCTACCAATTGATAGAGAAGTTTGGAAACACTCTTTTTGTAGAATCTGCAAGTGGATATTTGGAGCGCTTTGAGGCCTATGCTGGAAAAGGAAATATCTTCACATAAAAACCTGACAGAAGTATTCTCAGAAACTTCTTTGTGTTCAGTGCATTCAAATCACCGACTTGAATCTTTCTTTTGAAAAAGTAGTTTTGAAACACTCTCTTTGTAAAATCTGCAAGTGGATATTTGGAGCACTTTGAGGCCTATGCTGGGAAATGGAATATCTTCACCTATATACTAGACAGAAGCATTCTCAGAAAGTTCTTCTCAATGCGTGCATTCAACTCACAGACGTGAACCAAAAAGTTGATAGAGAAGTTTCAAAACACTCTTTTTGTAGAATCTGAAAGTGGATATTTGAAGCGCTTTGAGTTCTACGATGGAAAAGGAAATATCTTCACCTAAAAACTAGACAGCGGCATTTTCAGAAACCTCTTTGTGATGAGTGCATTCAACTCGAAGACTTGAACGTTACTTTTGATAGAACAGTTCTGAAACACTAAGTTTGTAGAATCCGCAAATGTTTATTCGGAGCACCTTGAGGCCTATGTTGGAAAACGAAATATCTTCACCTAAAAAGTAGACAGAAGCATTCTCAGAAACTTCTTTGTGATGAATGCATTCAACTCACCGACTTGAACCTACCAATTGATAGGGAAGTTTGGCAACAATCTTTTTGTAGAATCTGCAAGTGGATATTTGGAGCGCTTTGAGGCCCATGCTCGGAAATGGAATATCTTCACCTAAAAAATAGACTGAAGCATTCTGAGAAACTTGTTTGTGATGACTGCATTCAACTCACAGACTTGAACGTTGCTTTTGATAGAACAGTTCTGAAACACTAAGTTTGTAGAATCTGCAAGTGTTTATTCCGAGCACCTTGAGGCCTATGTTGGAAAAGGAAATATCTCCACATAAAAACTAGAGAGAAGCATTCTCAGAAACTTCTTTGTGATGAGTGCATTCAACTCACTGACTTGAACCTACCAATTGATAGAGAAGTTTGGAAACACTCTTTTTGTAGAATCTGCAAGTGGACATTTGGAGCGCTTTGAGGCCTATGCTGGAAAAGGAAATATCTTCACTTAAAAACCTGACAGAAGCATTCTCAGAAACTTCTTTGTGTTCATTGCATTCGAATCACGGACTTGAATCTTCCTTTTGGAAGAGCAGTTTTGAAACACTCTTTTTGTAAAATCTGCAAGCGGATATTTGGAGCACTTTGATACCTATGCTGGGAAAAGGAATCTCTTCACGTAAAAACTAGACAGAAGCATTCTCAGAAAGTTCTTCTCGATGCGTGCATTCAACTCACAGAGTTGAACCTGTCTTTTGATAGAGCAGTTTGGAAACACTCTTTTTGTGAAATCTGCCATTGGATATTTCCAGCGATTTGAGGCCTATGCAAGGAAAAGGAAATATCTTCACTTCAAAGCTGGACAGCAGCATTCTCAGAAACCTCTTTGTGATGAGTGCATTCAACTGGAAGTCTTGAACGTTCCTTTTGATAGAACAGTTTTGAAACACTCCTTTTGGACAATCTGCAAATGTTTATTCGGAGCGCTTTGAGGCCTATGTTGGAAAAGGAAATATCTTCACCTAAAAACTAGACAGAAGCATTCTCGGAAACTTCTTTGTAATGAGTGCATTCAACTCACTGACTTGAACATACCAATTTATAGAGAAGTTTGGAAACACTCTTTTTGTAGAATCTGCAATTGGATATTTGGAGCGCTTTGACGCCTATGCTGGAAAAGGAAATATCTTCACATAAAAACCTGACAGAAGCATTCTCAGAAACTTCTTTGTGTCTGGTGCATTCAAATCACAGACTTGAATCTTTCTTTTGAAAGAGCAGTTTTGAAACACTCTTTTTGTAAAATCTGCAAGTGGATATTTGGAGCACTTTGAGACCTATGCTGGGAAATTGAATATCTTCACCTAAAAACTAGACAGAAGCATTCTCAGAAAGTTCTTCTCAATGCGTGCATTGAACTCACAGAGTTGAACCTGTCTTTTGATAGAGCAGTTTGGAAACACTCTTTTTGTGAAATCTGCCATTGGATATTTCCAGCGATTTGAGGCCTATGCAAGGAAAAGGAAATATCTTCACTCCAAAACTGGACAGGAGCATTCTCAGAAACATCTTTGTGATGAGTGCATTCAACTCGAAGACTTGAAAGTTTCTTTTGATAGAACAGTTTTGAAAAACTCCTTTTGGACAATTTGCAAATGTTTATTTGGAGCGCTTTGAGGCCTATGTTGGAAAAGGAAATATCTTCACCTAAAAACTAGACAGAAGCATTCTCGGAAACTTCTTTGTGATGAGCGCATTCAACTCACAGACTTGAACCTACCAATAGATATGGAAGTTTGGAAACACTGTTTTTGTAGACTCTGCAAGTGGATATTTGGAGCGCTTCGAGGCCTATGTTGGAAAAGGAAATATCTTCACCTAAAAACTAGACAGAAGCATTCTCGGAAACTTCTTTGTGATGAGTGCATGCAACTCAAAGACTTGAATGTTCCTTTTGAGAGAACAGTTTTGAAACACTCTTTTTGTAGAATCTGCACGTGGATATTTGGAGAGATATGAGGCCTCTGCTGGAAAAGGAAATATCTTCACCTGAAAACTAGACAGAAGCATTCTCAGAAACTTCTTTGTGTTGAGTGCACTCAACTCACAGACTTGAAGCTTTCTTTTTAAAGAGCAGTTTTGAAACACTCTTTTGTAGAATCTGCAAGTGGATATTTGGAGCGCTTTGAGGCCCATGCTGGGAAATGGAATATCTTCATCTAAAAACTAGACTGAAGCATTCTCAGAAACTTCTTTGTGATGAGTGCATTCAACCCACAGACATGAACGTTGCTTTTGATAGAAAAGTTCTGAAACACTAAGTTTGTAGCATCCGCAATTGTTTATTCGGAGCACCTTGAGGCCTATGTTGGAAAAGGAAATATCTTCACATAAAAACTAGAGAGAAGCATTCTCAGAAAATTCTTTGTGATGAGTGCATTCAACTCACAGACTTGAACCTAACAATTGATAGGGAAGTTTGGAAACATTCTTTTTGTAGAATCTGCAAGTGGATATTTGGAGCGCTTTGAGGCCCATGCTGGGAAATGAAATATCTTCATCTGAAAACTAGACTGAAGCATACTGAGAAACTACTTTGTGATGTGTGCATTCAACTCACAGACTTGAACGTTGCTTTTGATACAACAGTTCTGAAACACCAAGTTTGTAGAATCCGCAAGTGTTTATTCAGAGCACCTTGAGGCCTATGTTGGAAAAGGAAATATCTTCACATAAAAACTAGAGAGAAGCATTCTCAGAAACTTCTTTGTGATGAGTGCATTCAACTCACAGACTTGAACCTACCTATTGATAGGGAAGTTTGTAAACACTCTTTTTGTAGAATCTGCAAGTGGATATTTGGAGCGCTTTGAGGCCCATGCTGGGAAATGGAATATCTTCACCTAAAAACTAGACTGAAGCATTCTGAGAAACTTCTTTGTGATGAGTGCATTCAACTCACAGACTTGAACGTTGTTTTTGATAGAACAGTTCTGAAACACTAAGTTTGTAGAATCCGCAAGTGTTTATTCGGAGCACCTTGAGGCCTATGTTGGAAAAGGAAATATCTTCACATAAAAACTAGAGAGAAGCATTCTCAGAAACTTCTTTGTGATGAGTGCATTCAACTCACAGACTTGAACCTACCAATTGATAGAGAAGTTTGGAAACACTCTTTTTGTAGAATCTGCAAGTGGATATTTGGAGCGCTTTGAGGCCTATGCTGGAAAAGGAAATATCTTCACATAAAAACCTGACAGAAGCATTCTCAGAAACTTCTTTGTGTTCAGTGCATTCAAATCACAGACTTGAATCTTTCTTTTGAAAGAGCAATTTTGAAACACTCTTTATGTGAAATCTGCAAGTGGATATTTGGAGCACTTTGAGGCCTATGCTAGGAAATGGAATATCTTCACCTAAAAACTAGACAGAAGCATTCTCAGAAAGTTCTTCTCAATGCGTGCATTCAACTCACAGAGTTGAACCTGTCTTTTGATAGAGCAGTTTGGAAACACTCTTTTTGTGAAATCTGCCATTGGATATTTCCAGCGATTTGAGGCCTATGCAAGGAAAAGGAAATATCTTCACTTCAAAACTGGACAGGAGCATTCTCAGAAACCTCTTTGTGATGAGTGCATTCAACTCGAAGACTGGAACGTTCCTTTTGATAGAACAGTTTTGAAACACTCCTGTTGGACAATCTGCAAATGTTTATTCGGAGCGCTTTGAGGCGTATGTAGGAAAAGGAAATATCTTCACCTAAAAACTAGACAGACGCATTCTCGGAAACTTCTTTGTGATGAGTGCATTCAACTCACAGAATTGAAACTACCAATTGATAGAGAAGATTGGAAACACTCTTTTTGTAGAATCTGCAAGTGGATATTTGGAGCGCTTTGTGGCCTATGTTGGAAAAGGGAATATCTTCACCTAAAAACAAGACGGAAGCATTCTCAGAAACTTCTTTTTGATGAGTGCATTCAACTCAAAGACATGGACGTTCCTTTTGAGAGAACAGTTTTGAAACACTCTTTTTGTAGAATCTGCAGATGGATATTTGGAGAGATTTGAAACCTCTGCTGGAAAAGGAAATATCTTCACCTGAAAACTAGACAGAAGCATTCTCAGAAACTTCTTTGTGTTGAGTGCACTCAACTCACAGACTTGAAGCTTTCTTTGGAAAGAGCAGTTTTGAAACACTCTTTTGTAGAATCTGCAAGTGGATATTTGGAGCGCTTTGAGGCCCATGCTGGGAAATGGAATATCTTCATCTAAAAACTAGACTGAAGCATTCTCAGAAACTTCTTTGTGATGAGTGCATTCAACCCACAGACATGAACGTTGCTTTTGATAGAAAAGTTCTGAAACACTAAGTTTGTAGCATCCGCAATTGTTTATTCGGAGCACCTTGAGGCCTATGTTGGAAAAGGAAATATCTTCACATAAAAACTAGAGAGAAGCATTCTCAGAAAATTCTTTGTGATGAGTGCATTCAACTCACAGACTTGAACCTAACAATTGATAGGGAAGTTTGGAAACACTCTTTTTGTAGAATCTGCATGTGGATATTTGGAGCGCTTTGAGGCCCATGCTGGGAAATGAAATATCTTCATCTGAAAACTAGACTGAAGCATACTGAGAAACTACTTTGTGATGTGTGCATTCAACTCACAGACTTGAACGTTGCTTTTGATACAACAGTTCTGAAACACCAAGTTTGTAGAATCCGCAAGTGTTTATTCAGAGCACCTTGAGGCCTATGTTGGAAAAGGAAATATCTTCACATAAAAACTAGAGAGAAGCATTCTCAGAAACTTCTTTGTGATGAGTGCATTCAACTCACAGACTTGAACCTACCTATTGATAGGGAAGTTTGTAAACACTCTTTTTGTAGAATCTGCAAGTGGATATTTGGAGCGCTTTGAGGCCCATGCTGGGAAATGGAATATCTTCACCTAAAAACTAGACTGAAGCATTCTGAGAAACTTCTTTGTGATGAGTGCATTCAACTCACAGACTTGAACGTTGTTTTTGATAGAACAGTTCTGAAACACTAAGTTTGTAGAATCCGCAAGTGTTTATTCGGAGCACCTTGAGGCCTATGTTGGAAAAGGAAATATCTTCACATAAAAACTAGAGAGAAGCATTCTCAGAAACTTCTTTGTGATGAGTGCATTCAACTCACAGACTTGAACCTACCAATGGATAGAGAAGTTTGGAAACACTCTTTTTGTAGCATCTGCAAGTGGATATTTGGAGCGCTTTGAGGCCTATGCTGGAAAAGGAAATATCTTCACATAAAAACCTGACAGAAGCATTCTCAGAAACTTCTTTGTGTTCAGTGCATTCAAATCACAGACTTGAATCTTTCTTTTGAAAGAGCAATTTTGAAACACTCTTTATGTGAAATCTGCAAGTGGATATTTGGAGCACTTTGAGGCCTATGCTAGGAAATGGAATATCTTCACCTAAAAACTAGACAGAAGCATTCTCAGAAAGTTCTTCTCAATGCGTGCATTCAACTCACAGAGTTGAACCTGTCTTTTGATAGAGCAGTTTGGAAACACTCTTTTTGTGAAATCTGCCATTGTATATTTCCAGCGATTTGAGGCCTATGCAAGGAAAAGGAAATATCTTCACTTCAAAACTGGACAGGAGCATTCTCAGAAACCTCTTTGTGATGAGTGCATTCAACTCGAAGACTGGAACGTTCCTTTTGATAGAACAGTTTTGAAACACTCCTGTTGGACAATCTGCAAATGTTTATTCGGAGCGCTTTGAGGCCTATGTAGGAAAAGGAAATATCTTCACCTAAAAACTAGACAGACGCATTCTCGGAAACTTCTTTGTGATGAGTGCATTCAACTCACAGAATTGAAACTACCAATTGATAGAGAAGATTGGAAACACTCTTTTTGTAGAATCTGCAAGTGGATATCTGGAGCGCTTTGAGGCCTATGTTGGAAAAGGGAATATCTTCACCTAAAAACAAGACGGAAGCATTCTCAGAAACTTCTTTTTGATGAGTGCATTCAACTCAAAGACTTGGACGTTCCTTTTGAGAGAACAGTTTTGAAACACTCTTTTTGTAGAATCTGCAGATGGATATTTGGAGAGATTTGAAGCCTCTGCTGGAAAAGGAAATATCTTCACCTGAAAACTAGACAGAAGCATTCTCAGAAACTTCTTTGTGTTGAGTGCACTGAACTCACAGACTTGAAGCTTTCTTTGGAATGAGCAGTTTTGAAACACTCTTTTTGTAGAATCTGCAAGTGGATATTTGGAGCGCTTTGAGGCCCATGCTGGGAAATGGAATATCTTCATCTAAAAACTAGACTGGAGCATTCTCAGAAACTTCTTTGTGATGAGTGCATTCAACCCACAGACATGAACGTTGCTTTTGATAGAAAAGTTCTGAAACACTAAGTTTGTAGCATCCGCTATTGTTTATTCGGAGCACCTTGAGGCCTATGTTGGAAAAGGAAATATCTTCACATAAAAACTAGAGAGAAGGATTCTCAGAAACTTCTTTGTGATGAGTGCATTCAACTCACAGACTTGAACCTACCAATTGATAGGGAAGTTTGGAAACACTCTTTTTGTAGAATCTGCAAGTGGATATTTGGAGCGCTTTGAGGCCCATGCTGGGAAATGAAATATCTTCACCTAAAAACTAGACTGAAGCATACTGAGAAACTACTTTGTGATGAGTGCATTCAACTCAAAGTCTTGAACGTTCCTTTTGAGAGAACAGTTTTCAAACACTCTTTTTGTAGAATCCGCACGTGGATATTTGGAGCGCTTTGAGGCCTCTGCTGGAAAAGGAAATATCTTCACATAAAAACCTAGACAGAAGCATTCTGAGAAACTTCTTTGTGTTGAGTGCATTCAACTCACAGACTTGCAGATTTCTTTTGAAAGAGCAGTTTTGAAACACTCTTTTTGTAGAATCTGCACGTGGATATTTGGAGCGGTTTGAGGCCTATGCTGTGAAATAAAACATCTTCAACTGAAGACTACACAGAAGCATTCTCAGAAACTTCTTTGTGTTGAGTGCATTTATCTCACAGACTTGAAGCTTTTTTTTGGAAGAGCAGTTTTGAAACACTCTTTTTGTAGAATCTGCAAGTGGATATTTGGAGCGCTTTGAGGCCCATGCTGGGAAATGGAATATCTTCACCTAAAAACTAGACTGAAGCATTCTGAGAAACTTCTTTGTGATGAGTCCCTTCAACTCACAGACTTGAACGTTGCTTTTGATAGAACAGTTCTGAAACACTAAGTTTGTAGAATCTGCAAGTGTTTATTCGGAGCACCTTGAGGCCTATGTTGGAAAAAGAAATATCTTCACATAAAAAGTAGAGAGAAGCATTCTCAGAAACTTCTTTGTGATGAGTGCATTCAACTCAGTGACTTGAACCTACCAATTGATAGAGAAGTTTGGAAACACTCTTTTCGTAGAATCTGCTAGTGGATATTTGGAGCGCTTTGAGGCCTAAGCTGGAAAAGGAAATATCTTCACATAAAAACCTGACGGAAGCATTCTCAGAAACTTCTTTGTGTTCAGTGCATTCAAATCACAGACTTGAATCTTTCTTTTGAAAGAGCAGTTTTGAAACACTCTTTTTGTAAAATCTGCAAGTGGTTATATGTAGCACTTTGAGGCCTATGCTGAAAAATGGAATATCTTCACCTAAAAACTAGACAGAAGCATTCTCGGAAACTTCTTTGTGATGAGTGCATTCAACTCAAAGACTTGAACGTTCCTTTTGAGAGAACAGTTTTGAAACACTCTTTTGGTAGAATCTGCACGTGGATATATGGAGAGATTTCAGGCCTCTGCTGGAAAAGCAAATATCTTCACCTGAAAACTAGACAGAAGCATTCTCACAAACTTCTTTGTGTTCAGTGCACTCAACTCACAGACTTGTATCTTTCTTTTGAAAGAGCAGTTTTGAAACACTCTTTTTGTAGAATCTGCAAGTGGATATTTGCAGCGCTTTGAAGCCCAGGCTTGGAAATGGAATATCTTCACCTAAAAACTAGACTGAAGCATTCTCAGAAACTTCTTTGTGATGAGTGCATTCAACTCACAGACATGAACGTTGCTTTTGATAGAACAGTTCTGAAACACTAACTTTGCAGAATTCGCAATTGTTATTCGGAGCACATTGAGGCCTATGTTGGAAAAGGAAATATCTTCACATAAAAACTAGAGAGAAGCATTCTCAGAAACTTCTTTGTGATGAGTGCATTCAACTCACAGACTTGAACCTACCAATTGATAGGGAAGTTTGGAAACACTGTTTTTGTAGAATCTGCAAGTGGATATTTGGAGCGCTTTGAGGCCCATGCTGGGAAATGGAGTATCTTCACCTAAAATTAGACTGAAGTGTACTGCGAAACTTCTTTGTGATGAGTGCATACAACTCACAGACTTGAACGTTGCTTTTGATAGAACAGTTCTGAAACATTAAGTTTGTAGAATCCGCAAGTGTTTATTCGGAGCACCTTGAGGCCTAAGTTGGAAAAGGAAATATCTTCACATAAAAACTAGAGAGAAGCATTCTCAGAAAATTCTTTGTGATGAGTGCATTCGACTCACAGACTTGAACCTACCAATTGATAGAGAAGTTTGGAAACACTCTTTTTGTAGAATCTGCAAGTGGATATTTGGAGCGCTTTGAGGCCCATGCTGGGAAATGGAATATCTTCACCTAAAAACTAGACTGAAGCATTCTGAGAAACTTCTTTGTGATGAGTGCATTCAACTCACAGACGTGAACGTTGCTTTTGATAGAACAGTTCTGAAACACTAAGTTTCTGGTATCCGCAAGTGTTTATTCGGAGTACCTTGAGGCCTATGTTGGAAAAGGAAATATCTTCACATAAAAACTAGAGAGAAGCATTCTCAGAAACTTCTTTGTGATGAGTGCATTCAACTCACAGACTTGAACCTACCAATTGATAGGGAAGTTTGGAAACACTCTTTTTGTAGAATCTGCAAGTGGATATTTGGAGCGCTTTGAGGCCTATGTTAGAAAAGGAAATATCTTCACCTAAAAACTAGACAGAAGCATTCTCAGAAACTTCTTTGTGATGAGTGCATTCAACTCAAAGACTTGAACGTTCCTTTTGAGAGAACAGTTTTGAAACACTCTCTTTGTAGAATCTGCACGTGGTTATATGGAGAGATTTCAGGCCTCTACTGGAAAAGGAAATATCTTCACCTGAAAACTAGACAGAAGCATTCTCAGAAACTTCTTTGTGTTCAGTGCACTCAACTCACAGACTTGAAGCTTTCTTTTGAAAGAGAAGTTTTGAAACACTCTTTTTGTGGAATCTGCAAGTGGATATTTGGAGCGCTTTGAGGCCCATGCTGGGAATTGGAATATCTTCACCTAAAAACTAGACTGAAGCATTCTGAGAAACTTCTTTGTGATGAGTGCATTCAACTCACAGACTTGAACGTTGCTTTGATAGAACAGTTCTGAAACACTAAGTTTGTAGAATCCGCAAGTGTTTATTCGGAGCACCTTGAGGCCTATGTTGGAAAAGGAAATATCTTCACATAAAAACTAGAGAGAAGCATTCTGAGAAACTTCTTTGTGTTGAGTGCATTCAACTCACAGACTTGAACCTTCCAATTGAGAGAGAAGTTTGGAAACACTCTTTTTGTAGAATCTGCACTTGGATATTTGGAGCGCTTTGAGGCCTCTGCTGGAAAAGGAAATATCTTCACATAAAAACTAGACAGAAGCATTCTGAGAAACTCCTTTGTGTTGAGTGCATTCAACTCACAGACTTGAACCTACCAATTGATAGAGAAGTTTGGAAACACTCTTTTTGTAGCATCTGCAAGTGGATATTTGGAGCGCTTTGAGGCCTATGCTGGAAAAGGTAATGTCTTCACATAAAAACCTGACAGAAGCATTCTCAGAAACTTCTTTGTGTTCAGTGCATTCAAATCACAGACTTGAATCTTTCTTTTGAAAGAGCAGTTTTGAAACACTCTTTTTGTAAAATCTGCAAGTGGATATTTGGAGCACTTTGAGGCCTATGCTGGGAAATGGAGTATCTTCACCTAAAAACTAGACAGAAGCATTCTCAGAAAGTTCTTCTCAATGCGTGCATTCAACTCACAGAGTTGAAACTGTCTTTTGATAGAGCAGTTTGGAAACAGTCTTTTTGTGAAATCTGCCATTGGATATTTCCAGCGATTGGAGGCCTATGCAAGGAAAAGGAAATATCTTCACTTCAAAACTGGACAGGAGCATTCTCAGAAACCTCTTCGTGAGGAGTGCATTCAACTCGAAGACTTGAACGTTCCTTTTGATAGAACAGTTTTGAAACACTCCTTTTGGACAATCTGCAAATGTTTATTCGGAGTGCTTTGAGGCCTATGTTGGAAAAGGAAATAACTTCACCTAAAAACTAGACAGAAGCATTCTCAGAAACTTCTTTGTGATGAGTGCATTCAACTCACAGAATTGAACCTACCAATTGATAGAGAAGTTTGGAAACACTCTTTTTGCAGAATCTGCAAGTGGATATTTGGAGCGCTTTGAGGCCCATGCTGGAAAAGGAAATATCTTCACATAAAAACCTGACAGAAACATTCTCAGAAACTTCTTTGTGTTCAGTGCATTCAAATCACAGACTTGAATCTTTCTTTTGAAAGAGCAGTTTTGAAACACTCTTTTTGTAAAATCTGCAAGTGGATATTTGGAGCACTTTGAGGCCTATGCAAGGAAAAGGAAATATCTTCACTTCAAAACTGGACAGGAGCATTCTCAGAAAGCTCTTTGTGATGAGTGCATTCAACTCGAAGACTTGAACGTTCCTTTTGATAGAACAGTTTTGAAAAACTCCTTTTGGACAATCTGCAAATGTTTATTCGGAGCGCTTTGAGGCCTATGTTGGAAAAGGAAATATCTTCACCCAAAAACTAGACAGAAGCATTCTCGGAAACTTCTTTGTGATGAGTGCATTCAACTCACAGAATTGAACCTACCAATTCATAGAGAAGTTTGGAAACACTCTTTTTGTAGAATCTGCAAGTGGATATTTGGAGCGCTTTGAGGCCTATGTTGGAAAAGGAAATATCTTCACCTAAAAACTAGACAGAAGCATGCTCGGAAACCTCTTTGTGATGAGTGCATTCAACTCAAGGACTTGAAAGTTCCTTTTGAGAGAACAGTTTTAAACACTCTCTTTGTAGAATCTGCACGTGGATATTTGGAGCGCTTTGAGGCCTCTGCTGGAAAATTAAATATCTTCACCTATAAACTGGACAGAAGCATTCTCGGAAACTTCTTTGTGATGAGTGCATTCAAGTCACAGAATTGAACCTACCAATTGATAGAGAAGTTTAGAAACACTCTTTTTGCAGAATCTGCAAGTGGATATTTGGAGTGCTTTGAGGCCTATGTTGGAAAAGGAAATATCTTCACCTAAAAACTAGACAGAAACATTCTCGGAAACTTCTTTGTGATGAGTGCATTCAACTCAAAGACTTGAACGTTCCTTTTGAGAGAACAGTTTTGAAACACGCTTTTTGTAGAATCTGCACGTGGATATTTGGAGTGCTTTGAGGCCTCTGCTGGAAAAGGAAATATCTTCACAGAAAAACTAGACAGAAGCATTCTGAGAAACTTCTTTGTGTTGAGTGCATTCAACTCACAGACTTGAAGCTTTCTTTTGAAAGAGCAGTTTTGAAACACTCTTTTTGTGAAATCTGCCATTGGATATTTCCAGCGCTTTGAGGCCTATGCAAGGAAAAGGAAATATCTTCACTTCAAAACTGGACAGGAGCATTCTCAGAAACCTCTTTGTGATGAGTGCATTCAACTCGAAGACTTGAACGTTCCTTTTGATAGAACAGTTTTGAAACACTCCTTTTGGACAATCTGCAAATGTTTATTCAGAGCGCTTTGAGGCCTATGTTGGAAAAGGAAATATCTTCACCTACAAACTAGACAGAAGCATTCTCGGAAACTTCTTTGTGATGAGTGCATTCAACTCACAGAATTGAACCTACCAATTGATAGAGAAGTTTGGAAACACTCTTTTTGTAGAATCTGCAAGTGGATATTTGGAGCGCTTTGAGGCCTATGTTGGAAAATTAAATATCTTCACCTAAAAACTGGACAGAAGCATTCTCGGAAACTTCTTCGTGATGAGTGCATTCAACTCAAAGACTTGAACGTTCCTTTTGAGAGAACAGTTTTGAAACAATCTTTTTGTAGAATCTGCACGTGGATATTTGGAGCGCTTTGATGCCTCTGCTGGAAAAGGAAATATCTTCACATAAAAACTAGACAGAAGCATTGTGAGAAACTTCTTTGTGTTGAGTGCATTCAACTCACAGACTTGAAGCTTTCTTTTGAAAGAGCAGTTTTGAAGCACTCTTTTTATAGAATCTGCAAGTGGATATTTGGAGCGATTTGAGTCCTATGCTGGGAAATGAAGTATGTTCACCTGAAAACTAGACAAAAGCATTCTCAGAAACTTCTTGGTGTTGAGTGCACTCAACTCACAGACTTGAAGCTTTCTTTTGAAAGAGCAGTTTTGAAACACTCTTTTTGTAGAATCTGCAAGTGGATATTTGGAGCGCTTTGAGGCCCATGCTGGGAAATGGAATATCTTCACCTAAAAACTAGACTGAAGCATTCTGAGAATCTTCTTTGTGATGAGTGCATTCAACTCACAGACTTGAAAGTTGCTTTTGATAGAACAGTTCTGAAACACTAAGTTTGTAGAATCCGCAAGTGTTTATTCGGAGCACCTTGAGGCCTATGTTGGAAAAGGAAATATCTTCACATAAAAACTAGAGAGAAGCATTCTCAGAAACTTCTTTGTGTTGAGTGCATTCAACTCACAGACTTGAACCTACCAATTGATAGAGAAGTTTGGAAACACTCTTTTTGTAGAATCTGCAAGTGGATATTTGGAGCGCTTTGAGGCCTAAGCTGGAAAAGGAAATATCTTCACATAAAAACCTGGCAGAAGCATTCTCAGAAACTTCTTTGTGTTCACTGCATTCAAATCACAGACTTGAATCTTTCTTTTGAAAGAGCAGTTTTGAAACACTCTTTTTGTAAAATCTGCAAGTGGATATTTGGAGCACTTTCAGGCCTATGCTGGGAAATGGAATATCTTCACCTAAAAACTAGACAGAAGCATTCTCAGAAAGTACTTCTCGATGCATGCATTCAACTCACAGAGTTGAACCTGTCTTTTGATAGAGCAGTTTGGAAACAGTGTTTTTGTGAAATCTGCCGTTGGATATTTCCAGCGATTTGAGGCCTATGCAAGGAAAAGGAAATATCTTCACTTCAAAACTGGACAGGAGCATTCTCAGAAACCTCTTTGTGATGAGTGCATTCAACTCGAAGACTTGAACGTTCCTTTTCATAGAACAGTTTTGAAACACTCCTTTTGGACAATCTGCCAATGTTTATTCGGAGCGCTTTGAGGCCAATGTTGGAAAAGGAAATATCTTCACCTAAAAACTAGACAGAAGCATTCTCGGAAACTTCTTTGTGATGAGTGCATTCAACTCACAGAATTGAACCTACCAATTGATAGAGAAGTTTGGAAACACTCTTTTTGTAGAATCTGCAAGTGGATATTTGGAGCGCTTTGAGGCCTATGTTGGAAAAAGAAATATCTTCACCTAAAAACTAGACAGAAGCATTCTCGGAAACTTCTTTGTGATGAGTGCATTCAACTCAAAGAATTGAACGTTCCTTTTGAGAGAACAGTTTTGAAACACTCTTTTTGTAGAATCTGCACGTGGATATTTGGAGCGCCTTGAGACCTATGCTGGAAAAGGAAATATCTTCACATCAAAACTAGACAGAAGCATTCTGAGAAACTTCTTTGTGTTGAGTGCATTCAACTCACGGACTTGAAGCTTTCTGTTGAAAGAGCGGTTTTGAAACACACTTTTTGTAGAATCTACACATGGATATTTGGAGCGATTTGAGGCCTATGCTGGGAAATGAAGTATCTTCACCTGAAAACTAGACAGAAGCATTCTCAGAAACTTCTCTGTGTTGATTGCACTCAACTCACAGACTTGAAGCTTTCTTTTGAAAGAGCAGTTTTGAAACACTCTTTTTGTAAAATCTGCAAGTGGATATTTGGAGCACTTTGAGGCCTATGCTGGGAAATGGAATATCTTCACCTAAAAACTAGACAGAAGCATTCTCAGAAAGTTCTTCTCGATGTGTGCATTCAACTCACAGAGTTGAACGTGTCTTTTGTTAGAGCAGTTTGGAAACAGTGTTTTTGTGAAATCTGCCATTGGATATTTCCAGCGATTTGAGGCCTATGTAAGGAAAAGGAAATATCTTCACTTCAAAACTAGACAGGAGCATTCTCAGAAACCTCTTTGTGATGAGTGCATTCAACCTGAAGACTTGAACGTTCCTTTTGATACAACAGTTTTGAAACACTCCTTTTGGACAATCTGCAAATGTTTATTCGGATCGCTTTGAGACCTATGTTGGAAAAGGAAATATCTTCACCTAAAAACTAGACAGAAGCATTCTCGGAAACTTCTTTCTGATGAGTGCATTCAACTCACAGAATTGAACCTACCAATTGATAGAGAAGTTTGGAAACACTCTTTTTGTAGAATCTACAAGGGGATAATTTGAGAGCTTTGAGGCCTATGTTGGAAAAGGAAATATCTTCACCTAAAAACTAGACAGAAGCATTCTCAGAAACTTCTTTGCGATGAGTACATTCAACTCAAAGACTTGAAAGTTCCTTTTGAGAGAACAGTTTTGAAACACTCTTTTTGTATAATCTGCACGTGGATATTTGGAGCGCTTTGAGGCCTCTGCTGGAAAAGGAAATATCTTCACATAAAAACTAGACAGAAGCATTCTGAGAAACTTCTTTGTGTTGAGTGCATTCAACTCACAGACTTGAAGCTTTCTTTTGAAAGAGCAGTTTTGAAACACTCTTTTTGTGAAATCTGCCATTGGATATTTCCAGCGATTTGAGGCCTATGCAAGGAAAAAGAAATATCTTCACTTCAAAACTGGACAGGAGCATTCTCAGAAAGCTCTTTGTGATGAGTGCATTCAACTCGAAGACTTGAACGTTCCTTTTCATAGAACAGTTTTGAAACACTCCTTTTGGACAATCTGCAAATGTTTATTCGGAGCGCTTTGAGGCCTATGTTGGAAAAGGAAATATCTTCACCCAAAAACTAGACTGAAGCATTCTCGGAAACTTCTTTGTGATGAGTGCATTCAACTCACAGAATTGAACCTACCAATTCATAGAGAAGTTTGGAAACACTCTTTTTGTAGAATCGGCAAGTGGATATTTGGAGCGCTTTGAGGCCTATGTTGGAAAATTAAATATCTTCACCTAAAAACTGGACAGAAGCATTCTCGGAAACTTCTTCATGATGATTGCATTCAACTGAAAGACTTGAACGTTCCTTTTGAGAGAACAGTTTTGAAAAACTCTTTTCGTAGAATCTGCAGGTGGATATTTGGAGCGCTTTGACACCTCTGCTGGAAAAGGAAATATCTTCACATCAAAACTAGACAGAAGCATTCTGACAAACTTCTTTGTGTTGAGTGCATTCAACTCACAGACTTGAAGCTTTCTTTTGAAAGAGCAGTTTTGAAGCACTCTTTTTGTAGAATCTGCACGTGGATATTTGGAGCGATTTGAGTCCTATGCTGGGAAATGAAGTATCTTCACCTGAAAACTAGACAGAAGCATTCTCAGAAACTTCTTTGTGTTGATTGCACTCAACTCACAGACTTGAAGCTTTCTTTTGAAAGAGAAGTTTTGAAACACTCTTTTTGTGGAATCTGCAAGTGGATATTTGGAGCGCTTTGAGGCCCATGCTGGGAATTGGAATATCTTCACCTAAAAACTAGACTGAAGCATTCTGAGAAACTTCTTTGTGATGAGTGCATTCAACTCACAGACTTGAACGTTGCTTTTCATAGAACAGTTCTGAAACACTAAGTTTGTAAAATCCGCAAGTGTTTATTCGGAGCACCTTCAGGCCTATGTTGGGAAAGGAAATATCTTCACATAAAAACTAGAGAGAAGCATTCTGAGAAACTTCTTCGTGATGAGTGCATTCAACTCACAGTCTTGAACCTGCCAATTGATAGAGAAGTTTGGAAACACTCTTTTTGTAGCATCTGCAAGTGGATATTTGGAGCGCTTTGAGGCCTATGCTGGAAAAGGAAATATCTTCACATAAAAACCTGACAGAAGCATTCTCAGAAACTTCTTTGTGTTCAGTGCATTCAAATCACAGACTTGAATCTTTCTTTTGAAAGAGCAGTTTTGAAACACTCTTTTTGTAAAATCTGCAAGTGGATATTTGGAGCACTTTGAGGCCTATGCTGGGAAATGGAATATCTTCACCTAAAAACTAGACAGAAGCATTCTCAGAAAGTTCTTCTCGATGTGTGCATTCAACTCACAGAGCTGAACGTGTCTTTTGTTAGAGCAGTTTGGAAACAGTGTTTTTGTGAAATCTGCCATTGGATATTTCCAGCGATTTGAGGCCTATGCAAGGAAAAGGAAATATCTTCACTTCAAAACTAGACAGGAGCATTCTCAGAAACCACTTTGTGATGAGTGCATTCAACTCGAAGACTTGAACGTTCCTTTTGATAGAACAGTTTTGAAACACTCCTTTTGGACAATCAGCAAATGTTCATTTGGAGCGCTTTGAGGCCTATGTTGGAAAAGGAAATATCTTCACCTAAAAACTAGACAGAAGCATTCTCGGAAACTTCTTTCTGATGAGTGCATTCAACCCACAGAATTGAACCTACCAATTGATAGAGAAGTTTGGAAACACTCTTTTTGTAGAATCTACAAGTGGATAATTTGAGCGCTTTGAGGCCTATGTTGGAAAAGGAAATATCTTCACCTAAAAACTAGACAGAAGCATTCTCGGAAACTTCTTTGGGATGAGTACATTCAACTCAAAGACTTGAACGTTCCTTTTAAGAGAACAGTTTTGAAACACTCTTTTTGTATAATCTGCACGTGGATATTTGGAGCGCTTTGAGGCCTCTGCTGGAAAAGAAAATATCTTCACATAAAAACTAGACAGAAGCATTCTGAGAAACTTCTTTGTGTTGAGTGCATTCAACTCACAGACTTGAAGCTTTCTTTTGAAAGAGCAGTTTTGAAACACTCTTTTTGTGAAATCTGCCATTGGATATTTCCAGCGATTTGAGGCCTATGCAAGGAAAAGGAAATATCTTCACTTCAAAACTGGACAGAAGCATTCTCAGTAAGCTCTTTGTGATGAGTGCATTCAACTCGAAGACTTGAACGTTGCTTTTGATAGAACAGTTTTGAAACACTCTTTTTGGACAATCTGCAAATGTTTATTCGGAGCGCTTTGAGGCCTATGTTGGAAAAGGAAATATCTTCACCCAAAAACTAGACAGAAGCATTCTCGGAAACTTCTTTGTGATGAGTGCATTCAACTCACAGAATTGAACCTACCAATTCATAAAGAAGTTTGGAAACACTCTTTTTGTAGAATCTGCAAGTGGATATTTGGAGCGCTTTGAGGCCTATGTTGGAAAATTAAATATCTTCATCTAAAAACTGGACAGAAGCATTCTCGGAAACTTCTTCATGATGAGTGCATTCAGCTCAAAGACTTGAACGTTCCTTTTGAGAGAACAGTTTTGAAACACTCTTTTTGTAGAATCTGCACGTGGATATTTGGAGCGCTTTGACGCCTCTGCTGGAAAAGGAAATATCTTCACATAAAAATTAGACAGAAGCATTGTGAGAAACTTCTTTGTGTTGAGTGCATTCAACTCAGAGACTTGAAGCTTTCTTTTGAAAGAGCAGTTTTGAAGCACTCTTTTTGTAGAATCTGCACGTGGATATTTGGAGCGATTTGAGTCCTATGCTGGGAAATGAGGTATCTTCACCTGAAAACTAGACAGAAGCATTCTCAGAAACTTCTTTGTGTTGATTGCACTCAACTCACAGACTTGAAGCTTTCTTTTGAAAGAGAAGTTTTGAAACACTCTTTTTGTGGAATCTGCAAGTGGATATTTGGAGCGCTTTGAGGCCCATGCTGGGAATTGGAATATCTTCACCTAAAAACTAGACTGAAGCATTCTGAGAAACTTCTTTATGATGAGTGCATTCAACACACAGACTTGAACGTTGCTTTGATAGAACAGTTCTGAAACACTAAGTTTGCAGAATCCGCAAGTGTTTATTCGGAGCACCTTGAGGCCTATGATGGAAAAGGAAATATCTTCACATAAAAACTAGAGAGAAGCATTCTGAGAAACTTCCTTGTGTTGAGTGCATTCAACTCACAGACTTGAACCTACCAATTGATAGAGAAATTTGGAAACACTCTTTTTGTAGAATCTGCACGTGGATATTTGGAGCGCTTGGAGGCCTCTGCTGGAAAAGGAAATATCTTCACATAAAAACTAGATAGAAGCATTCTGAGAAACTTCTTTGTGTTGAGTGCATTCAACTCACAGACTTGAACCTACCAATTGATAGAGAAGTTTGGAAACACTCTTTTTGTAGAATCTGCAAGTGGATATTTGGAGCGCTTTGAGGCCTATGCTGGAAAAGGAAATATCTTCACATAAAAACCTGACAGAAGCATTCTCAGAAACTTCTTTGTGTTCAGTGCATTCAAATCACAGACTTGAGTCTTTCTTTAGAAAGAGCAGTTTTGAAACACTCTTTTTGTAAAATCTGCAAGTGGATATTTGGAGCACTATGAGGCCTATGCTGGGAAGTGGAATATCTTCACCTAAAAACTAGACAGAAGCATTCTCAGAAAGTTCTTCCTGATGCGTGCATTCAACTCACAGAGTTGAACCTGTCTTTTCATAGAGCAGTTTGGAAACAGTGTTTTTGTGAAATCTGAAATTGGATATTTCCAGAGATTTGAGGCCTATGCAAGGAAAAGGAAATATCTTCACTTCAAAACTGGACAGGAGCATTCTCAGAAAGCTCTTTGTGATGAGTGCATTCAACTCGAAGACTTGAACGTTCCTTTTGATAGAACAGTTTTGAAACACTCCTTTTGGACAATCTGCAAATGTTTATTCGGAGCGCTTTGAGGCCTATGTTGGAAAAGGAAATATCTTCACCCAAAAACTAGACAGAAGCATTCTCGGAAACTTCTTTGTGATGAGTGCATTCAACTCACAGAATTGAACCTACCAATTCATAGAGAAGTTTGGAAACACTCTTTTTGTAGAATCGGCAAGTGGATATTTGGAGCGCTTTGAGGCCTATGTTGGAAAATTAAATATCTTCACCTAAAAACTGGACAGAAGCATTCTCGGAAACTTCTTCATGATGATTGCATTCAACTGAAAGACTTGAACGTTCCTTTTGAGAGAACAGTTTTGAAACACTCTTTTCGTAGAATCTGCAGGTGGATATTTGGAGCGCTTTGACACCTCTGCTGGAAAAGGAAATATCTTCACATCAAAACTAGACAGAAGCATTCTGACAAACTTCTTTGTGTTGAGTGCATTCAACTCACAGACTTGAAGCTTTCTTTTGAAAGAGCAGTTTTGAAGCACTCTTTTTGTAGAATCTGCACGTGGATATTTGGAGCGATTTGAGTCCTATGCTGGGAAATGAAGTATCTTCACCTGAAAACTAGACAGAAGCATTCTCAGAAACTTCTTTGTGTTGATTGCACTCAACTCACAGACTTGAAGCTTTCTTTTGAAAGAGAAGTTTTGAAACACTCTTTTTGTGGAATCTGCAAGTGGATATTTGGAGCGCTTTGAGGCCCATGCTGGGAATTGGAATATCTTCACCTAAAAACTAGACTGAAGCATTCTGAGAAACTTCTTTGTGATGAGTGCATTCAACTCACAGACTTGAACGTTGCTTTTCATAGAACAGTTCTGAAACACTAAGTTTGTAAAATCCGCAAGTGTTTATTCGGAGCACCTTCAGGCCTATGTTGGGAAAGGAAATATCTTCACATAAAAACTAGAGAGAAGCATTCTGAGAAACTTCTTCGTGATGAGTGCATTCAACTCACAGTCTTGAACCTGCCAATTGATAGAGAAGTTTGGAAACACTCTTTTTGTAGCATCTGCAAGTGGATATTTGGAGCGCTTTGAGGCCTATGCTGGAAAAGGAAATATCTTCACATAAAAACCTGACAGAAGCATTCTCAGAACCTTCTTTGTGTTCAGTGCATTCAAATCACAGACTTGAATCTTTCTTTTGAAAGAGCAGTTTTGAAACACTCTTTTTGTAAAATCTGCAAGTGGATATTTGGAGCACTTTGAGGCCTATGCTGGGAAATGGAATATCTTCACCTAAAAACTAGACAGAAGCATTCTCAGAAAGTTCTTCTCGATGTGTGCATTCAACTCACAGAGCTGAACGTGTCTTTTGTTAGAGCAGTTTGGAAACAGTGTTTTTGTGAAATCTGCCATTGGATATTTCCAGCGATTTGAGGCCTATGCAAGGAAAAGGAAATATCTTCACTTCAAAACTAGACAGGAGCATTCTCAGAAACCTCTTTGTGATGAGTGCATTCAACTCGAAGACTTGAACGTTCCTTTTGATAGAACAGTTTTGAAACACTCCTTTTGGACAATCAGCAAATGTTTATTTGGAGCGCTTTGAGGCCTATGTTGGAAAAGGAAATATCTTCACCTAAAAACTAGACAGAAGCATTCTCGGAAACTTCTTTCTGATGAGTGCATTCAACCCACAGAATTGAACCTACCAATTGATAGAGAAGTTTGGAAACACTCTTTTTGTAGAATCTACAAGTGGATAATTTGAGCGCTTTGAGGCCTATGTTGGAAAAGGAAATATCTTCACCTAAAAACTAGACAGAAGCATTCTCGGAAACTTCTTTGGGATGAGTACATTCAACTCAAAGACTTGAACGTTCCTTTTAAGAGAACAGTTTTGAAACACTCTTTTTGTATAATCTGCACGTGGATATTTGGAGCGCTTTGAGGCCTCTGCTGGAAAAGAAAATATCTTCACATAAAAACTAGACAGAAGCATTCTGAGAAACTTCTTTGTGTTGAGTGCATTCAACTCACAGACTTGAAGCTTTCTTTTGAAAGAGCAGTTTTGAAACACTCTTTTTGTGAAATCTGCCATTGGATATTTCCAGCGATTTGAGGCCTATGCAAGGAAAAGGAAATATCTTCACTTCAAAACTGGACAGAAGCATTCTCAGTAAGCTCTTTGTGATGAGTGCATTCAACTCGAAGACTTGAACGTTGCTTTTGATAGAACAGTTTTGAAACACTCTTTTTGGACAATCTGCAAATGTTTATTCGGAGCGCTTTGAGGCCTATGTTGGAAAAGGAAATATCTTCACCCAAAAACTAGACAGAAGCATTCTCGGAAACTTCTTTGTGATGAGTGCATTCAACTCACAGAATTGAACCTACCAATTCATAAAGAAGTTTGGAAACACTCTTTTTGTAGAATCTGCAAGTGGATATTTGGAGCGCTTTGAGGCCTATGTTGGAAAATTAAATATCTTCATCTAAAAACTGGACAGAAGCATTCTCGGAAACTTCTTCATGATGAGTGCATTCAGCTCAAAGACTTGAACGTTCCTTTTGAGAGAACAGTTTTGAAACACTCTTTTTGTAGAATCTGCACGTGGATATTTGGAGCGCTTTGACGCCTCTGCTGGAAAAGGAAATATCTTCACATAAAAATTAGACAGAAGCATTGTGAGAAACTTCTTTGTGTTGAGTGCATTCAACTCACAGACTTGAAGCTTTCTTTTGAAAGAGCAGTTTTGAAGCACTCTTTTTGTAGAATCTGCACGTGGATATTTGGAGCGATTTGAGTCCTATGCTGGGAAATGAGGTATCTTCACCTGAAAACTAGACAGAAGCATTCTCAGAAACTTCTTTGTGTTGATTGCACTCAACTCACAGACTTGAAGCTTTCTTTTGAAAGAGAAGTTTTGAAACACTCTTTTTGTGGAATCTGCAAGTGGATATTTGGAGTGCTTTGAGGCCCATGCTGGGAATTGGAATATCTTCACCTAAAAACTAGACTGAAGCATTCTGAGAAACTTCTTTATGATGAGTGCATTCAACACACAGACTTGAACGTTGCTTTGATAGAACAGTTCTGAAACACTAAGTTTGCAGAATCCGCAAGTGTTTATTCGGAGCACCTTGAGGCCTATGATGGAAAAGGAAATATCTTCACATAAAAACTAGAGAGAAGCATTCTGAGAAACTTCCTTGTGTTGAGTGCATTCAACTCACAGACTTGAACCTACCAATTGATAGAGAAATTTGGAAACACTCTTTTTGTAGAATCTGCACGTGGATATTTGGAGCGCTTTGAGGCCTCTGCTGGAAAAGGAAATATCTTCACATAAAAACTAGATAGAAGCATTCTGAGAAACTTCTTTGTGTTGAGTGCATTCAACTCACAGACTTGAACCTACCAATTGATAGAGAAGTTTGGAAACACTCTTTTTGTAGAATCTGCAAGTGGATATTTGGAGCGCTTTGAGGCCTATGCTGGAAAAGGAAATATCTTCACATAAAAACCTGACAGAAGCATTCTCAGAAACTTCTTTGTGTTCAGTGCATTCAAATCACAGACTTGAGTCTTTCTTTAGAAAGAGCAGTTTTGAAACACTCTTTTTGTAAAATCTGCAAGTGGATATTTGGAGCACTATGAGGCCTATGCTGGGAAGTGGAATATCTTCACCTAAAAACTAGACAGAAGCATTCTCAGAAAGTTCTTCCTGATGCGTGCATTCAACTCACAGAGTTGAACCTGTCTTTTCATAGAGCAGTTTGGAAACAGTGTTTTTGTGAAATCTGAAATTGGATATTTCCAGAGATTTGAGGCCTATGCAAGGAAAAGGAAATATCTTCACTTCAAAACTGGACAGGAGCATTCTCAGAAAGCTCTTTGTGATGAGTGCATTCAACTCGAAGACTTGAACGTTCCTTTTGATAGAACAGTTTTGAAACACTCCTTTTGGACAATCTGCAAATGTTTATTCGGAGCGCTTTGAGGCCTATGTTGGAAAAGGAAATATCTTCACCCAAAAACTAGACAGAAGCATTCTCGGAAACTTCTTTGTGATGAGTGCATTCAACTCACAGAATTGAACCTACCAATTAATAGAGAAGTTTGGAAACACTCTTTTTGTAGAATCTGCAAGTGGATATTTGGAGCGCTTTGAGGCCTATGTTGGAAAATTAAATATCTTCACCTAAAAACTGGACAGAAGCATTCTCGGAAACTTCTTCATGATGAGTGCATTCAACTCAAAGACTTGAACGTTCCTTTTGAGAGAACAGTTTTGAAACACTCTTTTTGTAGAATCTGCACGTGGATATTTGGAGCGCTTTGACGCCTCTGCTGGAAAAGGAAATATCTTCACATAAAAACTAGACAGAAGCATTGTGAGAAACTTCTTTGTGTTGAGTGCATTCAACTCACAGACTTGAAGCTTTCTTTTGAAAGAGCAGTTTTGAAGCACTCTTTTTATAGAATCTGCACGTGGATATTTGGAGCGATTTGAGTCCTATGCTGGGAAATGAAGTATCTTCACCTGAAAACTAGACAAAAGCATTCTCAGAAACTTCTTGGTGTTGAGTGCACTCAACTCACAGACTTGAAGCTTTCTTTTGAAAGAGCAGTTTTGAAACACTCTTTTTGTAGAATCTGCAAATGAATATTTGGAGCGCTTTGAGGCCCATGCTGGGAAATGGAATATCTTCACCTAAAAACTAGACTGAAGCATTCTGAGAATCTTCTTTGTGATGAGTGCATTCAACTCACAGACTTGAAAGTTGCCTTTGATAGAACAGTTCTGAAACACTAAGTTTGTAGAATCCGCAAGCGTTTATTCGGAGCACCTTGAGGCCTATGTTGGAAAAGGAAATATCTTCACATAAAAACTAGAGAGAATCATTCTCAGAAACTTCTTTGTGATGAGTGCATTCAACTCACAGACTTGAACCTAACAATTGATAGAGAAGTTTGGAAACACTCTTTTTGTAGAATCTGCAAGTGGATATTTGGAGCGCTTTGAGGCCTAAGCTGGAAAAGGAAATATCTTCACATAAAAACCTGACAGAAGCATTCTCAGAAACTTCTTTGTGTTCACTGCATTCAAATCACAGACTTGAATCTTTCTTTTGAAAGAGCAGTTTTGAAACACTCTTTTTGTAAAATCTGCAAGTGGATATTTGGAGCACTTTGAGGCCTATGCTGGGAAATGGAATATCTTCACCTAAAAACTAGACAGAAGCATTCTCAGAAAGTTCTTCTCGATGTGTGCATTCAACTCACAGAGTTGAACCTGTCTTTTGATAGAGCAGTTTGGAAACAGTGTTTTTGTGAAATCTGCCATTGGATATTTCCAGCGATTTGAAGCCTATGCAAGGAAAAGGAAATATCTTCACTTCAAAACTGGACAGGAGCATTCTCAGAAACCTCTTTGTGATGAGTGCATTCAACTCGAAGACTTGAACGTTCCTTTTGATAGAACAGTTTTGAAACACTCCTTTTGGACAATCTGCAAATGTTTATTCGGAGCGCTTTGAGGCCTATGTTGGAAAAGGAAATATCTTCACCTAAAAACTAGACAGAAGCATTCTCGGAAACTTCTTTCTGATGAGTGCATTCAACCCACAGAATTGAACCTATCAATTGATAGAGAAGTTTGGAAACACTCTTTTTGTAGAATCTACAAGTGGATAATTTGAGCGCTTTGAGGCCTATGTTGGAAAAGGAAATATCTTCACCTAAAAACTAGACAGAAGCATTCTCGGAAACTTCTTTGTGATGAGTACATTCAACTCAAAGACTTGAACGTTCCTTTTGAGAGAACAGTTTTGAAACACTCTTTTTGTATACTCTGCACGTGGATATTTGGAGCGCTTTGAGGCCTCTGCTGGAAAAGGAAATATCTTCACATAAAAACTAGACAGAAGCATTCTGAGAAACTTCTTTGTGTTGAGTGCATTCAACTCACAGACTTGAAGCTTTCTTTTGAAAGAGCAGTTTTGAAACACTCTTTTTGTGAAATCTGCCATTGGATATTTCCAGCGCTTTGAGGCCTATGCAAGGAAAAGGAAATATATTCACTTCAAAACTGGACAGGAGCATTCTCAGAAACCTCTTTGTGATGAGTGCATTCAACTCGAAGACTTGAACGTTCCTTTTGATAGAACAGTTTTGAAACACTCCTTTTGGACAATCTGCAAATGTTTATTCGGAGTGCTTTGAGGCCTATGTTGGAAAAGGAAATATCTTCACCTACAAACTAGACAGAAGCATTCTCGAAACTTCTTTGTGATGAGTGCATTCAACTCACAGAATTGAACCTACCAATTGATAGAGAAGTTTGGAAACACTCTTTTTGTAGAATCTGCAAGTGGATATTTGGAGCGCTTTGAGGCCTATGTTGGAAAAAGAAATATCTTCACCTAAAAACTAGACAGAAGCATTCTCGGAAACCTCTTTGTGATGAGTGCATTCAACTCAAAGACTTGAACGTTCCTTTTGAGAGAACAGTTTTGAAACACTCTTTTTGTAGAATCTGCACGTGGATATTTGGAGCGAATTGAGGCCTAAGTTGGAAAAGGAAATATCTTCACCTAAAAACTAGACAGAAGCATTCTCGGAAACTTCTTTGTGATGAGTGCATTCAACTCACAGAATTGAACCTACCAATTGATAGAGAAGTTTGGAAACACTCTTTTTGTAGAATCTGCAAGTGATTATTTGGAGTGCTTTGAGGCCTATGCTGGGAAATGAAGTATCTTCACCTGAAAACTAGACTGAAGCATTCTCAGAAACTTCTTTGTGTTGAGTGCACTCAACTCACAGACTTGAAGCTTTCTTTTGAAAGAGCAGTTTTGAAACACTCTTTTTGTAGAATCTGCAAGTGGATATTTGGAGCGCTTTGAGGCCCATGCTGGGAAATGGAATATCTTCACCTAAAAACTAGACTGAAGCATTCTGAGAAACTTCTTTGTGATGAGTGCATTCAACTCACAGACTTGAACGTTGCTTTTGATAGAACAGTTCTGAAACACTAAGTTTGTAGAATCCGCAAGTATTTATTCGGAGCACCTTGAGGCCTATGTTGGGAAAGGAAATATCTTCACATAAAAACTAGAGAGAAGCATTCTGAGAAACTTCTTTGTGATGAGTGCATTCAACTCACAGTCTTGAACCTACCAATTGATAGAGAAGGTTGGAAACACTCTTTTTGTAGAATCAGCAAGTGGATATTTGGATCGCTTTGAGGCCTATGCTGGAAAAGGAAATATCTTCACATAAAAACCTGACAGAAGCATTCTCAGAAACTTCTTTGTGTTCAGTGCATTCAAATCACAGACTTGAATCTTTCTTTTGAAAGAGCAGTTTTGAAACACTCTTTTTGTAAAATCTGCAAGTGGATATTTGGAGCACTTTGAGGCCTATGCTGGGAAATGGAATATCTTCACCTAAAAACTAGACAGAAGCATTCTCAGAAAGTTCTTCTCGATGCGTGCATTCAACTCACAGAGTTGAACCTGTCTTTTCATAGAGCAGTTTGGAAACAGTGTTTTTGTGAAATCTGCCATTGGATATTTCCAGCGATTTGAGGCCTATGCAAGGAAAAGGAAATATCTTCACTTCAAAACTGGACAGGAGCATTCTCAGAAAGCTCTTTGTGATGAGTGCATTCAACTCGAAGACTTGAACGTTCCTTTTGATAGAACAGTTTTGAAACACTCCTTTTGGACAATCTGCAAATGTTTATTCGGAGCGCTTTGAGGCCTATGTTGGAAAAGGAAATATCTTCACCCAAAAACTAGACAGAAGCATTCTCGGAAACTTCTTTGTGATGAGTGCATTCAACTCACAGAATTGAACCTACCAATTCATAGAGAAGTTTGGAAACACTCTTTTTGTAGAATCTGCAAGTGGATATTTGGAGCGCTTTGAGGCCTATGTTGGAAAATTAAATATCTTCACCTAAAAACTGGACAGAAGCATTCTCGGAAACTTCTTCATGATGAGTGCATTCAACTCAAAGACTTGAACGTTCCTTTTGAGAGAACAGTTTTGAAACACTCTTTTTGTAGAATCTGCACGTGGATATTTGGAGCGCTTTGACGCCTCTGTTGGAAAAGGAAATATCTTCACATAAAAACTAGACAGAAGCATTGTGAGAAACTTCTTTGTGTTGAGTGCATTCAACTCACAGACTTGAAGCTTTCTTTTGAAAGAGCAGTTTTGAAGCACTCTTTTTATAGAATCTGCACGTGGATAATTGGAGCGATGTGAGTCCTATGCTGGGAAATGAAGTATCTTCACCTGAAAACTAGACAAAAGCATTCTCAGAAACTTCTTGGTGTTGGGTGCACTCAACTCACAGAGTTGAAGCTTTCTTTTGAAAGAGCAGTTTTGAAACACTCTTTTTGTAGAATCTGCAAGTGGATATTTGGAGAGCTTTGAGGCCCATGCTGGGAAATGGAATATCTTCACCTAAAAACTAGACTGAAGCATTCTGAGAATCTTCTTTGTGATGAGTGCATTCAACTCACAGACTTGAAAGTTGCTTTTGATAGAACAGTTCTGAAACACTAAGTTTGTAGAATCCGCAAGTGTTTATTCGGAGCACCTTGAGGCCTATGTTGGAAAAGGAAATATCTTCACATAAAAACTAGAGAGAAGCATTCTCAGAAACTTCTTTGTGATGAGTGCATTCAACTCACAGACTTGAACCTACCAATTGATAGAGAAGTTTGGAAACACTCTGTTTGTAGAATCTGCAAGTGGATATTTGGAGCGCTTTGAGGCCTAAGCTGGAAAAGGAAATATCTTCACATAAAAACCTGACAGAAGCATTCTCAGAAACTTCTTTGTGTTCACTGCATTCAAATCACAGACTTGAATCTTTCTTTTGAAAGAGCAGTTTTGAAACACTCTTTTTGTAAAATCTGCAAGTGGATATTTGGAGCACTTTCAGGCCTATGCTGGGAAATGGAATATCTTCACCTAAAAACTAGACAGAAGCATTCTCAGAAAGTACTTCTCGATGCATGCATTCAACTCACAGAGTTGAACCTGTCTTTTGATAGAGCAGTTTGGAAACAGTGTTTTTGTGAAATCTGCCGTTGGATATTTCCAGCGATTTGAGGCCTATGCAAGGAAAAGGAAATATCTTCACTTCAAAACTGGACAGGAGCATTCTCAGAAACCTCTTTGTGATGAGTGCATTCAACTCGAAGACTTGAACGTTCCTTTTCATAGAACAGTTTTGAAACACTCCTTTTGGACAATCTGCCAATGTTTATTCGGAGCGCTTTGAGGCCAATGTTGGAAAAGGAAATATCTTCACCTAAAAACTAGACAGAAGCATTCTCGGCAACTTCTTTGTGATGAGTGCATTCAACTCACAGAATTGAACCTACCAATTGATAGAGAAGTTTGGAAACACTCTTTTTGTAGAATCTGCAAGTGGATATTTGGAGCGCTTTGAGGCCTATGTTGGAAAAAGAAATATCTTCACCTAAAAACTAGACAGAAGCATTCTCAGAAACTTCTTTGTGATGAGTGCATTCAACTCAAAGACTTGAACGTTCCTTTTGAGAGAACAGTTTTGAAACACTCTTTTTGTAGAATCTGCACGTGGATATTTGGAGCGCCTTGAGACCTCTGCTGGAAAAGGAAATATCTTCACATCAAAACTGGACAGAAGCATTCTGAGAAACTTCTTTGTGTTGAGTGCATTCAACTCACGGACTTGAAGCTTTCTGTTGAAAGAGCAGTTTTGAAACACTCTTTTTGTAGAATCTGCACATGGATATTTGGAGCGATTTGAGGCCTATGCTGGGAAATGAAGTATCTTCACCTGAAAACTAGACAGAAGCATTCTCAGAAACTTCTCTGTGTTGATTGCACTCAACTCACAGACTTGAAGCTTTCTTTTGAAAGAGCAGTTTTGAAACACTCTTTTTGTAAAATCTGCAAGTGGATATTTGGAGCACTTTGAGGCCTATGCTGGGAAATGGAATATCTTCACCTAAAAACTAGACAGAAGCATTCTCAGAAAGTTCTTCTCGATGTGTGCATTCAACTCACAGAGTTGAACGTGTCTTTTGTTAGAGCAGTTTGGAAACAGTGTTTTTGTGAAATCTGCCATTGGATATTTCCAGCGATTTGAGGCCTATGTAAGGAAAAGGAAATATCTTCACTTCAAAACTAGACAGGAGCATTCTCAGAAAACTCTTTGTGATGAGTGCATTCAACCTGAAGACTTGAACGTTCCTTTTGATAGAACAGTTTTGAAACACTCCTTTTGGACAATCTGCAAATGTTTATTCGGATCGCTTTGAGACCTATGTTGGAAAAGGAAATATCTTCACCTAAAAACTAGACAGAAGCATTCTCGGAAACTTCTTTCTGATGAGTGCATTCAACTCACAGAATTGAACCTACCAATTGATAGAGAAGTTTGGAAACACTCTTTTTGTAGAATCTACAAGGGGATAATTTGAGAGCTTTGAGGCCTATGTTGGAAAAGGAAATATCTTCACCTAAAAACTAGACAGAAGCATTCTCGGAAACTTCTTTGCGATGAGTACATTCAACTCAAAGACTTGAAAGTTCCTTTTGAGAGAACAGTTTTGTAACACTCTTTTTGTATAATCTGCACGTGGATATTTGGAGCGCTTTGAGGCCTCTGCTGGAAAAGGAAATATCTTCACATAAAAACTAGACAGAAGCATTCTGAGAAACTTCTTTGTGTTGAGTGCATTCAACTCACAGACTTGAAGCTTTCTTTTGAAAGAGCAGTTTTGAAACACTCTTTTTGTGAAATCTGCCATTGGATATTTCCAGCGATTTGAAGCCTATGCAAGGAAAAGGAAATATCTTCACTTCAAAACTGGACAGAAGCATTCTCAGTAAGCTCTTTGTGACGAGTGCATTCAACTCGAAGACTTGAACGTTGCTTTTGATAGAACAGTTTTGAAACACTCTTTTTGGACAATCTGCAAATGTTTATTCGGAGCGCTTTGAGGCCTATGTTGGAAAAGGAAATATCTTCACCCAAAAACTAGACAGAAGCATTCTCGGAAACTTCTTTGTGATGAGTGCATTCAACTCACAGAATTGAACCTACCAATTCATAAAGAAGTTTGGAAACACTCTTTTTGTAGAATCTGCAAGTGGATATTTGGAGCGCTTTGAGGCCTATGTTGGAAAATTAAATATCTTCATCTAAAAACTGGACAGAAGCATTCTCGGAAACTTCTTCATGATGAGTGCATTCAGCTCAAAGACTTGAACGTTCCTTTTGAGAGAACAGGTTTGAAACACTCTTTTTGTAGAATCTGCACGTGGATATTTGGAGCGCTTTGACGCCTCTGCTGGAAAAGGAAATATCTTCACATAAAAATTAGACAGAAGCATTGTGAGAAACTTCTTTGTGTTGAGTGCATTCAACTCACAGACTTGAAGCTTTCTTTTGAAAGAGCAGTTTCGAAGCACTCTTTTTGTAGAATCTGCACGTGGATATTTGGAGCGATTTGAGTCCTATGCTGGGAAATGAGGTATCTTCACCTGAAAACTAGACAGAAGCATTCTCAGAAACTTCTTTGTGTTGAGTGCACTCAACTCACAGACTTGAAGCTTTCTTTTGAAAGAGCAGTTTTGAAACACTCTTTTTGTAGAATCTGCAAGTGGATATTTGGAGCGCTTTGAGGCCCATGCTGGGAAATGGAATATCTTCACCTAAAAACTAGACTGAAGCATTCTGAGAAACTTCTTTGTGATGAGTGCATTCAACTCACAGACTTGAACGTTGCTTTTGATAGAACAGTTCTGAAACACTAAGTTTGTAGAATCCGCAAGTATTTATTCGGAGCACCTTGAGGCCTATGTTGGGAAAGGAAATATCTTCACATAAAAACTAGAGAGAAGCATTCTGAGAAACTTCTTTGTGATGAGTGCATTCAACTCACAGTCTTGAACCTACCAATTGATAGAGAAGTTTGGAAACACTCTTTTTGTAGAATCAGCAAGTGGATATTTGGATCGCTTTGAGGCCTATGCTGGAAAAGGAAATATCTTCACATAAAAACCTGACAGAAGCATTCTCAGAAACTTCTTTGTGTTCAGTGCATTCAAATCACAGACTTGAATCTTTCTTTTGAAAGAGCAGTTTTGAAACACTCTTTTTGTAAAATCTGCAAGTGGATATTTGGAGCACTTTGAGGCCTATGCTGGGAAATGGAATATCTTCACCTAAAAACTAGACAGAAGCATTCTCAGAAAGTTCTTCTCGATGCGTGCATTCAACTCACAGAGTTGAACCTGTCTTTTCATAGAGCAGTTTGGAAACAGTGTTTTTGTGAAATCTGCCATTGGATATTTCCAGCGATTTGAGGCCTATGCAAGGAAAAGGAAATATCTTCACTTCAAAACTGGACAGGAGCATTCTCAGAAAGCTCTTTGTGATGAGTGCATTCAACTCGAAGACTTGAACGTTCCTTTTGATAGAACAGTTTTGAAACACTCCTTTTGGACAATCTGCAAATGTTTATTCGGAGCGCTTTGAGGCCTATGTTGGAAAAGGAAATATCTTCACCCAAAAACTAGACAGAAGCATTCTCGGAAACTTCTTTGTGATGAGTGCATTCAACTCACAGAATTGAACCTACCAATTCATAGAGAAGTTTGGAAACACTCTTTTTGTAGAATCTGCAAGTGGATATTTGGAGCGCTTTGAGGCCTATGTTGGAAAATTAAATATCTTCACCTAAAAACTGGACAGAAGCATTCTCGGAAACTTCTTCATGATGAGTGCATTCAACTCAAAGACTTGAACGTTCCTTTTGAGAGAACAGTTTTGAAACACTCTTTTTGTAGAATCTGCACGTGGATATTTGGAGCGCTTTGACGCCTCTGTTGGAAAAGGAAATATCTTCACATAAAAACTAGACAGAAGCATTGTGAGAAACTTCTTTGTGTTGAGTGCATTCAACTCACAGACTTGAAGCTTTCTTTTGAAAGAGCAGTTTTGAAGCACTCTTTTTATAGAATCTGCACGTGGATAATTGGAGCGATGTGAGTCCTATGCTGGGAAATGAAGTATCTTCACCTGAAAACTAGACAAAAGCATTCTCAGAAACTTCTTGGTGTTGGGTGCACTCAACTCACAGACTTGAAGCTTTCTTTTGAAAGAGCAGTTTTGAAACACTCTTTTTGTAGAATCTGCAAGTGGATATTTGGAGAGCTTTGAGGCCCATGCTGGGAAATGGAATATCTTCACCTAAAAACTAGACTGAAGCATTCTGAGAATCTTCTTTGTGATGAGTGCATTCAACTCACAGACTTGAAAGTTGCTTTTGATAGAACAGTTCTGAAACACTAAGTTTGTAGAATCCGCAAGTGTTTATTCGGAGCACCTTGAGGCCTATGTTGGAAAAGGAAATATCTTCACATAAAAACTAGAGAGAAGCATTCTCAGAAACTTCTTTGTGATGAGTGCATTCAACTCACAGACTTGAACCTACCAATTGATAGAGAAGTTTGGAAACACTCTGTTTGTAGAATCTGCAAGTGGATATTTGGAGCGCTTTGAGGCCTAAGCTGGAAAAGGAAATATCTTCACATAAAAACCTGACAGAAGCATTCTCAGAAACTTCTTTGTGTTCACTGCATTCAAATCACAGACTTGAATCTTTCTTTTGAAAGAGCAGTTTTGAAACACTCTTTTTGTAAAATCTGCAAGTGGATATTTGGAGCACTTTCAGGCCTATGCTGGGAAATGGAATATCTTCACCTAAAAACTAGACAGAAGCATTCTCAGAAAGTACTTCTCGATGCATGCATTCAACTCACAGAGTTGAACCTGTCTTTTGATAGAGCAGTTTGGAAACAGTGTTTTTGTGAAATCTGCCGTTGGATATTTCCAGCGATTTGAGGCCTATGCAAGGAAAAGGAAATATCTTCACTTCAAAACTGGACAGGAGCATTCTCAGAAACCTCTTTGTGATGAGTGCATTCAACTCGAAGACTTGAACGTTCCTTTTCATAGAACAGTTTTGAAACATTCCTTTTGGACAATCTGCCAATGTTTATTCGGAGCGCTTTGAGGCCAATGTTGGAAAAGGAAATATCTTCACCTAAAAACTAGACAGAAGCATTCTCGGCAACTTCTTTGTGATGAGTGCATTCAACTCACAGAATTGAACCTACCAATTGATAGAGAAGTTTGGAAACACTCTTTTTGTAGAATCTGCAAGTGGATATTTGGAGCGCTTTGAGGCCTATGTTGGAAAAAGAAATATCTTCACCTAAAAACTAGACAGAAGCATTCTCAGAAACTTCTTTGTGATGAGTGCATTCAACTCAAAGACTTGAACGTTCCTTTTGAGAGAACAGTTTTGAAACACTCTTTTTGTAGAATCTGCACGTGGATATTTGGAGCGCCTTGAGACCTCTGCTGGAAAAGGAAATATCTTCACATCAAAACTGGACAGAAGCATTCTGAGAAACTTCTTTGTGTTGAGTGCATTCAACTCACGGACTTGAAGCTTTCTGTTGAAAGAGCAGTTTTGAAACACTCTTTTTGTAGAATCTGCACATGGATATTTGGAGCGATTTGAGGCCTATGCTGGGAAATGAAGTATCTTCACCTGAAAACTAGACAGAAGCATTCTCAGAAACTTCTCTGTGTTGATTGCACTCAACTCACAGACTTGAAGCTTTCTTTTGAAAGAGCAGTTTTGAAACACTCTTTTTGTAAAATCTGCAAGTGGATATTTGGAGCACTTTGAGGCCTATGCTGGGAAATGGAATATCTTCACCTAAAAACTAGACAGAAGCATTCTCAGAAAGTTCTTCTCGATGTGTGCATTCAACTCACAGAGTTGAACGTGTCTTTTGTTAGAGCAGTTTGGAAACAGTGTTTTTGTGAAATCTGCCATTGGATATTTCCAGCGATTTGAGGCCTATGTAAGGAAAAGGAAATATCTTCACTTCAAAACTAGACAGGAGCATTCTCAGAAAACTCTTTGTGATGAGTGCATTCAACCTGAAGACTTGAACGTTCCTTTTGATAGAACAGTTTTGAAACACTCCTTTTGGACAATCTGCAAATGTTTATTCGGATCGCTTTGAGACCTATGTTGGAAAAGGAAATATCTTCACCTAAAAACTAGACAGAAGCATTCTCGGAAACTTCTTTCTGATGAGTGCATTCAACTCACAGAATTGAACCTACCAATTGATAGAGAAGTTTGGAAACACTCTTTTTGTAGAATCTACAAGGGGATAATTTGAGAGCTTTGAGGCCTATGTTGGAAAAGGAAATATCTTCACCTAAAAACTAGACAGAAGCATTCTCGGAAACTTCTTTGCGATGAGTACATTCAACTCAAAGACTTGAAAGTTCCTTTTGAGAGAACAGTTTTGTAACACTCTTTTTGTATAATCTGCACGTGGATATTTGGAGCGCTTTGAGGCCTCTGCTGGAAAAGGAAATATCTTCACATAAAAACTAGACAGAAGCATTCTGAGAAACTTCTTTGTGTTGAGTGCATTCAACTCACAGACTTGAAGCTTTCTTTTGAAAGAGCAGTTTTGAAACACTCTTTTTGTGAAATCTGCCATTGGATATTTCCAGCGATTTGAGGCCTATGCAAGGAAAAGGAAATATCTTCACTTCAAAACTGGACAGAAGCATTCTCAGTAAGCTCTTTGTGACGAGTGCATTCAACTCGAAGACTTGAACGTTGCTTTTGATAGAACAGTTTTGAAACACTCTTTTTGGACAATCTGCAAATGTTTATTCGGAGCGCTTTGAGGCCTATGTTGGAAAAGGAAATATCTTCACCCAAAAACTAGACAGAAGCATTCTCGGAAACTTCTTTGTGATGAGTGCATTCAACTCACAGAATTGAACCTACCAATTCATAAAGAAGTTTGGAAACACTCTTTTTGTAGAATCTGCAAGTGGATATTTGGAGCGCTTTGAGGCCTATGTTGGAAAATTAAATATCTTCATCTAAAAACTGGACAGAAGCATTCTCGGAAACTTCTTCATGATGAGTGCATTCAGCTCAAAGACTTGAACGTTCCTTTTGAGAGAACAGGTTTGAAACACTCTTTTTGTAGAATCTGCACGTGGATATTTGGAGCGCTTTGACGCCTCTGCTGGAAAAGGAAATATCTTCACATAAAAATTAGACAGAAGCATTGTGAGAAACTTCTTTGTGTTGAGTGCATTCAACTCACAGACTTGAAGCTTTCTTTTGAAAGAGCAGTTTTGAAGCACTCTTTTTGTAGAATCTGCACGTGGATATTTGGAGCGATTTGAGTCCTATGCTGGGAAATGAGGTATCTTCACCTGAAAACTAGACAGAAGCATTCTCAGAAACTTCTTTGTGTTGATTGCACTCAACTCACAGACTTGAAGCTTTCTTTTGAAAGAGAAGTTTTGAAACACTCTTTTTGTGGAATCTGCAAGTGGATATTTGGAGCGCTTTGAGGCCCATGCTGGGAATTGGAATATCTTCACCTAAAAACTAGACTGAAGCATTCTGAGAAACTTCTTTATGATGAGTGCATTCAACACACAGACTTGAACGTTGCTTTGATAGAACAGTTCTGAAACACTAAGTTTGCAGAATCCGCAAGTGTTTATTCGGAGCACCTTGAGGCCTATGATGGAAAAGGAAATATCTTCACATAAAAACTAGAGAGAAGCATTCTGAGAAACTTCTTTGTGTTGAGTGCATTCAACTCACAGACTTGAACTTACCAATTGATAGAGAAATTTGGAAACACTCTTTTTGTAGAATCTGCACGTGGATATTTGGAGCGCTTTGAGGCCTCTGCTGGAAAAGGAAATATCTTCACATAAAAACTAGACAGAAGCATTCTGAGAAACTTCTTTGTGTTGAGTGCATTCAACTCACAGACTTGAACCTACCAATTGAGAGAGAAGTTTGGAAACACTCTTTTTGTAGAATCTGCAAGTGGATATTTGGAGCGCTTTGAGGCCTATGCTGGAAAAGGAAATATCTTCACATAAAAACCTGACAGAAGCATTCTCAGAAACTTCTTTGTGTTCAGTGCATTCAAATCACAGACTTGAGTCTTTCTTTAGAAAGAGCAGTTTTGAAACACACTTTTTGTAAAATCTGCAAGTGGATATTTGGAGCACTTTGAGGCCTATGCTGGGAAGTGGAATATCTTCACCTAAAAACTAGACAGAAGCATTCTCAGAAAGTTCTTCTTGATGCGTGCATTCAACTCACAGAGTTGAACCTGTCTTTTCATAGAGCAGTTTGGAAACAGTGTTTTTGTGAAATCTGCCATTGGATATTTCCAGCGATTTGAGGCCTATGCAAGGAAAAGGAAATATCGTCACTTCAAAACTGGACAGGAGCATTCTCAGAAACCTCTTTGTGATGAGTGCATTCAACTCGAAGACTTGAACGTTCCTTTTGATAGAACAGTTTTGAAACACTCCTTTTGGACAATCTGCAAATGTTTATTCGGAGTGCTTTGAGGCCTATGTTGCAAAAGGAAATATCTTCACCTACAAACTAGACAGAAGCATTCTCGGAAACTTATTTGTGATGAGTGCATTCAACTCACAGAATTGAACCTACCAATTGATAGAGAAGTTTGGAAACACTCTTTTTGTAGAATCTGCAAGTGGATATTTGGAGCGCTTTGAGGCCTATGTTGGAAAAGGAAATATCTTCACATAAAAACTAGACAGAAGCATTCTCGGAAACCTCTTTGTGATGAGTGCATTCAACTCAAGGACTTGAACGTTCCTTTTGAGAGAACAGTTTTGAAACACTCTTTTTGTAGAATCTGCACGTGGATATTTGGAGCGAATTGAGGCCTATGTTGGAAAAGGAAATATCTTCACCTAAAAACTAGACAGAAGCATTCTCGGAAACTTCTTTGTGATGAGTGCATTCAACTCACCGAATTGAACCTACCAATTGATAGAGAAGTTTGGAAACACTCTTTTTGTAGAATCTGCAAGTGGATATTTGGAGTGCTTTGAGGCCTATGTTGGAAAAGGAAATATCTTCACATCAAAACTAGACAGAAGCATTCTCAGAAACTTCTTTGTGATGAGTGCATTCAACTCAAATACTTGAACGTTCCTTTTGAGAGAACAGTTTTGAAACACTCTTTTTGTAGAATCTGCACGTGGATATTTGGAGCGCTTTGAGGCCTCTGCTGGAAAAGGAAATATCTTCACATCAAAACTAGACAGAAGCATTCTGAGAAACTTCTTTGTGTTGAGTGCATTCAACTCACAGACTTGAAGCTTTCTTTTGAAAGAGCAGTTTTGAAACACTCTTTTTGTAGAATCTGCACGTGGATATTTGGAGCGATTTGAGGCCTATGATGGGAAATGAAGTATCTTCACCTGAAAACTAGACTGAAGCATTCTCAGAAACTTCTTTTTGTTGAGTGCACTCAACTGACAGACTTGAAGCTTTCTTTTGAAAGAGCAGTTTTGAAACACTCTTTTTGTAGAATCTGCAAGTGGATATTTGGAGCGCTTTGAGGCCCATGCTGGGAAATGGAATATCTTCACCTAAAAACTAGACTGAAGCATTCTGAGAAACTTCTTTGTGATGAGTGCATTCAACTCACAGACTTGAACGTTGCTTTTGATAGAACAGTTCTGAAACACTAAGTTTGTAGAATCCGCAAGTGTTTATTCGGAGCACCTTGAGGCCTATGTTGGGAAAGGAAATATCTTCACATAAAAACTAGAGAGAAGCATTCTCAGAAACTTCTTTGTGATGAGTGCATTCAACTCACAGTCTTGAACCTATCAATTGATAGAGAAGTTTGGAAACACTCTTTTTGTAGCATCTGCAAGTGAATATTTGGAGCGCTTTGAGGCCTATGCTGGAAAAGGAAATATCTTCACATAAAAACCTGACAGAAGCATTCTCAGAAACTTCTTTGTGTTCAGTGCATTCAAATCACAGACTTGAATCTTTCTTTTGAAAGAGCAGTTTTGAAACACTCTTTTTGTAAAATCTGCAAGTGGATATTTGGAGCACTTTGAGGCCTATGCTGGGAAATGGAATATCTTCACCTGAAAACTAGACAGAAGCATTCTCAGAAAGTTCTTCTTGATGTGTGCATTCAACTCACAGAGTTGAACCTGTCTTTTGATAGAGCAGTTTGGAAACAGTGTTTTTGTGAAATCTGCCATTGGATATTTCCAGCGATTTGAGGCCTATGCAAGGAAAAGGAAATATCTTGACTTCAAAACTAGACAGGAGCATTCTCAGAAACCTCTTTGGGATGAGTGCATTCAACTCGAAGACTTGAACGTTCCTTTTGATAGAACAGTTTTGAAACACTCCTTTTGGACAATCTGCAAATGTTTATTCTGAGCGCTTTGAGGCCTATGTTGGAAAAGGAAATATCTTCACCTAAAAACTAGACAGAAGCATTCTCGGAAACTTCTTTCTGATGAGTGCATTCAACTCACAGAATTGAACCTACCAATTGATAGAGAAGTTTGGAAACACTCTTTTTGTAGAATCTACAAGTGGATAATTTGAGCTCTTTGAGGCCTATGTTGGAAAAGGAAATATCTTCAAATAAAAACTAGACAGAAGCATTCTCGGAAACTTCTTTGTGATGAGTACATTCAACTCAAAGACTTCAACGTTCCTTTTGAGAGAACAGTTTTGAAACACTCTTTTTGTATAATCTGCACGTGGATATTTGGAGCGCTTTGAGGCCTCTGCTGGAAAAGGAAATATCTTCACATAAAAACTAGCCAGAAGCATTCTGAGAAACTTCTTTGTGTTGAGTGCATTCAACTCACAGACTTGAAGCTTTCTTTTGAAAGAGCAGTTTTGAAACACTCTTTTTGTGAAATCTGATATTAGATATTTCCAGCGATTTGAGGCCTATGCAAGGAAAAGGAAATATCTTCACTTCAAAACTGGACAGGAGCATTCTCAGAAAGCTCTTTGTGATGAGTGCATTCAACTCGAAGACTTGAACGTTCCTTTTGATAGAACAGTTTTGAAACACTCCTTTTGGACAATCTGCAAATGTTTATTCGGAGCGCTTTGAGTCCTATGTTGGAAAAGGAAATATCTTCACCCAAAAACTAGACTGAAGCATTCTCGGAAACTTCTTTGAGATGAGTGCATTCAACTCACAGAATTGAACCTATCAATTCATAGAGAAGTTTGGAAACACTCTTTTTGTAGAATCTGCAAGTGGATATTTGGAGCGCTTTCAGGCCTATGTTGGAAAATTAAATATCTTCACCTAAAAACTGGACAGAAGCATTTCGGAAACTTCTTTGTGATGAGTGCATTCAACTCAAAGACTTGAACGTTCCTTTTGAGAGAACAGTTTTGAAACAATCTTTTTGTAGAATCTGCACGTGGATATTTGGAGCGCTTTGACGCCTCTGCTGGAAAAGGAAATATCTTCACATAAAAACAAGACAGAAGCATTCTGAGAAACTTCTTTGTGTTGAGTGCATTCAACTCACAGACTTGAAGCTTTCTTTTGAATGAGCAGTTTTTAAACACTCTTTTTGTAGAATCTGCACGTGGATATTTGGAGCGATTTGACGCCTATGCTGGGAAATGTAGTATCCTCACCTGAAAACTAGACTGAAGCATTCTCAGAAACTTCTTTGTGATGAGTGCACTCAATTCACAGACTTGAAGCTTTCTTTTGAAAGAGCAGTTTTGAAACACTCTTTTTGTAGAATCTGCAACTGGATATTTGGAGCGCTTTGAGGCCCATGCTGGGAAATGGAATATCTTCACCTAAAAACTAGACTGAAGCATTCTGAGAAACTTCTTTTTGATGAGTGCATTCAACTCACAGACTTCAACGTTGCTCTTGATAGAAGAGTTCTGAAACACTAAGTTTGTAGAATCCGCAAGTGTTTATTCGGAGCACCTTGCGGCCTATGTTGGAAAAGGAAATACCTTCACATAAAAACTATAGAGAAGCATTCTCAGAAACTTCCTTGCAATGAGTGCATTCAACTCACAGACTTGAACCTACCAATTGATAGAGAAGTTTGGAAACACTCTTTTTGTAGAATCTGCAAGTGGATATTTGGAGCGCTTTGAGGCCTATGCTGGAAAAGGAAATATCTTCACATAAAAACCTGAGGGAAGAATTCTCAGAAACTTCTTTGTGTTCAGTGCATTCAAATCACGGACTCGAATCTTTCTTTTGAAAGAGCAGTTTTGAAACACTTTTTTTGTAAAATCTGCAAGTGGATATTTGGAGCTCTTTGAGGCCTGTGCTGGGAAATGGAATATCTTCACCTAAAAACTAGACAGAAGCTTTCTCAGAAAGTTCTTCTCGATGCGTGCATTCAACTCACAGAGTTGAACCTGTCTTTTGATAGAGCAGTTTGGAAACACTCTTTTTCTGAAATCTGCCATTGGATATTTCCAGCGATTTGAGGCCTATGCAAGGAAAAGGAAATATCTTCACTTCAAAACTGGACAGGAGCATTCTCAGAAACCTCTTTGTGATGAGTGCATTCAACTCGAAAACTTGAACGTTCCTTTTGATAGAACAGTTTTGAAACACTCCTTTTGGACAATCTGCCAATGTTTATTCGGAGCGCTTTGAGGCCTATGTTGGAAAAGGAAATATCTTCACATAAAAACTAGACAGAAGCATTCTGAGAAACTTCTTTGTGTTGAGTGCATTCAACTCACAGACTTGAAGCTTTCTTTTTAAAGAGCAGTTTTGAAACACTCTTTTTGTAGAATCTGCAAGTGGATATTTGGAGCGCTTTGAGGCCCATGCTGAGAAATGGAATATCTTGAACTAAAAAGTAGACTGAAGCATTCTGAGAAACTTCTTTGTGATGAGTACATTCAACTCACAGACTTGAACGTTGCTTTTGTTAGAACAGTTCTGAAACACTAAGTTTGTAGAATCCGCAAGTGTTTATTCGGAGCACCTGGAGGCCTATGTGGGAAAAGGAAATATCTTCACATATAAACTAGAGAGAAGCATTCTCAGAAACTTCTTTGTGATGAGTGCATTCAACTCACAGACTTGAACCTACCAATTGATAGAGAAGTTTGGAAACACTCTTTTTGTAGAATCTGCAAGTGGATATTTGGAGCGCTTTGATGCCTATGCTGGAAAAGGAAATATCTTCACATAAAAACCTGACAGAAGCATTCTCAGAAACTTCTTTGTGTTCAGTGCATTGAAATCACAGACTTGAATCTTTGTTTTGAAAGAGCAGTTTTGAAACACTCTTTTTGTAAAATCTGCAAGTCGATATTTGGAGCACTTTGAGGCCTATGCTGGGAAATGGAATATCTTCACCTAAAAACTAGACAGAAGCATTCTCAGAAAGTTCTTCTCGATGCATGCATTCAACTTACAGAGTTGAACCTGTCTTTTGATAGAGCAGTTTGGAAACACTCTTTTTGTGAAATCTGCCATTGGATATTTCCAGCGATTTGAGGCCTATGCAAGGAAAAGGAAATACCTTCACTTCAAAACTGGACAGGAGCATTCTCAGAAACCTCTTTGTGATTTGTGCATTCAACTCGAAGACTTGAACGTTCCTTTTGATAGAACAGTTTTGAAACACTCCATTTGGACAATCTGCCAATGTTTATTCGGAGCGCTTTTAGGCCTATGTTGGAAAAGGAAATATCTTAACCTAAAAACTAGACAGAAGCATTCTCGGAAACTACTTTGTGATGAGTGCATTCAACTCACAGAATTAAACCTACCAATTGATAGAGAAGTTTGGAAACCGTCTTTTTGTAGAATCTGCAAGTGGATATTTGGAGCGCTTTGAGGCCTATGTTGGAAAAGGAAATATCTTCACCTAAAAATTAGACAGAAGCACTCTCGGAAACTTCTTTGTGATGAGTGCATTCAACTCAAGGACTTGAACGTTCCTTTTGAGAGAACAGTTTTGAAACACTCTTTTTGTAGAATCTGCACGTGGATATTTGGAGCGAATTGAGGTCCATGTTGGAAAAGGAAATATCTTCACATAAAAACTAGACAGAAGCATTCTGAGAAACTTCTTTGTGTTGAGTGCATTCAACTCACAGACTTGAAGCATTCTTTTGAAAGAGCAGTTTTGAAACACTCTTTTTGTAGAATCTACAAGTGGATATTTAGAGCGCTTTGGGGCCTATGCTGGGAAATGAAATCTCTTCACCTAAAAACTAGACAGAAGAATTCTGAGAAACTTCTGTGTGATGAGTGCATTCAACTCACAGACTTGAACGTTCCCTTTGATAGAACAGTTTTGAAACACTCCTTTTGTAGAATCTGCATGTGTTTATTTGGAGCGCTTTGAGGCCTATGTTGGAAAAGGAAATATCTTCATATAAAAACTAGACGGAAGCCTTCTCAGAAACTTCTTTGTGATGAGTGCATTCAACTCACAGACTTGAAGCTTCCTTTGGAAACAGCAGTTTGGAGACACTCTTCTTATAGAATCTTCAAGTGGATATTTGGAGCGCTTTGAGGCCTATGCTGGGACAGGAAATCTCTTAACCTATAAACTAGAAAGAAGCATTCTGAGAAACTTCTTTGCAATGAGTGCATTCAACTCACGGACTTGAACATTCCTTTTGATAGAACAATTTTGAAACATTACGTTTGTAGAATCTGCAACTGTTTATTCGGGGCACATTTTGGCCTATGTTGGAAAAGGAAATATCTTCACATGAAAACTAGAGAGAAGGATTCTCAGAAACTTCTTTGTGATGAGTTCATTCAACTCACAGAGTTAAACCTACCAATTGATAGACAAGTTTGGAAACACTCTTTTTGTAGAATCTGCAAGTGGATATTTGGAGCCGTTTGAGGCCTATGCAGGAAAAGGAAATATCTTCACCTAAAAACTGAACAGAAACATCCTCAGAAACTTCTTTGTGTTGAGTGCATTCAACTCACAGACTTGAACTTACCTATAGAAAGAGCAGTTTTGAAACACTCTTTTGGTAAAATCTGCAAGTGGTTATTTGGAGCACTTCGAGGCCTGTGCTGGGATATGGAATATCTTCACCTAAAAACTACAGAGAAGCATTCTCAGAAAGTTCTTCACGATGCCTTCATTCAACTCACGGAGTTGAACCTTCCTTATGATAGAACACTTTTGAAACACTCTTTTTGTAGAATTTGCAAGGGGATATTTGGAGCGTTTTGAGGCCTATGCTGGAAAAGGAAATATCTTCACATAAAAACTGGACGGAAGCATTCTCAGAAACTCCTGTGTGATGAGTGCATTCAACTCACAGACTTGAACGTTCCTCTCGAAAGAGCAGTTTTGAAACACTCCTTTTGTAGAATCTGCAAGTGTTTATTTGGAGCGATTTGAGGCCTATATTGGAAAAGGAAATATCTTCACATAAGAACCAGACAGAAGCATTCTCAGAATCTTCTTTGTGATGAGTGCATTCTACTCACTGTGTTGAAGTTTGCTTTTGATAGAGCAGTTTTGAAACACTCTTTTGGTAGAATCTGCAAGTGGATATTTGGAGCGCTTTGAGGCCTATGCTGGAAAAGGAAGTGTCTTCAAATAAAAACTGGACAGAAGCATTCCAGGAAACTTCTGTATGAAAAGTGCATTCAACTCACAGACTTGAACGTTCCTTTTGATAGGACTCTTTTGAAACACACCTTTTGTAGAATTTGCAAGTGTTTATTTGGAGCACTTTGGGGCCTAAGCTGGAAAAGGAAATATCTTCACGTAAGAACTAGACAGAAGCATTCTCAGAATCTTCTTTCTGATGATTGCATTCAACACACAGACTTGAACTTTGCTTTTGAAAGAGCAGCTTTGAAACACTCTTTTCGTAGAATCTGCAAGGGGATATTTGGAGCGCTTTGAGGCCTATGCTGGGAAATGAAATCTCCTCACCTAAAAACTAGACAGAAGCATTCTGAGAAACTTCTCTGTGATGAGTGCATTCAACTCACAGACTTGAACGTTCCCTTTGATAGAACAGTTTTGAAACACTCGTTTTGTAGAATCTGCATGTGTTTATTTGGAGCGCTTTGAGGCCTCTGTTGGAAAAGGAAATATCTTCATATAAAAACTAGACGGAAGCCTTCTCAGAAACTTCTTTGTGATGAGTGCATTCAACTCACAGACTTGAAGCTTCCTTTGGAAAGAGCAGTTTGGAGACACTCTTCTTATAGAATCTTCAAGTGGATATTTGGAGCGCTTTGAGGCCTATGCTGGGACATGAAATCTCTTCACCTAAAAACTAGACAGAAGCATTCTAAGAAACTTCTTTGCAATGAGTGCATTCAACTCACAGACTTGAACGTTCCTTTGGATAGAACAGTTTTGAAACATCACGTTTGTAGAATCTGCAAGTGTTTATTCGGAGCACCATGAGGCCTATGTTGGAAAAGGAAATATCTTCACATGAAAACTAGAGAGAAGGATTCTCAGAAACTTCTTCATGATGAGTTCATTCAACTCACAGAGTTGAACCTACCAATTGATAGAGAAGTTTGGAAACACTCTTTTTGTAGAATCTGCAAGTGGATATTTGGAGCCGTTTGAGGCCTATGCTGGAAAAGGAAATATCTTCACATAAAAACTGAACAGAAGCATTCTCAGAAACTTCTTTGTGTTGAGTGCATTCAACTCACAGACTTGAACTTACCTATGGAAAGAGCAGTTTTGAAACACTCTTTTGCTAAAATCTGCAAGTGGTTATTTGGAGCACTTCGAGGCCTGTGCTGGGATATGGAATATCTTCACCTAAAAACTACAGAGAAGCATTCTCAGAAATTTCTTCACGATGCCTTCATTCAACTCACGGAGTTGAACCATCCTTATGACAGAACACTTTTGAAACACTCGTTTTGTAGAATCTGCAAGGGGATATTTGGAGCGTTTTGAGGCCTATGCTGGAAAAGGAAATGCCTTCACATAACAACTAGACGGAAGCATTCTCAGAAACTTCTGTGTGATGAGTGCATTCAACTCACAGACTTGAACGTTCCTCTTCAAAGAGCAGTTTTGAAACACTCCTTTTGTAGAATCTGCAAGTGTTTATTTGGAGCGCTTTGAGGCCTAAGTTGGAAAAGGAAATATCTTCACATAAGAACCAGACAGAAGCATTCTCAGAAATTTCTTTGTGATGAGTGCATTCTACTCACAGTGTTGAAGCTTGCTTTTGATAGAGCAGTTTTGAAACACTCTTTTGGTAGAATCTGCAAGTGGATATTTGGAGCGCTTTGAGGCCTATGCTGGAAAAGGAAGTGTCTTCACATAAAAACTAGACAGAAGCATTCCAGGAAACTTCTGTATGACAAGTGCATTCAACTCACAGACTTGAACGTTCCTTTTGATAGGACTCTTTTGAAACACTCCTTTTGTAGAATTTGCAAGTGTTTATTTGGAGCGCTTTGGGGCCTAAGCTGGAAAAGGAAATATCTTCACGTAAGAACTAGACAGAAGCATTCTCAGAAACTTCTTTCTGATGGGTGCATTCAACACACAGACTTGAACCTTGCTTTTGAAAGAGCAGCTTTGAAACACTCCTTTCGTAGAATCTGCAAGGGGATATTTGGAGCGCTTTGAGGCCTATGCTGGGAAATGAAATCTCTTCACCTAAAAACTAGACAGAAGCATTCTGAGAAACTTCTGTGTGATGAGTGCATTCAACTCACAGACTTGAATGTTCCCTTTGATAGAACAGTTTTGAAACACTCCTTTTGTAGAATCTGCATGTGTTTATTTGGAGCGCTTTGAGGCCTATGTTGGAAAAGGAAATATCTTCATATAAAAACTAGACGGAAGCCTTCTCAGAAACTTCTTTGTGATGAGTGTATTCAACTCACAGACTTGAAGCTTCCTTTGGAAAGAGCAGTTTGGAGACACTCTTCTTATAGAATCTTCAAGTGGATATTTGGGGCGCTTTGGGGCCTATGCTGGGACATGAAATCTCTTCACCTAAAAACTAGACAGAAGCATTCTGAGAAACTTCTTTGCAATGAGTGCATTCAACTCACAGACTTGAACGTTCCTTTGGCTAGAACAGTTTTGAAACATTACGTTTGTAGAATATGCAAGTGTTTATTCGGAGCACCTTGAGGCCTATGTTGGAAAAGGAAATATCTTCACATGAAAACTAGAGAGAAGGATTCTCAGAAACTTCTTCATGATGAGTTCATTCAACTCACAGTGTTGAACCTACCAATTGATAGAGAAGTTTGGAAACACTCTTTTTGTAGAATCTGCAAGTGGATATTTGGAGCCGTTTGAGGCCTATGCTGGAAAAGGAAATATCTTCACATAAAAACTGAACTGAAGCATTCTCAGAAACTTCTTTGTGTTGAGTGCATTCAACTCACAGACTTGAACTTACCTATAGAAAGAGCAGCTTTGAAACACTCTTTTGGTAAAATCTGCAAGTGGTTATTTGGAGCACTTCGAGGACTGTGCTGGGATATGGAATAACTTCACCTAAAAACTACAGAGAAGCATTCTCAGAAAGTTCTTCACGATGCCTTCATTCAACTCATGGAGTTGAACTTTCCTTATGATAGAACACTTTTGAAACACTCTTTTTGTAGAATCTGCAAGAGGCTATTTGGAGCGTTTTGAGGCCTATGCTGGAAAAGGAAATATCTTCACATAACAACTAGACGGAAGCATTCTCAGAAACTTCTTTGTGTTGAGTGCATTCAACTCACAGACTTGAACTTACCTATAGAAAGAGTAGTTTTGAAACACTCTTTTGCTAAAATCTGCAAGTGGTTATTTGGAGCACTTCGAGGCCTCTGCTGGGATATGGAATATCTTCACCTAAAAACTACAGAGAAGCATTCTCAGAAAGTTCTTCACGATGCCTTCATTCTACTCATGGAGTTGAACCTTCCTTATGATAGAACACTTTTGAAACACTCTTTTTGTAGAATCTGCAAGAGGCTATTTGGAGCGTTTTGAGGCCTATGCTGGAAAAGGAAATATCTTCACATAACAACTAGACGGAAGCATTCTCAGAAACTTCTGCATGATGAGTGCATTCAACTCACAGACTTGAACGTTCCTCTCAAAAGAGCAGTTTTGAAACACTCCTTTTGTAGAATCTGCAAGTGTTTATTTGGAGCGCTTTGAGGCCTATGTTGGAAAAGGAAATATCTTCACATAAGAACCAGACAGAGGCATTCTCAGAAACTTCTTTGTGATGAGTGCATTCTACTCAGAGTGTTGAAGCTTGCTTTTGATAGAGCAGTTTTGAAACACTCTTTTGGTAGAATCTGCAAGTGGATATTTGGAGCGCTTTGAGGCCTATGCTGGAAAAGGAAGTGTCTTCACATAAAAACTAGACAGAAGCATTCCAGGAAACTTCTGTATGATAAGTGCATTCAACTCACAGACTTGAACGTTCCTTTTGATAGGACTCTTTTGAAACACTCCTTTTGTAGAATTTGCAAGTGTTTATTTGGAGTGCTTCGGGCCTAAGCTGGAAAAGGAAATATCTTCACGTAAGAACTAGACAGAAGCATTCTCAGAAACTTCTTTCTGATGAGTGCATTCAACACACAGACTTGAAACTTGCTTTTGAAAGAGCAGCTTTGAAACACTCTTTTCGTAGAATCTGCAAGGGGATATTTGGAGCGCTTTGAGGCCTATGCTGGGAAATGAAATCTCTTCACCTAAAAACTAGACAGAAGCATTCTGAGAAACTTCTGTGTGATGAGTGCATTCAACTCACAGACTTGAACGTTCCTTTGGATAGAACAGTTTTGAAGCATTACGTTTGTAGAATCTGCAAGTGTTTATTCGGAGCACCTTGAGGCCTATGTAGGAAAAGGAAATATCTTCACATGAAAACTAGAGAGAAGGATTCTCAGAAACTTCTTTGTGATGAGTTCATTCAACTCACAGAGTTGAACCTACCAATTGATAGAGAAGTTTGGAAACACTCTTTTTGTAGAATCTGCAAGTGGATATTTGGAGCCGTTTGAGGCCTATGCTGGAAAAGGAAATATCTTCACATAAAAATTGAACAGAAGCATTCTCAGAAACTTCTTTGTGTTGAGTGCATTCACCTCACAGACTTGAACTTTCCTATAGAAAGAGCAGTTTTGAAACACTCTTTTGGTAAAATCTGCAAGTGGTTATTTGGAGCACTTCGAGGACTGTGCTGGGATATGGAATAACTTCACCTAAAAACTACAGAGAAGCATTCTCAGAAAGTTCTCCACGATGCCTTCATTCAACTCATGGAGTTGAACCCTCCTTATGATAGAACACTTTTGAAACACTCTTTTTGTAGAATCTGCAAGAGGCTATTTGGAGCGTTTTGAGGCCTATGCTGGAAAAGGAAATATCTTCACATAACAACTAGACGGAAGCATTCTCAGAGACTTCTGTGTGATGAGTGCATTCAACTCACATACTTGAACGTTCCTCTCGAAAGAGCAGTTTTGAAACACTCCTTTTGTAGAATCTGCAAGTGTTTATTTGGAGCGCTTTGAGGCCTATGTTGGAAAAGGAAATATCTTCACATAAGAACCAGACAGAAGCATTCTCAGAAACTTCTTTGTGATGAGTGCATTCTACTCACAGTGTTGAAGCTTGCTTTTGATAGAGCAGTTTTGAAACACTCTTTTGGTAGAATCTCCAAGTGGATATTTGGAGCGCTTTGAGGCCTATGCTGGAAAAGGAAATGTCTTCACATAAAAACTAGACAGAAGCATTCCAGGAAACTTCTGTATGATACGTGCATTCAACTCACAGACTTGAACGTTCCTTTTGATAGGACTCTTTTGAAACACTCCTTTTGTAGAATTTGCAAGTGTTTATTTGGAGCGCTTTGGGGCCTAAGCTGGAAAAGGAAATATCTTCACGTAAGAACTAGACAGAAGCATTCTCAGAAACTTCTTTCTGATGAGTGCATTCAACACACAGACTTGAAACTTGCTTTTGAAAGAGCAGCTTTGAAACACTCTTTTCGTAGAATCTGCAAGGGGATATTTGGAGCGCTTTGAGGCCTATGCTGGGAAATGAAATCTCCTCACCTAAAAACTAGACAGAAGCATTCTGAGAAACTTCTTTGTGTTCAGGGCATTCAACTCACAGACTTGAAGCTTTCTTTTGAAAGAGTAGTTTTGAAACAATCTTTTTGTAGAATCTGCACGTGGATATTTGGAGCGTTTTGAGGCCTATGCTGGGAAATGAAGTATCTTCACCTGAAAACTAGACAGAAGCATTCTCAGAAACTTCTTTGTGTTGAGCGCACTCAACTCACTGACTGGAAGCTTTCTTTTGAAAGAGCAGTTTTGAAACACTCTTTTTGTAGAATCTGCAAGTGGATATTTGGAGCGCTTTGAGACCCATGCCTTTAAATGGAATATCTTCACCTAAAAACTAGACTGAAGCATTCTGAGAAACTTCTTTGTGATGAGTGCATTCAACTCACAGACTTGAACGTTGCTTTTGATAGAACAGTTCTGAAACACTAAGTTTGTAGAATCCGCAAGTGTTTATTCGGAGCACCTTGAGGCCTAAGTCGGAAAAGGAAATATATTCACATAAAAACTACAGAGAAGCATTCTCAGAAACTTCTTTGTGATGAGTGCATTCAACACACAGACTGGAACCTACCAATTGATAGAGAGGTTTGGTAACACTCTTTTTGAAGAATCTGCAAGTGGATATTTGGACCGCTTTGAGGCCTATGCTGGAAACGGAAATATCTTCACATAAAAACCTGACAGAAGCATTCTCAGAAACTTCTTTGTGTTCAGTGCATTCAAATCACAGACTTGAATCTTTCTATTGAAAGAGCAGTTTTGAAACGCTCTTTTTGTAAAATCTTCAAGTGGATATTTCGAGCACTTTGAGGCCTATGCTGGGAAATGGAATATCTTCACCTAAAAACTAGACAGAAGCATTCTCAGAAAGTTCTTCTCGATGAGTGCATTCAACTCACAGAGTTGAACCTGTCTTTTGATAGAGCAGTTTGGAAACACTCTTTTTGTGAAATCTGCAATTGGATATTTCCAGCGACTTGAGGCCTATGCAAGGAAAAGGAAATACCTTCACTTCAAAACTGGACCGGAGCATTCTCAGAAACCTCTTTGTGATGAGTGCATTCAACTCGAAGGCTTGAACGTTCCTTTTGATAGAACAGTTTTGAAACACTCCTTTTGTGCAATCTGCAAATGTTCATTCGGAGCGCTTTTAGGCCTATGCTGGAAAAGGAAATATCTTCACCTAAAAAGTAGACAGAAGCATTCTCGCAAACTTCTTTGTGATGAGTGCATTCAACTCACAGAATTGAACCTACCAATTGATAGAGAAGTTTGGAAACACTCTCTTTGTAGAATCTGCAAGTGGATATTTGGAGCGCTTTGAGGCCTAAGTCGGAAAAGGAAATATCTTCACATTAAAACTAGACAGAAACATTCTCAGAAACTTCTTTTTGATGAGTGCATTCAACTCAAAGACTTCAAAATTCCTTTTGAGAGAACAGTTTTGAAACACTCTTTTTGTAGAATCTGCACGTGGATATTGGGAGCGCTTTGAGGCCTCTGCTGGAAAAGGAAATATCTTCACCTGAAAACTAGACAGAAGCATTCTGAGAAACTTCTTTGTGTTGAGTGCATTCAACTCAGAGACTTGAAGCTTTCTTTTGAAAGAGCAGATTTGAAACACTCTTTTTGTAGAATCTGCAAGTGGATATTTGGAGCGCTTTGAGGCCCATGCTGGGAAATGGAATATCTTCACCTAAAAACTAGACTGAAGCATTCTGAGAAACTTCTTTGTGATGAGTGCATTCAACTCACAGACTTGAACGTTGCTTTTGATAGAACAGTTCTGACACACTAAGTTTGTAGAATCCGCAAGTGTTTATTCGGAGCACCTTGAGGCCTATGTTGGAAAAGGAAATATCTTCACATAAAAACTAGAGAGAAGCATTCTCAGAAACTTCTTTGTGATGAGTGCATTCAACTCACAGACTTGAACCTACCAATTGATAGAGAAGTTTGGAAACACTCTGTTTGTACAATCTGCAAGTGGATATTTGGAGCGCTTTGAGGCCTAGGCTGGAAAAGGAAATATCTTCACATAAAAACCTGACAGAAGCAATCTCAGAAACTTCTTTGTGTTCAGTGCATTCAAATCACAGACTTGAATCTTTCTTTTGAAAGAGCAGTTTTGAAACACTCTTTTTGTAAAATCTGCAAATGGATATTTGGAGCACTTTGAAGCCTATGCTGGGAAATGGAATATCTTCACCTAAAAACTAGACAGAAGCATTCTCAGAAACTTCTTTGTGTTGAGTGCATTTATCTCACAGACTTGAAGCTTTTTTTTGAAAGAGCAGTTTTGAAACACTCTTTTTGTAGAATCTGCAAGTGGATATTTGGAGCGCTTTGAGGCCCATGCTGGGAAATGGAATATCTTCACCTAAAAACTAGACTGAAGCATTCTGAGAAACTTCTTTGTGATGAGTGCCTTCAACTCACAGACTTGAACGTTGCTTTTGATAGAACAGTTCTGAAACACTAAGTTTGTAGAATCTGCAAGTGTTTATTCGGAGCACCTTGAGGCCTATGTTGGAAAAGGAAATATCTTCACATAAAAACTAGACAGAAGCATTCTCAGAAACTTCTTTGTGATGAGTGCATTCAACTCACAGACTTGAACCTACAAATTGATAGAGAAGTTTGGAAACACTCTTTTTGAAGAATCTGCAAGTGGATATTTTGAGTGCTTTGAGGCCTATGCTGGAAAAGGAAATATCTTCACATAAAAACCTGACAGAAGCATTCTCAGAAACTTCTTTGTGTTCAGTGCATTCAAATCACAGACTTGAATCTTTCCTTTGAAAGAGCAGATTTGAAACACTCTTTTTGTAAAATCTGCAATTGGATATTTGGAGCAATTTGAGGTCTACGCTGGGAAATGAAATATCTTCACCTAAAAACTAGACAGAAGCATTCTCAGAAAGTTCTTCTGGATGCGTGCATTCAACTAACAGAGTTGAAACTGTCTTTTGATAGAGCAGTTTGGAAACACTCTTTTTGTGAAATCTGCCATTGGATATTTCCAGCGATTTGAGGCCTATTCAAGGAAAAGGAAATATCTTCACTTCAAAACTGGACAGGAGCATTCTCAGAAACCACTTTGTGATGAGTGCATTCAACTCGAAGACTTGAACGTTCCTTTTGATAGAACAGTTTTGAAACACTCCTTTTGTACAATCTGCAAATGTTTATTCGGTGCGCTTTGAGGCCTATGTTGGAAAAGGAAATATCTTCACCTAAAAACTAGACAGAAACATTGTCGGAAACTTCTTTGTGATGAGTGCATTCAACTCACAGAATTGAACCTACCAATTGATAGAGCAGTTTTGAAACACTCTTTTTGTAGAATCTGCAAGTGGATATTTGGAGCGCTTTGAGGCCTATGTTGGAAAAGGAAATATCTTCACCTAAAAACTAGACAGAAGCATTCTCGGAAACTTCTTTGTGATGAGTGCATTCAACTCAAAGACTTGAACGTTCCTTTTGAGAGAACAGTTTTGAAACACTCTTTTTGTAGAATCTGCACGTGGATATTTGGAGAGATATGAGGCCTCTGCTGGAAAAGGAAATATCTTCACCTGAAAACTAGACAGAAGCATTCTCAGAAACTACTTTGTGTTCAGTGCACTCAACTCACAGACTTGAAGCTTTCTTTTGAAAGAGCAGTTTTGAAACACTTTTTTTGTAGAACCTGCAAGTGGATATTTGCAGCGCTTTGAGGCCCATGCTAGGAAATGGAATATCTTCACCTAAAAACTAGACTGAAGCATTCTCAGAAACTTCTTTGTGATGAGTGCATTCAACTCACTGACATGAACGTTGCTTTTGATAGAACAGTTCTGAAACACTAAGTTTGTAGAATCCGCAAGTGTTTATTCGGAACACCTTGAGGCCAATGTTGGAAAAGGAAATATCTTCACATAAAAAGTAGACAGAAGCATTCTCAGAAACTTCTTTGTGATGAGTGCATTCAACTCACAGACTTGAACCTACCAATTGATAGGGAAGTTTGGAAACACACTTTTTGTGGAATCTGCAAGTGGATATTTGGAGCGCTTTGAGGCCCATGCTGGGAAATGGAATATCTTCACCTTAAAACTAGACTGAAGCATTCTGAGAAACTTCTTTGTGATGAGTGCATTCAACTCACAGACTTGAACGTTGCTTTTGATAGAACAGTTCTGAAACACTAAGTTTGTAGAATCCGCAAGTGTTTATTCGGAGCACCTTGAGGCCTATGTTGGAAAAGGAAATATCTTCACATAAAAACTAGAGAGAAGAATTCTCAGAAACTTCTTTGTGATGAGTGCATTCAACTCACAGACTTGAACCTACCAATTGATAGAGAAGTTTGGAAACACTCTTTTTGTAGAATCTGCACGTGGATATTTGGAGCCCTTTGAGGCCTATGCTGGGAAATGAAGTATCTTCACCTGAAAACTAGACAGAAGCATTCTCAGAAACTTCTTTGTGTTGAGTGCACTCAACTCACAGACTTAAAGCTTTCTTTTGAAAGAGCAGTTTTGAAACACTCTTTTTGTAGTATCTGCAAGTGGATATTTGGAGCGCTTTGAGGCCCATGCTGGGAAATGTAATATCTTCACCTAAAAACTAGACTGAAGCATTCTGAGAAACTTCTATGTGATGAGTGCATTCAACTCACAGACTTGAGCATACCAATTGATAGAGAAGTTTGGAAACACTCTTTTTGTAGAATCTGCAAGTGGATATTTGGAGCGCTTTGACGCCTATGCTGGAAAAGGAAATATCTTCACATAAAAACCTGACAGAAGCATTCTCAGAAACTTCTTTGTGTCTGGTGCATTCAAATCACAGACTTGAATCTTTCTTTTGAAAGAGCAGTTTTGAAACACTCTTTTTGTAAAATCTGCAAGTGGATATGTGGAGCACTTTGAGGCCTATGCTGGGAAATTGAATATCTTCACCTAAAAACTAGACAGAAGCATTCTCAGAAAGTTCTTCTCAATGCGTGCATTCAGCTCACAGAGTTGAACCTGTCTTTTGATAGAGCAGTTTGGAAACACTCTTTTTGTGAAATCTGCCATTGGATATTTCCAGCGATTTGAGGCCTATGCAAGGAAAAGGAAATATCTTCACTTCAAAACTGGACAGGAGCATTCTCAGAAACACCTTTGTGATGAGTGCATTCAACTCGCAGCCTTGAACGTTCCTTTTGATAGAACAGTTTTGAAAAACTCCTTTTGGACAATTTGCAAATGTTTATTTGGAGCGCTTTGAGGCCTATGTTGGAAAAGAAAATATCTTCACCTAAAAACTAGACAGAAGCATTCTCGGAAACTTCTTTGTGATGAGCGCATTCAACTCACAGACTTGCACCTACCAATAGATATGGAAGTTTGGAAACACTGTTTTTGTAGACTCTGCAAGTGGATATTTGGAGCGCTTCGAGGCCTATGCTGGAAAAGGAAACATCTTCACATAAAAACTAGACAGAAACATTCTCAGAAACTTCTTTGTGATGAGTGCATTCAACAAAAACAGTTGAACGTTCCTTTTGAGAGAACAGTTTTGAAACACTCTTTTTGTAGAATCTGCACTGGATATTTGGAGCGCTTTGAGGCCTATGCTGGAAAAGGAAATGTCTTCACATAAAAACTGGAAAGAAGCATTCTGAGAAACTTCTTTGTGATGAGTGCATTCAACTCACAGACTGGAACCTAACAATTGATATGGAAGTTTGGAAACACTGTTTTTGTAGAATCTGCAAGTGGATGTTTGGAGCGCTTTGAGGAACATGCTGGGAAATGGAATATCTTCACCTAAAAACCAGACTGGAGCATTCTGAGAAACTTCTTTGTGATGAGTGCATTCAACTCAGGGACTTGAACGTTGCTTTTGATAGAACAGTTCTGAAACACTAAGTTTCTAGAATCCGCAAATGTTTATTCGGAGCACCTTGAGGCCTACGTTGGAAAAGGAAATATTTTCACATAAAAACTAGAGAGAAGCATTCTCAGAAACTTCTTTGTGATGAGTGCATTCAACTCACAGACTTGAACCTTCCTATTGATAGGGAAGTTTGGAAACACTCTTTTTGTAGAATCTGCAAGTGGATATTTGGAGCGTTTTGTGGCCCATTCTGGGAAATGGAATAACTTCACCTAAAAACTAGACTGAAGTATTCTGAGAAACTACTTTATGATGAGTGCATTCAACTCACAGACTTGAACGTGGCTTTTGATACAACAGTTCTGAAACACTAAGTTTGTAGAATCCGCAAGTGTTTATTCGGAGCACCTTGAGGCCTACGTTGGAAAAGGAAATATTTTCACATAAAAACTAGAGAGAAGCATTCTCAGAAACTTCTTTGTGATGAGTGCATTCAACTCACAGACTTGAACCTTCCTATTGATAGGGAAGTTTGGAAACACTCTTTTTGTAGAATCTGCAAGTGGATATTTGGAGCGTTTTGTGGCCCATTCTGGGAAATGGAATAACTTCACCTAAAAACTAGACTGAAGTATTCTGAGAAACTACTTTATGATGAGTGCATTCAACTCACAGACTTGAACGTGGCTTTTGATACAACAGTTCTGAAACACTAAGTTTGTAGAATCCGCAAGTGTTTATTCGGAGCACCTTGAGGCCTACGTTGGAAAAGGAAATATTTTCACATAAAAACTAGAGAGAAGCATTCTCAGAAACTTCTTTGTGATGAGTGCATTCAACTCACAGACTTGAACCTTCCTATTGATAGGGAAGTTTGGAAACACTCTTTTTGTAGAATCTGCAAGTGGATATTTGGAGCGCTTTGAGACCCATGCTGGGAAATGGAATATCTTCACCTAAAAACTAGACTGAAGCATTCTGAGAAACTTCTTTGTGATGAGTGCATTCAACTCACAGACTTGAACCTACCAATTGATAGGGAAGTTTGGAAACACTCTTTTTGTAGAATCTGCAAGTGGATATTTGGAGCGCTTTGAGGCCCATGCTGGGAAATGGAATATCTTCACCTTAAAACTATACTGAAGCATTCTGAGAAACTTCTTTGTGATGAGTGCATTCAACTCACAGACTTGAACGTTGCTTTTGATAGAACAGTTCTGAAACACTAAGTTTGTAGAATCCGCAAGTGTTTATTCGGAGCACCTTGAGGCCTATGTTGGAAAAGGAAATATCTTCACATAAAAACTAGAGAGAAGAATTCTCAGAAACTTCTTTGTGATGAGTGCATTCAACTCACAGACTTGAACCTAACAATTGATAGAGAAGTTTGGAAACACTCTTTTTGTAGAATCTGCACGTGGATATTTGGAGCACTTTGAGGCCTATGCTGGGAAATGAAGTATCTTCACCTGAAAACTAGACAGAAGCATTCTCAGAAACTTCTTTGTGTTGAGTGCACTCAACTCACAGACTTAAAGCTTTCTTTTGAAAGAGCAGTTTTGAAACACTCTTTTTGTAGTATCTGCAAGTGGATATTTGGAGCGCTTTGAGGCCCATGCTGGGAAATGTAATATCTTCACCTAAAAACTAGACTGAAGCATTCTGAGAAACTTCTTTGTGATGAGTGCATTCAACTCACAGACTTGAGCATACCAATTGATAGAGAAGTTTGGAAACACTCTTTTTGTAGAATCTGCAATTGGATATTTGGAGCGCTTTGACGCCTATGCTGGAAAAGGAAATATCTTCACATAAAAACCTGACAGAAGCATTCTCAGAAACTTCTTTGTGTCTGGTGCATTCAAATCACAGACTTGAATCTTTCTTTTGAAAGAGCAGTTTTGAAACACTCTTTTTGTAAAATCTGCAAGTGGATATGTGGAGCACTTTGAGGCCTATGCTGGGAAATTGAATATCTTCACCTAAAAACTAGACAGAAGCATTCTCAGAAAGTTCTTCTCAATGCGTGCATTCAGCTCACAGAGTTGAACCTGTCTTTTGATAGAGCAGTTTGGAAACACTCTTTTTGTGAAATCTGCCATTGGATATTTCCAGCGATTTGAGGCCTATGCAAGGAAAAGGAAATATCTTCACTTCAAAACTGGACAGGAGCATTCTCAGAAACACCTTTGTGATGAGTGCATTCAACTCGAAGACTTGAACGTTCCTTTTGACAGAACAGTTTTGAAAAACTCCTTTTGGACAATTTGCAAATGTTTATTTGGAGCGCTTTGAGGCCTATGTTGGAAAAGAAAATATCTTCACCTAAAAACTAGACAGAAGCATTCTCGGAAACTTCTTTGTGATGAGCGCATTCAACTCACAGACTTGCACCTACCAATAGATATGGAAGTTTGGAAACACTGTTTTTGTAGACTCTGCAAGTGGATATTTGGAGCGCTTCGAGGCCTATGCTGGAAAAGGAAATATCTTCACATAAAAACTAGACAGAAACATTCTCAGAAACTTCTTTGTGATGAGTGCATTCAACAAAAACAGTTGAACGTTCCTTTTGAGAGAACAGTTTTGAAACACTCTTTTTGTAGAATCTGCACTGGATATTTGGAGCGCTTTGAGGCCTATGCTGGAAAAGGAAATGTCTTCACATAAAAACTGGAAAGAAGCATTCTGAGAAACTTCTTTGCAATGAGTGCATTCAACTCACAGACTTGAACGTTCCTTTGGATAGAACAGTTTTGAAACATCACGTTTGTAGAATCTGCAAGTGTTTATTCGGAGCACCATGAGGCCTATGTTGGAAAAGGAAATATCTTCACATGAAAACTAGAGAGAAGGATTCTCAGAAACTTCTTCGTGATGAGTTCATTCAACTCACAGTGTTGAGCCTACCAATTGATAGAGAAGTTTGGAAACACTCTTTTTGTAGAATCTGCAAGTGGATATTTGGAGCCGTTTGAGGCCTATGCTGGAAAAGGAAATATCTTCACATAAAAACTGAACAGAAGCATTCTCAGAAACTTCTTTGTGTTGAGTACATTCAAGTCACAGACTTGAACTTACCTATGGAAACAGCAGTTTTGAAACACTCTTTTGCTAAAATCTGCAAGTGGTTATTTGGAGCACTTCGAGGCCTGTGCTGGGATATGGAATATCTTCACCTAAAAACTACAGAGAAGCATTCTCAGAAATTTCTTCACGATGCCTTCATTCAACTCACGGAGTTGAACCATCCTTATGACAGAACACTTTTGAAACACTCGTTTTGTAGAATCTGCAAGGGGATATTTGGAGCGTTTTGAGGCCTATGCTGGAAAAGGAAATACCTTCACATAACAACTAGACGGAAGCATTCTCAGAAACTTATGTGTGATGAGTGCATTCAACTCACAGACTTGAACGTTGCTCTTCAAAGAGCAGTTTTGAAACACTCCTTTTGTAGAATCTGCAAGTGTTTATTTGGAGCGATTTGAGGCCTAAGTTGGAAAAGGAAATATCTTCACATAAGAACCAGACAGAAGCATTCTCAGAAATTTCTTTGTGATGAGTGCATTCTACTCACAGTGTTGAAGCTTGCTTTTGATAGAGCAGTTTTGAAACACTCTTTTGGTAGAATCTGCAAGTGGATATTTGGAGCGCTTTGAGGCCTATGCTGGAAAAGGAAGTGTCTTCACATAAAAACTAGACAGAAGCATTCCAGGAAACTTCTGTATGACAAGTGCATTCAACTCACAGACTTGAACGTTCCTTTTGATAGGACTCTTTTGAAACACTCCTTTTGTAGAATTTGCAAGTGTTTATTTGGAGCGCTTTGGGGCCTAAGCTGGAAAAGGAAATATCTTCACGTAAGAACTAGACAGAAGCATTCTCAGAAACTTCTTTCTGATGGGTGCATTCAACACACAGACTTGAACCTTGCTTTTGAAAGAGCAGCTTTGAAACACTCCTTTCGTAGAATCTGCAAGGGGATATTTGGAGCGCTTTGAGGCCTATGCTGGGAAATGAAATCTCTTCACCTAAAAACTAGACAGAAGCATTCTGAGAAACTTCTGTGTGATGATTGCATTCAACTCACAGACTTGAATGTTCCCTTTGATAGAACAGTTTTGAAACACTCCTTTTGTAGAATCTGCATGTGTTTATTTGGAGCGCTTTGAGGCCTATGTTGGAAAAGGAAATATCTTCATATAAAAACTAGACGGAAGCCTTCTCAGAAACTTCTTTGTGATGAGTGCATTCAACTCACAGACTTGAAGCTTCCTTTGGAAAGAGCAGTTTGGAGACACTCTTCTTATAGAATCTTCAAGTGGATATTTGGGGCGCTTTGGGGCCTATGCTGGGACATGAAATCTCTCCACCTAAAAACTAGACAGAAGCATTCTGAGAAACTTCTTTGCAATGAGTGCATTCAACTCACAGACTTGAACGTTCCTTTGGCTAGAACAGTTTTGAAACATTACGTTAGTAGAATATGCAAGTGTTTATTCGGAGCACCTTGAGGCCTATGTTGGAAAAGGAAATATCTTCACATGAAAACTAGAGAGAAGGATTCTCAGAAACTTCTTCGTGATGAGTTCATTCAACTCACAGAGTTGAACCTACCAATTGATAGAGAAGTTTGGAAACACTCTTTTTGTAGAATCTGCAAGTGGATATTTGGAGCCGTTTGAGGCCTATGCTGGAAAAGGAAATATCTTCACATAAAAACTGAACTGAAGCATTCTCAGAAACTTCTTTGTGTTGAGTGCATTCAACTCACAGACCTGAACTTACCTATAGAAAGAGCAGCTTTGAAACACTCTTTTGGTAAAATCTGCAAGTGGTTATTTGGAGCACTTCGAGGACTGTGCTGGGATATGGAATAACTTCACCTAAAAACTACAGAGAAGCATTCTCAGAAAGTTCTTCACGATGCCTTCATTCAACTCATGGAGTTGAACTTTCCTTATGATAGAACACTTTTGAAACACTCTTTTTGTAGAATCTGCAAGAGGCTATTTGGAGCGTTTTGAGGCCTATGCTGGAAAAGGAAATATCTTCACATAACAACTAGACGGAAGCATTCTCAGAAACTTCTTTGTGTTGAGTGCATTCAACTCACAGACTTGAACTTACCTATAGAAAGAGTAGTTTTGAAACACTCTTTTGCTAAAATCTGCAAGTGGTTATTTGGAGCTCTTCGAGGCCTCTGCTGGGATATGGAATATCTTCACCTAAAAACTACAGAGAAGCATTCTCAGAAAGTTCTTCACGATGCCTTCATTCTACTCATGGAGTTGAACCTTCCTTATGATAGAACACTTTTGAAACACTCTTTTTGTAGAATCTGCAAGAGGCTATTTGGAGCGTTTTGAGGCCTATGCTGGAAAAGGAAATATCTTCACATAACAACTAGACGTAAGCATTCTCAGAAACTTCTGTGTGATGAGTGCATTCAACTCACAGACTTGAACGTTCCTCTCGAAAGAGCAGTTTTGAAACACTCCTTTTGTAGAATCTGCAAGTGTTTATTTGGAGCGCTTTGAGGCCTATGTTGGAAAAGGAAATATCTTCACATAAGAACCAGACAGAAGCATTCTCAGAAACTTCTTTGTGATGAGTGCATTCTACTCAGAGTGTTGAAGCTTGCTTTTGATAGAGCAGTTTTGAAACACTCTTTTGGTAGAATCTGCAAGTGGATATTTGGAGCGCTTTGAGGCCTATGCTGGAAAAGGAAGTGTCTTCACATAAAAACTAGACAGAAGCATTCCAGGAAACTTCTGTATGATAAGTGCATTCAACTCACAGACTTGAACGTTCCTTTTGATAGGACTCTTTTGAAACACTCCTTTTGTAGAATTTGCAAGTGTTTATTTGGAGCGCTTCGGACCTAAGCTGGAAAAGGAAATATCTTCACGTAAGAACTAGACAGAAGCATTCTCAGAAACTTCTTTCTGACGAGTGCATTCAACACACAGACTTGAAACTTGCTTTTGAAAGAGCAGCTTTGAAACACTCTTTTCGTAGAATCTGCAAGGGGATATTTGGAGCGCTTTGAGGCCTATGCTGGGAAATGAAATCTCTTCACCTAAAAACTAGACAGAAGCATTCTGAGAAACTTCTGTGTGATGAGTGCATTCAACTCACAGACTTGAACGTTCCCTTTGATAGAACAGTATTGAAACACTTCTTTTGTAGAATCTGCATGTGTTTATTTGGAGCGCTTTGAGGCCTCTGTTGGAAAAGGAAATAACTTCATATAAAAACTGGATGGAAGCCTTCTCAGAAACTTCTTGGTGATGAGTGCATTCAACTCACAGACTTGAAGCTTCCTTTGGAAAGAGCAGTTTGGAGACACTCTTCTTATAGAATCTTCAAGTGGATATTTGGAGCGCTTTGAGTCCTATGCTGGGACATGAAATCTCTTCACCTAAAAACTAGACAGAAGCATTCTGAGAAACTTCTTTGCAATGAGTGCATTCAACTCACATACTTGAACGTTCCTTTGGATAGAACAGTTTTGAAGCATTACGTTTGTAGAATCTGCAAGTGTTTATTCGGAGCACCTTGAGGCCTATGTAGGAAAAGGAAATATCTTCACATGAAAACTAGAGAGAAGGATTCTCAGAAACTTCTTTGTGATGAGTTCATTCAACTCACAGAGTTGAACCTACCAATTGATAGAGAAGTTTGGAAACACTCTTTTTGTAGAATCTGCAAGTGGATATTTGGAGCCGTTTGAGGCCTATGCTGGAAAAGGAAATATCTTCACATAAAAATTGAACAGAAGCATTCTCAGAAACTTCTTTGTGTTGAGTGCATTCAACTCACAGACTTGAACTTACCTATAGAAAGAGCAGTTTTGAAACACTCTTTTGGTAAAATCTGCAAGTGGTTATTTGGAGCACTTCGAGGACTGTGCTGGGATATGGAATAACTTCACCTAAAAACTACAGAGAAGCATTCTCAGAAAGTTCTCCACGATGCCTTCATTCAACTCATGGAGTTGAACCCTCCTTATGATAGAACACTTTTGAAACACTCTTTTTGTAGAATCTGCAAGAGGCTATTTGGAGCGTTTTGAGGCCTATGCTGGAAAAGGAAATATCTTCACATAACAACTAGACGGAAGCATTCTCAGAGACTTCTGTGTGATGAGTGCATTCAACTCACATACTTGAACGTTCCTCTCGAAAGAGCAGTTTTGAAACACTCCTTTTGTAGAATCTGCAAGTGTTTATTTGGAGCGCTTTGAGGCCTAAGTTGGAAAAGGAAATATCTTCACATAAGAACCAGACAGAAGCATTCTCAGAAACTTCTTTGTGATGAGTGCATTCTACTCACAGTGTTGAAGCTTGCTTTTGATAGAGCAGTTTTGAAACACTCTTTTGGTAGAATCTCCAAGTGGATATTTGGAGCGCTTTGAGGCCTATGCTGGAAAAGGAAATGTCTTCACATAAAAACTAGACAGAAGCATTCCAGGAAACTTCTGTATGATACGTGCATTCAACTCACAGACTTGAACGTTCCTTTTGATAGGACTCTTTTGAAACACTCCTTTTGTAGAATTTGCAAGTGTTTATTTGGAGCGCTTTGGGGCCTAAGCTGGAAAAGGAAATATCTTCACGTAAGAACTAGACAGAAGCATTCTCAGAAACTTCTTTCTGATGAGTGCATTCAACACACAGACTTGAAACTTGCTTTTGAAAGAGCAGCTTTGAAACACTCTTTTCGTAGAATCTGCAAGGGGATATTTGGAGCGCTTTGAGGCCTATGCTGGGAAATGAAATCTCCTCACCTAAAAACTAGACAGAAGCATTCTGAGAAACTTCTATGTGTTCAGGGCATTCAACTCACAGACTTGAAGCTTTCTTTTGAAAGAGTAGTTTTGAAACAATCTTTTTGTAGAATCTGCATGTGGATATTTGGAGCGTTTTGAGGCCTATGCTGGGAAATGAAGTATCTTCACCTGAAAACTAGACAGAAGCATTCTCAGAAACTTCTTTGTGTTGAGCGCACTCAACTCACTGACTGGAAGCTTTCTTTTGAAAGAGCAGTTTTGAAACACTCTTTTTGTAGAATCTGCAAGTGGATATTTGGAGCGCTTTGAGACCCATGCCTTTAAATGGAATATCTTCACCTAAAAACTAGACTGAAGCATTCTGAGAAACTTCTTTGTGATGAGTGCATTCAACTCACAGACTTGAACGTTGCTTTTGATAGAACAGTTCTGAAACACTAAGTTTGTAGAATCCGCAAGTGTTTATTCGGAGCACCTTGAGGCCTAAGTCGGAAAAGGAAATATATTCACATAAAAACTACAGAGAAGCATTCTCAGAAACTTCTTTGTGATGAGTGCATTCAACACACAGACTGGAACCTACCAATTGATAGAGAGGTTTGGTAACACTCTTTTTGAAGAATCTGCAAGTGGATATTTGGACCGCTTTGAGGCCTATGCTGGAAAAGGAAATATCTTCACATAAAAACCTGACAGAAGCATTCTCAGAAACTTCTTTGTGTTCAGTGCATTCAAATCACAGACTTGAATCTTTCTATTGAAAGAGCAGTTTTGAAGCGCTCTTTTTGTAAAATCTTCAAGTGGATATTTCGAGCACTTTGAGGCCTATGCTGGGAAATGGAATATCTTCACCTAAAAACTAGACAGAAGCATTCTCAGAAAGTTCTTCTCGATGAGTGCATTCAACTCACAGAGTTGAACCTGTCTTTTGATAGAGCAGTTTGGAAACACTCTTTTTGTGAAATCTGCAATTGGATATTTCCAGCGACTTGAGGCCTATGCAAGGAAAAGGAAATACCTTCACTTCAAAACTGGACCGGAGCATTCTCAGAAACCTCTTTGTGATGAGTGCATTCAACTCGAAGGCTTGAACGTTCCTTTTGATAGAACAGTTTTGAAACACTCCTTTTGTGCAATCTGCAAATGTTCATTCGGAGCGCTTTAGGCCTATGCTGGAAAAGGAAATATCTTCACCTAAAAAGTAGACAGAAGCATTCTCGCAAACTTCTTTGTGATGAGTGCATTCAACTCACAGAATTGAACCTACCAATTGATAGAGAAGTTTGGAAACACTCTCTTTGTAGAATCTGCAAGTGGATATTTGGAGCGCTTTGAGGCCTAAGTTGCAAAAGGAAATATCTTCACATTAAAACTAGACAGAAACATTCTCAGAAACTTCTTTTTGATGAGTGCATTCAACTCAAAGACTTCAAAATTCCTTTTGAGAGAACAGTTTTGAAACACTCTTTTTGTAGAATCTGCACGTGGATATTGGGAGCGCTTTGAGGCCTCTGCTGGAAAAGGAAATATCTTCACCTGAAAACTAGACAGAAGCATTCTGAGAAACTTCTTTGTGTTGAGTGCATTCAACTCAGAGACTTGAAGCTTTCTTTTGAAAGAGCAGATTTGAAACACTCTTTTTGTAGAATCTGCAAGTGGATATTTGGAGCGCTTTGAGGCCCATGCTGGGAAATGGAATATCTTCACCTAAAAACTAGACTGAAGCATTCTGAGAAACTTCTTTGTGATGAGTGCATTCAACTCGCAGACTTGAACGTTGCTTTTGATAGAACAGTTCTGAAACACTAAGTTTGTAGAATCCGCAAGTGTTTATTCGGAGCACCTTGAGGCCTATGTTGGAAAAGGAAATATCTTCACATAAAAACTAGAGAGAAGCATTCTCAGAAACTTCTTTGTGATGAGTGCATTCAACTCACAGACTTGAACCTACCAATTGATAGAGAAGTTTGGAAACACTCTGTTTGTACAATCTGCAAGTGGATATTTGGAGCGCTTTGAGGCCTAGGCTGGAAAAGGAAATATCTTCACATAAAAACCTGACAGAAGCAATCTCAGAAACTTCTTTGTGTTCAGTGCATTCAAATCACAGACTTGAATCTTTCTTTTGAAAGAGCAGTTTTGAAACACTCTTTTTGTAAAATCTGCAAATGGATATTTGGAGCACTTTGAAGCCTATGCTGGGAAATGGAATATCTTCACCTAAAAACTAGACAGAAGCATTCTCAGAAACTTCTTTGTGTTGAGTGCATTTATCTCACAGACTTGAAGCTTTTTTTTGAAAGAGCAGTTTTGAAACACTCTTTTTGTAGAATCTGCAAGTGGATATTTGGAGCGCTTTGAGGCCCATGCTGGGAAATGGAATATCTTCACCTAAAAACTAGACTGAAGCATTCTGAGAAACTTCTTTGTGATGAGTGCCTTCAACTCACAGACTTGAACGTTGCTTTTGATAGAACAGTTCTGAAACACTAAGTTTGTAGAATCTGCAAGTGTTTATTCGGAGCACCTTGAGGCCTATGTTGGAAAAGGAAATATCTTCACATAAAAACTAGACAGAAGCATTCTCAGAAACTTCTTTGTGATGAGTGCATTCAACTCACAGACTTGAACCTACAAATTGATAGAGAAGTTTGGAAACACTCTTTTTGAAGAATCTGCAAGTGGATATTTTGAGTGCTTTGAGGCCTATGCTGGAAAAGGAAATATCTTCACATAAAAACCTGACAGAAGCATTCTCAGAAACTTCTTTGTGTTCAGTGCATTCAAATCACAGACTTGAATCTTTCCTTTGAAAGAGCAGATTTGAAACACTCTTTTTGTAAAATCTGCAATTGGATATTTGGAGCAATTTGAGGTCTACGCTGGGAAATGAAATATCTTCACCTAAAAACTAGACAGAAGCATTCTCAGAAAGTTCTTCTGGATGCGTGCATTCAACTCACAGAGTTGAAACTGTCTTTTGATAGAGCAGTTTGGAAACACTCTTTTTGTGAAATCTGCCATTGGATATTTCCAGCGATTTGAGGCCTATTCAAGGAAAAGGAAATATCTTCACTTCAAAACTGGACAGGAGCATTCTCAGAAACCACTTTGTGATGAGTGCATTCAACTCGAAGACTTGAACGTTCCTTTTGATAGAACAGTTTTGAAACACTCCTTTTGTACAATCTGCAAATGTTTATTCGGTGCGCTTTGAGGCCTATGTTGGAAAAGGAAATATCTTCACCTAAAAACTAGACAGAAACATTGTCGGAAACTTCTTTGTGATGAGTGCATTCAACTCACAGAATTGAACCTACCAATTGATAGAGAAGTTTGGAAACACTCTTTTTGTAGAATCTGCAAGTGGATATTTGGAGCGCTTTGAGGCCTATGTTGGAAAAGGAAATATCTTCACCTAAAAACTAGACAGAAGCATTCTCGGAAACTTCTTTGTGATGAGTGCATTCAACTCAAAGACTTGAACGTTCCTTTTGAGAGAACAGTTTTGAAACACTCTTTTTGTAGAATCTGCAGGTGGATATTTGGAGAGATATGAGGCCTCTGCTGGAAAAGGAAATATCTTCACCTGAAAACTAGACAGAAGCATTCTCAGAAACTACTTTGTGTTCAGTGCACTCAACTCACAGACTTGAAGCTTTCTTTTGAAAGAGCAGTTTTGAAACACTTTTTTTGTAGAACCTGCAAGTGGATATTTGCAGCGCTTTGAGGCCCATGCTGGGAAATGGAATATCTTCACCTAAAAACTAGACTGAAGCATTCTCAGAAACTTCTTTGTGATGAGTGCATTCAACTCACTGACATGAACGTTGCTTTTGATAGAACAGTTCTGAAACACTGAGTTTGTAGAATCCGCAAGTGTTTATTCGGAGCACCTTGAGGCCAATGTTGGAAAAGGAAATATCTTCACATAAAAAGTAGACAGAAGCATTCTCAGAAACTTCTTTGTGATGAGTGCATTCAACTCACAGACTTGAACCTACCAATTGATAGGGAAGTTTGGAAACACTCTTTTTGTAGAATCTGCAAGTGGATATTTGGAGCGCTTTGAGGCCCATGCTGGGAAATGGAATATCTTCACCTTAAAACTAGACTGAAGCATTCTGAGAAACTTCTTTGTGATGAGTGCATTCAACTCACAGACTTGAACGTTGCTTTTGATAGAACAGTTCTGAAACACTAAGTTTGTAGAATCCGCAAGTGTTTATTCGGAGCACCTTGAGGCCTATGTTGGAAAAGGAAATATCTTCACATAAAAACTAGAGAGAAGAATTCTCAGAAACTTCTTTGTGATGAGTGCATTCAACTCACAGACTTGAACCTACCAATTGATAGAGAAGTTTGGAAACACTCTTTTTGTAGAATCTGCACGTGGATATTTGGAGCACTTTGAGGCCTATGCTGGGAAATGAAGTATCTTCACCTGAAAACTAGACAGAAGCATTCTCAGAAACTTCTTTGTGTTGAGTGCACTCAACTCACAGACTTAAAGTTTTCTTTTGAAAGAGCAGTTTTGAAACACTCTTTTTGTAGTATCTGCAAGTGGATATTTGGAGCGCTTTGAGGCCCATGCTGGGAAATGTAATATCTTCACCTAAAAACTAGACTGAAGCATTCTGAGAAACTTCTTTGTGATGAGTGCATTCAACTCACAGACTTGAGCATACCAATTGATAGAGAAGTTTGGAAACACTCTTTTTGTAGAATCTGCAATTGGATATTTGGAGCGCTTTGACGCCTATGCTGGAAAAGGAAATATCTTCACATAAAAACCTGACAGAAGCATTCTCAGAAACTTCTTTGTGTCTGGTGCATTCAAATCACAGACTTGAATCTTTCTTTTGAAAGAGCAGTTTTGAAACACTCTTTTTGTAAAATCTGCAAGTGGATATGTGGAGCACTTTGAGGCCTATGCTGGGAAATTGAATATCTTCACCTAAAAACTAGACAGAAGCATTCTCAGAAAGTTCTTCTCAATGCGTGCATTCAGCTCACAGAGTTGAACCTGTCTTTTGATAGAGCAGTTTGGAAACACTCTTTTTGTGAAATCTGCCATTGGATATTTCCAGCGATTTGAGGCCTATGCAAGGAAAAGGAAATATCTTCACTTCAAAACTGGACAGGAGCATTCTCAGAAACACCTTTGTGATGAGTGCATTCAACTCGAAGACTTGAACGTTCCTTTTGACAGAACAGTTTTGAAAAACTCCTTTTGGACAATTTGCAAATGTTTATTTGGAGCGCTTTGAGGCCTATGTTGGAAAAGAAAATATCTTCACCTAAAAACTAGACAGAAGCATTCTCGGAAACTTCTTTGTGATGAGCGCATTCAACTCACAGACTTGCACCTACCAATAGATATGGAAGTTTGGAAACACTGTTTTTGTAGACTCTGCAAGTGGATATTTGGAGCGCTTCGAGGCCTATGCTGGAAAAGGAAATATCTTCACATAAAAACTAGACAGAAACATTCTCAGAAACTTCTTTGTGATGAGTGCATTCAACAAAAACAGTTGAACGTTCCTTTTGAGAGAACAGTTTTGAAACACTCTTTTTGTAGAATCTGCACTGGATATTTGGAGCGCTTTGAGGCCTATGCTGGAAAAGGAAATGTCTTCACATAAAAACTGGAAAGAAGCATTCTGAGAAACTTCTTTGCAATGAGTGCATTCAACTCACAGACTTGAACGTTCCTTTGGATAGAACAGTTTTGAAACATCACGTTTGTAGAATCTGCAAGTGTTTATTCGGAGCACCATGAGGCCTATGTTGGAAAAGGAAATATCTTCACATGAAAACTAGAGAGAAGGATTCTCAGAAACTTCTTCGTGATGAGTTCATTCAACTCACAGTGTTGAACCTACCAATTGATAGAGAAGTTTGGAAACACTCTTTTTGTAGAATCTGCAAGTGGATATTTGGAGCCGTTTGAGGCCTATGCTGGAAAAGGAAATATCTTCACATAAAAACTGAACAGAAGCATTCTCAGAAACTTCTTTGTGTTGAGTACATTCAAGTCACAGACTGGAACTTACCTATGGAAACAGCAGTTTTGAAACACTCTTTTGCTAAAATCTGCAAGTGGTTATTTGGAGCACTTCGAGGCCTGTGCTGGGATATGGAATATCTTCACCTAAAAACTACAGAGAAGCATTCTCAGAAATTTCTTCACGATGCCTTCATTCAACTCACGGAGTTGAACCATCCTTATGACAGAACACTTTTGAAACACTCGTTTTGTAGAATCTGCAAGGGGATATTTGGAGCGTTTTGAGGCCTATGCTGGAAAAGGAAATACCTTCACATAACAACTAGACGGAAGCATTCTCAGAAACTTATGTGTGATGAGTGCATTCAACTCACAGACTTGAACGTTGCTCTTCAAAGAGCAGTTTTGAAACACTCCTTTTGTAGAATCTGCAAGTGTTTATTTGGAGCGATTTGAGGCCTAAGTTGGAAAAGGAAATATCTTCACATAAGAACCAGACAGAAGCATTCTCAGAAATTTCTTTGTGATGAGTGCATTCTACTCACAGTGTTGAAGCTTGCTTTTGATAGAGCAGTTTTGAAACACTCTTTTGGTAGAATCTGCAAGTGGATATTTGGAGCGCTTTGAGGCCTATGCTGGAAAAGGAAGTGTCTTCACATAAAAACTAGACAGAAGCATTCCAGGAAACTTCTGTATGACAAGTGCATTCAACTCACAGACTTGAACGTTCCTTTTGATAGGACTCTTTTGAAACACTCCTTTTGTAGAATTTGCAAGTGTTTATTTGGAGCGCTTTGGGGCCTAAGCTGGAAAAGGAAATATCTTCACGTAAGAACTAGACAGAAGCATTCTCAGAAACTTCTTTCTGATGGGTGCATTCAACACACAGACTTGAACCTTGCTTTTGAAAGAGCAGCTTTGAAACACTCCTTTCGTAGAATCTGCAAGGGGATATTTGGAGCGCTTTGAGGCCTATGCTGGGAAATGAAATCTCTTCACCTAAAAACTAGACAGAAGCATTCTGAGAAACTTCTGTGTGATGAGTGCATTCAACTCACAGACTTGAATGTTCCCTTTGATAGAACAGTTTTGAAACACTCCTTTTGTAGAATCTGCATGTGTTTATTTGGAGCGCTTTGAGGCCTATGTTGGAAAAGGAAATATCTTCATATAAAAACTAGACGGAAGCCTTCTCAGAAACTTCTTTGTGATGAGTGCATTCAACTCACAGACTTGAAGCTTCCTTTGGAAAGAGCAGTTTGGAGACACTCTTCTTATAGAATCTTCAAGTGGATATTTGGGGCGCTTTGAGTCCTATGCTGGGACATGAAATCTCTCCACCTAAAAACTAGACAGAAGCATTCTGAGAAACTTCTTTGCAATGAGTGCATTCAACTCACAGACTTGAACGTTCCTTTGGCTAGAACAGTTTTGAAACATTACGTTAGTAGAATATGCAAGTGTTTATTCGGAGCACCTTGTTGCCTATGTTGGAAAAGGAAATATCTTCACATGAAAACTAGAGAGAAGGATTCTCAGAAACTTCTTCGTGATGAGTTCATTCAACTCACAGAGTTGAACCTACCAATTGATAGAGAAGTTTGGAAACACTCTTTTTGTAGAATCTGCAAGTGGATATTTGGAGCCGTTTGAGGCCTATGCTGGAAAAGGAAATATCTTCACATAAAAACTGAACTGAAGCATTCTCAGAAACTTCTTTGTGTTGAGTGCATTCAACTCACAGACTTGAACTTACCTATAGAAAGAGCAGCTTTGAAACACTCTTTTGGTAAAATCTGCAAGTGGTTATTTGGAGCACTTCGAGGACTGTGCTGGGATATGGAATAACTTCACCTAAAAACTACAGAGAAGCATTCTCAGAAAGTTCTTCACGATGCCTTCATTCAACTCATGGAGTTGAACTTTCCTTATGATAGAACACTTTTGAAACACTCTTTTTGTAGAATCTGCAAGAGGCTATTTGGAGCGTTTTGAGGCCTATGCTGGAAAAGGAAATATCTTCACATAACAACTAGACGGAAGCATTCTCAGAAACTTCTTTGTGTTGAGTGCATTCAACTCACAGACTTGAACTTACCTATAGAAAGAGTAGTTTTGAAACACTCTTTTGCTAAAATCTGCAAGTGGTTATTTGGAGCTCTTCGAGGCCTCTGCTGGGATATGGAATATCTTCACCTAAAAACTACAGAGAAGCATTCTCAGAAAGTTCTTCATGATGCCTTCATTCTACTCATGGAGTTGAACCTTCCTTATGATAGAACACTTTTGAAACACTCTTTTTGTAGAATCTGCAAGAGGCTATTTGGAGCGTTTTGAGGCCTATGCTGGAAAAGGAAATATCTTCACATAACAACTAGACGTAAGCATTCTCAGAAACTTCTGTGTGATGAGTGCATTCAACTCACAGACTTGAACGTTCCTCTCGAAAGAGCAGTTTTGAAACACTCCTTTTGTAGAATCTGCAAGTGTTTATTTGGAGCGCTTTGAGGCCTAAGTTGGAAAAGGAAATATCTTCACATAAGAACCAGACAGAAGCATTCTCAGAAACTTCTTTGTGATGAGTGCATTCTACTCACAGTGTTGAAGCTTGCTTTTGATAGAGCAGTTTTGAAACACTCTTTTGGTAGAATCTCCAAGTGGATATTTGGAGCGCTTTGAGGCCTATGCTGGAAAAGGAAATGTCTTCACATAAAAACTAGACAGAAGCATTCCAGGAAACTTCTGTATGATACGTGCATTCAACTCACAGACTTGAACGTTCCTTTTGATAGGACTCTTTTGAAACACTCCTTTTGTAGAATTTGCAAGTGTTTATTTGGAGCGCTTTGGGGCCTAAGCTGGAAAAGGAAATATCTTCACGTAAGAACTAGACAGAAGCATTCTCAGAAACTTCTTTCTGATGAGTGCATTCAACACACAGACTTGAAACTTGCTTTTGAAAGAGCAGCTTTGAAACACTCTTTTCGTAGAATCTGCAAGGGGATATTTGGAGCGCTTTGAGGCCTATGCTGGGAAATGAAATCTCCTCACCTAAAAACTAGACAGAAGCATTCTGAGAAACTTCTATGTGTTCAGGGCATTCAACTCACAGACTTGAAGCTTTCTTTTGAAAGAGTAGTTTTGAAACAATCTTTTTGTAGAATCTGCACGTGGATATTTGGAGCGTTTTGAGGCCTATGCTGGGAAATGAAGTATCTTCACCTGAAAACTAGACAGAAGCATTCTCAGAAACTTCTTTGTGTTGAGCGCACTCAACTCACTGACTGGAAGCTTTCTTTTGAAAGAGCAGTTTTGAAACACTCTTTTTGTAGAATCTGCAAGTGGATATTTGGAGCGCTTTGAGACCCATGCCTTTAAATGGAATATCTTCACCTAAAAACTAGACTGAAGCATTCTGAGAAACTTCTTTGTGATGAGTGCATTCAACTCACAGACTTGAACGTTGCTTTTGATAGAACAGTTCTGAAACACTAAGTTTGTAGAATCCGCAAGTGTTTATTCGGAGCACCTTGAGGCCTAAGTCGGAAAAGGAAATATATTCACATAAAAACTACAGAGAAGCATTCTCAGAAACTTCTTTGTGATGAGTGCATTCAACACACAGACTGGAACCTACCAATTGATAGAGAGGTTTGGTAACACTCTTTTTGAAGAATCTGCAAGTGGATATTTGGACCGCTTTGAGGCCTATGCTGGAAAAGGAAATATCTTCACATAAAAACCTGACAGAAGCATTCTCAGAAACTTCTTTGTGTTCAGTGCATTCAAATCACAGACTTGAATCTTTCTATTGAAAGAGCAGTTTTGAAGCGCTCTTTTTGTAAAATCTTCAAGTGGATATTTCGAGCACTTTGAGGCCTATGCTGGGAAATGGAATATCTTCACCTAAAAACTAGACAGAAGCATTCTCAGAAAGTTCTTCTCGATGAGTGCATTCAACTCACAGAGTTGAACCTGTCTTTTGATAGAGCAGTTTGGAAACACTCTTTTTGTGAAATCTGCAATTGGATATTTCCAGCGACTTGAGGCCTATGCAAGGAAAAGGAAATACCTTCACTTCAAAACTGGACCGGAGCATTCTCAGAAACCTCTTTGTGATGAGTGCATTCAACTCGAAGGCTTGAACGTTCCTTTTGATAGAACAGTTTTGAAACACTCCTTTTGTGCAATCTGCAAATGTTCATTCGGAGCGCTTTAGGCCTATGCTGGAAAAGGAAATATCTTCACCTAAAAAGTAGACAGAAGCATTCTCGCAAACTTCTTTGTGATGAGTGCATTCAACTCACAGAATTGAACCTACCAATTGATAGAGAAGTTTGGAAACACTCTCTTTGTAGAATCTGCAAGTGGATATTTGGAGCGCTTTGAGGCCTAAGTTGCAAAAGGAAATATCTTCACATTAAAACTAGACAGAAACATTCTCAGAAACTTCTTTTTGATGAGTGCATTCAACTCAAAGACTTCAAAATTCCTTTTGAGAGAACAGTTTTGAAACACTCTTTTTGTAGAATCTGCACGTGGATATTGGGAGCGCTTTGAGGCCTCTGCTGGAAAAGGAAATATCTTCACCTGAAAACTAGACAGAAGCATTCTGAGAAACTTCTTTGTGTTGAGTGCATTCAACTCAGAGACTTGAAGCTTTCTTTTGAAAGAGCAGATTTGAAACACTCTTTTTGTAGAATCTGCAAGTGGATATTTGGAGCGCTTTGAGGCCCATGCTGGGAAATGGAATATCTTCACCTAAAAACTAGACTGAAGCATTCTGAGAAACTTCTTTGTGATGAGTGCATTCAACTCGCAGACTTGAACGTTGCTTTTGATAGAACAGTTCTGAAACACTAAGTTTGTAGAATCCGCAAGTGTTTATTCGGAGCACCTTGAGGCCTATGTTGGAAAAGGAAATATCTTCACATAAAAACTAGAGAGAAGCATTCTCAGAAACTTCTTTGTGATGAGTGCATTCAACTCACAGACTTGAACCTACCAATTGATAGAGAAGTTTGGAAACACTCTGTTTGTACAATCTGCAAGTGGATATTTGGAGCGCTTTGAGGCCTAGGCTGGAAAAGGAAATATCTTCACATAAAAACCTGACAGAAGCAATCTCAGAAACTTCTTTGTGTTCAGTGCATTCAAATCACAGACTTGAATCTTTCTTTTGAAAGAGCAGTTTTGAAACACTCTTTTTGTAAAATCTGCAAATGGATATTTGGAGCACTTTGAAGCCTATGCTGGGAAATGGAATATCTTCACCTAAAAACTAGACAGAAGCATTCTCAGAAACTTCTTTGTGTTGAGTGCATTTATCTCACAGACTTGAAGCTTTTTTTTGAAAGAGCAGTTTTGAAACACTCTTTTTGTAGAATCTGCAAGTGGATATTTGGAGCGCTTTGAGGCCCATGCTGGGAAATGGAATATCTTCACCTAAAAACTAGACTGAAGCATTCTGAGAAACTTCTTTGTGATGAGTGCCTTCAACTCACAGACTTGAACGTTGCTTTTGATAGAACAGTTCTGAAACACTAAGTTTGTAGAATCTGCAAGTGTTTATTCGGAGCACCTTGAGGCCTATGTTGGAAAAGGAAATATCTTCACATAAAAACTAGACAGAAGCATTCTCAGAAACTTCTTTGTGATGAGTGCATTCAACTCACAGACTTGAACCTACAAATTGATAGAGAAGTTTGGAAACACTCTTTTTGAAGAATCTGCAAGTGGATATTTTGAGTGCTTTGAGGCCTATGCTGGAAAAGGAAATATCTTCACATAAAAACCTGACAGAAGCATTCTCAGAAACTTCTTTGTGTTCAGTGCATTCAAATCACAGACTTGAATCTTTCCTTTGAAAGAGCAGATTTGAAACACTCTTTTTGTAAAATCTGCAATTGGATATTTGGAGCAATTTGAGGTCTACGCTGGGAAATGAAATATCTTCACCTAAAAACTAGACAGAAGCATTCTCAGAAAGTTCTTCTGGATGCGTGCATTCAACTCACAGAGTTGAAACTGTCTTTTGATAGAGCAGTTTGGAAACACTCTTTTTGTGAAATCTGCCATTGGATATTTCCAGCGATTTGAGGCCTATTCAAGGAAAAGGAAATATCTTCACTTCAAAACTGGACAGGAGCATTCTCAGAAACCACTTTGTGATGAGTGCATTCAACTCGAAGACTTGAACGTTCCTTTTGATAGAACAGTTTTGAAACACTCCTTTTGTACAATCTGCAAATGTTTATTCGGTGCGCTTTGAGGCCTATGTTGGAAAAGGAAATATCTTCACCTAAAAACTAGACAGAAACATTGTCGGAAACTTCTTTGTGATGAGTGCATTCAACTCACAGAATTGAACCTACCAATTGATAGAGCAGTTTTGAAACACTCTTTTTGTAGAATCTGCAAGTGGATATTTGGAGCGCTTTGAGGCCTATGTTGGAAAAGGAAATATCTTCACCTAAAAACTAGACAGAAGCATTCTCGGAAACTTCTTTGTGATGAGTGCATTCAACTCAAAGACTTGAACGTTCCTTTTGAGAGAACAGTTTTGAAACACTCTTTTTGTAGAATCTGCACGTGGATATTTGGAGAGATATGAGGCCTCTGCTGGAAAAGGAAATATCTTCACCTGAAAACTAGACAGAAGCATTCTCAGAAACTACTTTGTGTTCAGTGCACTCAACTCACAGACTTGAAGCTTTCTTTTGAAAGAGCAGTTTTGAAACACTTTTTTTGTAGAACCTGCAAGTGGATATTTGCAGCGCTTTGAGGCCCATGCTGGGAAATGGAATATCTTCACCTAAAAACTAGACTGAAGCATTCTCAGAAACTTCTTTGTGATGAGTGCATTCAACTCACTGACATGAACGTTGCTTTTGATAGAACAGTTCTGAAACACTGAGTTTGTAGAATCCGCAAGTGTTTATTCGGAACACCTTGAGGCCAATGTTGGAAAAGGAAATATCTTCACATAAAAAGTAGACAGAAGCATTCTCAGAAACTTCTTTGTGATGAGTGCATTCAACTCACAGACTTGAACCTACCAATTGATAGGGAAGTTTGGAAACACACTTTTTGTGGAATCTGCAAGTGGATATTTGGAGCGCTTTGAGGCCCATGCTGGGAAATGGAATATCTTCACCTTAAAACTAGACTGAAGCATTCTGAGAAACTTCTTTGTGATGAGTGCATTCAACTCACAGACTTGAACGTTGCTTTTGATAGAACAGTTCTGAAACACTAAGTTTGTAGAATCCGCAAGTGTTTATTCGGAGCACCTTGAGGCCTATGTTGGAAAAGGAAATATCTTCACATAAAAACTAGAGAGAAGAATTCTCAGAAACTTCTTTGTGATGAGTGCATTCAACTCACAGACTTGAACCTACCAATTGATAGAGAAGTTTGGAAACACTCTTTTTGTAGAATCTGCACGTGGATATTTGGAGCCCTTTGAGGCCTATGCTGGGAAATGAAGTATCTTCACCTGAAAACTAGACAGAAGCATTCTCAGAAACTTCTTTGTGTTGAGTGCACTCAACTCACAGACTTAAAGCTTTCTTTTGAAAGAGCAGTTTTGAAACACTCTTTTTGTAGTATCTGCAAGTGGATATTTGGAGCGCTTTGAGGCCCATGCTGGGAAATGTAATATCTTCACCTAAAAACTAGACTGAAGCATTCTGAGAAACTTCTATGTGATGAGTGCATTCAACTCACAGACTTGAGCATACCAATTGATAGAGAAGTTTGGAAACACTCTTTTTGTAGAATCTGCAAGTGGATATTTGGAGCGCTTTGACGCCTATGCTGGAAAAGGAAATATCTTCACATAAAAACCTGACAGAAGCATTCTCAGAAACTTCTTTGTGTCTGGTGCATTCAAATCACAGACTTGAATCTTTCTTTTGAAAGAGCAGTTTTGAAACACTCTTTTTGTAAAATCTGCAAGTGGATATGTGGAGCACTTTGAGGCCTATGCTGGGAAATTGAATATCTTCACCTAAAAACTAGACAGAAGCATTCTCAGAAAGTTCTTCTCAATGCGTGCATTCAGCTCACAGAGTTGAACCTGTCTTTTGATAGAGCAGTTTGGAAACACTCTTTTTGTGAAATCTGCCATTGGATATTTCCAGCGATTTGAGGCCTATGCAAGGAAAAGGAAATATCTTCACTTCAAAACTGGACAGGAGCATTCTCAGAAACACCTTTGTGATGAGTGCATTCAACTCGAAGCCTTGAACGTTCCTTTTGATAGAACAGTTTTGAAAAACTCCTTTTGGACAATTTGCAAATGTTTATTTGGAGCGCTTTGAGGCCTATGTTGGAAAAGAAAATATCTTCACCTAAAAACTAGACAGAAGCATTCTCGGAAACTTCTTTGTGATGAGCGCATTCAACTCACAGACTTGCACCTACCAATAGATATGGAAGTTTGGAAACACTGTTTTTGTAGACTCTGCAAGTGGATATTTGGAGCGCTTCGAGGCCTATGCTGGAAAAGGAAACATCTTCACATAAAAACTAGACAGAAACATTCTCAGAAACTTCTTTGTGATGAGTGCATTCAACAAAAACAGTTGAACGTTCCTTTTGAGAGAACAGTTTTGAAACACTCTTTTTGTAGAATCTGCACTGGATATTTGGAGCGCTTTGAGGCCTATGCTGGAAAAGGAAATGTCTTCACATAAAAACTGGAAAGAAGCATTCTGAGAAACTTCTTTGTGATGAGTGCATTCAACTCACAGACTGGAACCTAACAATTGATATGGAAGTTTGGAAACACTGTTTTTGTAGAATCTGCAAGTGGATGTTTGGAGCGCTTTGAGGAACATGCTGGGAAATGGAATATCTTCACCTAAAAACCAGACTGGAGCATTCTGAGAAACTTCTTTGTGATGAGTGCATTCAACTCAGGGACTTGAACGTTGCTTTTGATAGAACAGTTCTGAAACACTAAGTTTCTAGAATCCGCAAATGTTTATTCGGAGCACCTTGAGGCCTACGTTGGAAAAGGAAATATTTTCACATAAAAACTAGAGAGAAGCATTCTCAGAAACTTCTTTGTGATGAGTGCATTCAACTCACAGACTTGAACCTTCCTATTGATAGGGAAGTTTGGAAACACTCTTTTTGTAGAATCTGCAAGTGGATATTTGGAGCGTTTTGTGGCCCATTCTGGGAAATGGAATAACTTCACCTAAAAACTAGACTGAAGTATTCTGAGAAACTACTTTATGATGAGTGCATTCAACTCACAGACTTGAACGTGGCTTTTGATACAACAGTTCTGAAACACTAAGTTTGTAGAATCCGTAAGTGTTTATTCGGAGCACCTTGAGGCCTACGTTGGAAAAGGAAATATTTTCACATAAAAACTAGAGAGAAGCATTCTCAGAAACTTCTTTGTGATGAGTGCATTCAACTCACAGACTTGAACCTTCCTATTGATAGGGAAGTTTGGAAACACTCTTTTTGTAGAATCTGCAAGTGGATATTTGGAGCGTTTTGTGGCCCATTCTGGGAAATGGAATAACTTCACCTAAAAACTAGACTGAAGTATTCTGAGAAACTACTTTATGATGAGTGCATTCAACTCACAGACTTGAACGTGGCTTTTGATACAACAGTTCTGAAACACTAAGTTTGTAGAATCCGCAAGTGTTTATTCGGAGCACCTTGAGGCCTACGTTGGAAAAGGAAATATTTTCACATAAAAACTAGAGAGAAGCATTCTCAGAAACTTCTTTGTGATGAGTGCATTCAACTCACAGACTTGAACCTTCCTATTGATAGGGAAGTTTGGAAACACTCTTTTTGTAGAATCTGCAAGTGGATATTTGGAGCGCTTTGAGACCCATGCTGGGAAATGGAATATCTTCACCTAAAAACTAGACTGAAGCATTCTGAGAAACTTCTTTGTGATGAGTGCATTCAACTCACAGACTTGAACCTACCAATTGATAGGGAAGTTTGGAAACACTCTTTTTGTAGAATCTGCAAGTGGATATTTGGAGCGCTTTGAGGCCCATGCTGGGAAATGGAATATCTTCACCTTAAAACTATACTGAAGCATTCTGAGAAACTTCTTTGTGATGAGTGCATTCAACTCACAGACTTGAACGTTGCTTTTGATAGAACAGTTCTGAAACACTAAGTTTGTAGAATCCGCAAGTGTTTATTCGGAGCACCTTGAGGCCTATGTTGGAAAAGGAAATATCTTCACATAAAAACTAGAGAGAAGAATTCTCAGAAACTTCTTTGTGATGAGTGCATTCAACTCACAGACTTGAACCTAACAATTGATAGAGAAGTTTGGAAACACTCTTTTTGTAGAATCTGCACGTGGATATTTGGAGCCCTTTGAGGCCTATGCTGGGAAATGAAGTATCTTCACCTGAAAACTAGACAGAAGCATTCTCAGAAACTTCTTTGTGTTGAGTGCACTCAACTCACAGACTTAAAGCTTTCTTTTGAAAGAGCAGTTTTGAAACACTCTTTTTGTAGTATCTGCAAGTGGATATTTGGAGCGCTTTGAGGCCCATGCTGGGAAATGTAATATCTTCACCTAAAAACTAGACTGAAGCATTCTGAGAAACTTCTTTGTGATGAGTGCATTCAACTCACAGACTTGAGCATACCAATTGATAGAGAAGTTTGGAAACACTCTTTTTGTAGAATCTGCAATTGGATATTTGGAGCGCTTTGACGCCTATGCTGGAAAAGGAAATATCTTCACATAAAAACCTGACAGAAGCATTCTCAGAAACTTCTTTGTGTCTGGTGCATTCAAATCACAGACTTGAATCTTTCTTTTGAAAGAGCAGTTTTGAAACACTCTTTTTGTAAAATCTGCAAGTGGATATGTGGAGCACTTTGAGGCCTATGCTGGGAAATTGAATATCTTCACCTAAAAACTAGACAGAAGCATTCTCAGAAAGTTCTTCTCAATGCGTGCATTCAGCTCACAGAGTTGAACCTGTCTTTTGATAGAGCAGTTTGGAAACACTCTTTTTGTGAAATCTGCCATTGGATATTTCCAGCGATTTGAGGCCTATGCAAGGAAAAGGAAATATCTTCACTTCAAAACTGGACAGGAGCATTCTCAGAAACACCTTTGTGATGAGTGCATTCAACTCGAAGACTTGAACGTTCCTTTTGACAGAACAGTTTTGAAAAACTCCTTTTGGACAATTTGCAAATGTTTATTTGGAGCGCTTTGAGGCCTATGTTGGAAAAGAAAATATCTTCACCTAAAAACTAGACAGAAGCATTCTCGGAAACTTCTTTGTGATGAGCGCATTCAACTCACAGACTTGCACCTACCAATAGATATGGAAGTTTGGAAACACTGTTTTTGTAGACTCTGCAAGTGGATATTTGGAGCGCTTCGAGGCCTATGCTGGAAAAGGAAATATCTTCACATAAAAACTAGACAGAAACATTCTCAGAAACTTCTTTGTGATGAGTGCATTCAACAAAAACAGTTGAACGTTCCTTTTGAGAGAACAGTTTTGAAACACTCTTTTTGTAGAATCTGCACTGGATATTTGGAGCGCTTTGAGGCCTATGCTGGAAAAGGAAATGTCTTCACATAAAAACTGGAAAGAAGCATTCTGAGAAACTTCTTTGTGATGAGTGCATTCAACTCACAGACTTGAACGTTCCTTTGGATAGAACAGTTTTGAAACATCACGTTTGTAGAATCTGCAAGTGTTTATTCGGAGCACCATGAGGCCTATGTTGGAAAAGGAAATATCTTCACATGAAAACTAGAGAGAAGGATTCTCAGAAACTTCTTCGTGATGAGTTCATTCAACTCACAGTGTTGAACCTACCAATTGATAGAGAAGTTTGGAAACACTCTTTTTGTAGAATCTGCAAGTGGATATTTGGAGCCGTTTGAGGCCTATGCTGGAAAAGGAAATATCTTCACATAAAAACTGAACAGAAGCATTCTCAGAAACTTCTTTGTGTTGAGTACATTCAAGTCACAGACTTGAACTTACCTATGGAAACAGCAGTTTTGAAACACTCTTTTGCTAAAATCTGCAAGTGGTTATTTGGAGCACTTCGAGGCCTGTGCTGGGATATGGAATATCTTCACCTAAAAACTACAGAGAAGCATTCTCAGAAATTTCTTCACGATGCCTTCATTCAACTCACGGAGTTGAACCATCCTTATGACAGAACACTTTTGAAACACTCGTTTTGTAGAATCTGCAAGGGGATATTTGGAGCGTTTTGAGGCCTATGCTGGAAAAGGAAATACCTTCACATAACAACTAGACGGAAGCATTCTCAGAAACTTATGTGTGATGAGTGCATTCAACTCACAGACTTGAACGTTGCTCTTCAAAGAGCAGTTTTGAAACACTCCTTTTGTAGAATCTGCAAGTGTTTATTTGGAGCGATTTGAGGCCTAAGTTGGAAAAGGAAATATCTTCACATAAGAACCAGACAGAAGCATTCTCAGAAATTTCTTTGTGATGAGTGCATTCTACTCACAGTGTTGAAGCTTGCTTTTGATAGAGCAGTTTTGAAACACTCTTTTGGTAGAATCTGCAAGTGGATATTTGGAGCGCTTTGAGGCCTATGCTGGAAAAGGAAGTGTCTTCACATAAAAACTAGACAGAAGCATTCCAGGAAACTTCTGTATGACAAGTGCATTCAACTCACAGACTTGAACGTTCCTTTTGATAGGACTCTTTTGAAACACTCCTTTTGTAGAATTTGCAAGTGTTTATTTGGAGCGCTTTGGGGCCTAAGCTGGAAAAGGAAATATCTTCACGTAAGAACTAGACAGAAGCATTCTCAGAAACTTCTTTCTGATGGGTGCATTCAACACACAGACTTGAACCTTGCTTTTGAAAGAGCAGCTTTGAAACACTCCTTTCGTAGAATCTGCAAGGGGATATTTGGAGCGCTTTGAGGCCTATGCTGGGAAATGAAATCTCTTCACCTAAAAACTAGACAGAAGCATTCTGAGAAACTTCTGTGTGATGAGTGCATTCAACTCACAGACTTGAATGTTCCCTTTGATAGAACAGTTTTGAAACACTCCTTTTGTAGAATCTGCATGTGTTTATTTGGAGCGCTTTGAGGCCTCTGTTGGAAAAGGAAATATCTTCATATAAAAACTAGACGGAAGCCTTCTCAGAAACTTCTTTGTGATGAGTGCATTCAACTCACAGACTTGAAGCTTCCTTTGGAAAGAGCAGTTTGGAGACACTCTTCTTATAGAATCTTCAAGTGGATATTTGGGGCGCTTTGGGGCCTATGCTGGGACATGAAATCTCTCCACCTAAAAACTAGACAGAAGCATTCTGAGAAACTTCTTTGCAATGAGTGCATTCAACTCACAGACTTGAACGTTCCTTTGGCTAGAACAGTTTTGAAACATTACGTTAGTAGAATATGCAAGTGTTTATTCGGAGCACCTTGTTGCCTATGTTGGAAAAGGAAATATCTTCACATGAAAACTAGAGAGAAGGATTCTCAGAAACTTCTTCGTGATGAGTTCATTCAACTCACAGAGTTGAACCTACCAATTGATAGAGAAGTTTGGAAACACTCTTTTTGTAGAATCTGCAAGTGGATATTTGGAGCCGTTTGAGGCCTATGCTGGAAAAGGAAATATCTTCACATAAAAACTGAACTGAAGCATTCTCAGAAACTTCTTTGTGTTGAGTGCATTCAACTCACAGACTTGAACTTACCTATAGAAAGAGCAGCTTTGAAACACTCTTTTGGTAAAATCTGCAAGTGGTTATTTGGAGCACTTCGAGGACTGTGCTGGGATATGGAATAACTTCACCTAAAAACTACAGAGAAGCATTCTCAGAAAGTTCTTCACGATGCCTTCATTCAACTCATGGAGTTGAACTTTCCTTATGATAGAACACTTTTGAAACACTCTTTTTGTAGAATCTGCAAGAGGCTATTTGGAGCGTTTTGAGGCCTATGCTGGAAAAGGAAATATCTTCACATAACAACTAGACGGAAGCATTCTCAGAAACTTCTTTGTGTTGAGTGCATTCAACTCACAGACTTGAACTTACCTATAGAAAGAGTAGTTTTGAAACACTCTTTTGCTAAAATCTGCAAGTGGTTATTTGGAGCTCTTCGAGGCCTCTGCTGGGATATGGAATATCTTCACCTAAAAACTACAGAGAAGCATTCTCAGAAAGTTCTTCATGATGCCTTCATTCTACTCATGGAGTTGAACCTTCCTTATGATAGAACACTTTTGAAACACTCTTTTTGTAGAATCTGCAAGAGGCTATTTGGAGCGTTTTGAGGCCTATGCTGGAAAAGGAAATATCTTCACATAACAACTAGACGTAAGCATTCTCAGAAACTTCTGTGTGATGAGTGCATTCAACTCACAGACTTGAACGTTCCTCTCGAAAGAGCAGTTTTGAAACACTCCTTTTGTAGAATCTGCAAGTGTTTATTTGGAGCGCTTTGAGGCCTATGTTGGAAAAGGAAATATCTTCACATAAGAACCAGACAGAAGCATTCTCAGAAACTTCTTTGTGATGAGTGCATTCTACTCAGAGTGTTGAAGCTTGCTTTTGATAGAGCAGTTTTGAAACACTCTTTTGGTAGAATCTGCAAGTGGATATTTGGAGCGCTTTGAGGCCTATGCTGGAAAAGGAAGTGTCTTCACATAAAAACTAGACAGAAGCATTCCAGGAAACTTCTGTATGATAAGTGCATTCAACTCACAGACTTGAACGTTCCTTTTGATAGGACTCTTTTGAAACACTCCTTTTGTAGAATTTGCAAGTGTTTATTTGGAGCGCTTCGGGCCTAAGCTGGAAAAGGAAATATCTTCACGTAAGAACTAGACAGAAGCATTCTCAGAAACTTCTTTCTGATGAGTGCATTCAACACACAGACTTGAAACTTGCTTTTGAAAGAGCAGCTTTGAAACACTCTTTTCGTAGAATCTGCAAGGGGATATTTGGAGCGCTTTGAGGCCTATGCTGGGAAATGAAATCTCTTCACCTAAAAACTAGACAGAAGCATTCTGAGAAACTTCTGTGTGATGAGTGCATTCAACTCACAGACTTGAACGTTCCCTTTGATAGAACAGTATTGAAACACTTCTTTTGTAGAATCTGCATGTGTTTATTTGGAGCGCTTTGAGGCCTCTGTTGGAAAAGGAAATATCTTCATATAAAAACTGGATGGAAGCCTTCTCAGAAACTTCTTGGTGATGAGTGCATTCAACTCACAGACTTGAAGCTTCCTTTGGAAAGAGCAGTTTGGAGACACTCTTCTTATAGAATCTTCAAGTGGATATTTGGAGCGCTTTGAGTCCTATGCTGGGACATGAAATCTCTTCACCTAAAAACTAGACAGAAGCATTCTGAGAAACTTCTTTGCAATGAGTGCATTCAACTCACAGACTTGAACGTTCCTTTGTATAGAACAGTTTTGAAGCATTACGTTTGTAGAATCTGCAAGTGTTTATTCGGAGCACCTTGAGGCCTATGTAGGAAAAGGAAATATCTTCACATGAAAACTAGAGAGAAGGATTCTCAGAAACTTCTTTGTGATGAGTTCATTCAACTCACAGAGTTGAACCTACCAATTGATAGAGAAGTTTGGAAACACTCTTTTTGTAGAATCTGCAAGTGGATATTTGGAGCCGTTTGAGGCCTATGCTGGAAAAGGAAATATCTTCACATAAAAATTGAACAGAAGCATTCTCAGAAACTTCTTTGTGTTGAGTGCATTCAACTCACAGACTTGAACTTACCTATAGAAAGAGCAGTTTTGAAACACTCTTTTGGTAAAATCTGCAAGTGGTTATTTGGAGCACTTCGAGGACTGTGCTGGGATATGGAATAACTTCACCTAAAAACTACAGAGAAGCATTCTCAGAAAGTTCTCCACGATGCCTTCATTCAACTCATGGAGTTGAACCCTCCTTATGATAGAACACTTTTGAAACACTCTTTTTGTAGAATCTGCAAGAGGCTATTTGGAGCGTTTTGAGGCCTATGCTGGAAAAGGAAATATCTTCACATAACAACTAGACGGAAGCATTCTCAGAGACTTCTGTGTGATGAGTGCATTCAACTCACATACTTGAACGTTCCTCTCGAAAGAGCAGTTTTGAAACACTCCTTTTGTAGAATCTGCAAGTGTTTATTTGGAGCGCTTTGAGGCCTATGTTGGAAAAGGAAATATCTTCACATAAGAACCAGACAGAAGCATTCTCAGAAACTTCTTTGTGATGAGTGCATTCTACTCACAGTGTTGAAGCTTGCTTTTGATAGAGCAGTTTTGAAACACTCTTTTGGTAGAATCTCCAAGTGGATATTTGGAGCGCTTTGAGGCCTATGCTGGAAAAGGAAATGTCTTCACATAAAAACTAGACAGAAGCATTCCAGGAAACTTCTGTATGATACGTGCATTCAACTCACAGACTTGAACGTTCCTTTTGATAGGACTCTTTTGAAACACTCCTTTTGTAGAATTTGCAAGTGTTTATTTGGAGCGCTTTGGGGCCTAATCTGGAAAAGGAAATATCTTCACGTAAGAACTAGACAGAAGCATTCTCAGAAACTTCTTTCTGATGAGTGCATTCAACACACAGACTTGAAACTTGCTTTTGAAAGAGCAGCTTTGAAACACTCTTTTCGTAGAATCTGCAAGGGGATATTTGGAGCGCTTTGAGGCCTATGCTGGGAAATGAAATCTCCTCACCTAAAAACTAGACAGAAGCATTCTGAGAAACTTCTTTGTGTTCAGGGCATTCAACTCACAGACTTGAAGCTTTCTTTTGAAAGAGTAGTTTTGAAACAATCTTTTTGTAGAATCTGCACATGGATATTTGGAGCGTTTTGAGGCCTATGCTGGGAAATGAAGTATCTTCACCTGAAAACTAGACAGAAGCATTCTCAGAAACTTCTTTGTGTTGAGCGCACTCAACTCACTGACTGGAAGCTTTCTTTTGAAAGAGCAGTTTTGAAACACTCTTTTTGTAGAATCTGCAAGTGGATATTTGGAGCGCTTTGAGACCCATGCCTTTAAATGGAATATCTTCACCTAAAAACTAGACTGAAGCATTCTGAGAAACTTCTTTGTGATGAGTGCATTCAACTCACAGACTTGAACGTTGCTTTTGATAGAACAGTTCTGAAACACTAAGTTTGTAGAATCCGCAAGTGTTTATTCGGAGCACCTTGAGGCCTAAGTCGGAAAAGGAAATATATTCACATAAAAACTACAGAGAAGCATTCTCAGAAACTTCTTTGTGATGAGTGCATTCAACACACAGACTGGAACCTACCAATTGATAGAGAGGTTTGGTAACACTCTTTTTGAAGAATCTGCAAGTGGATATTTGGACCGCTTTGAGGCCTATGCTGGAAAAGGAAATATCTTCACATAAAAACCTGACAGAAGCATTCTCAGAAACTTCTTTGTGTTCAGTGCATTCAAATCACAGACTTGAATCTTTCTATTGAAAGAGCAGTTTTGAAACGCTCTTTTTGTAAAATCTTCAAGTGGATATTTCGAGCACTTTGTGGCCTATGCTGGGAAATGGAATATCTTCACCTAAAAACTAGACAGAAGCATTCTCAGAAAGTTCTTCTCGATGAGTGCATTCAACTCACAGAGTTGAACCTGTCTTTTGATAGAGCAGTTTGGAAACACTCTTTTTGTGAAATCTGCAATTGGATATTTCCAGCGACTTGAGGCCTATGCAAGGAAAAGGAAATACCTTCACTTCAAAACTGGACCGGAGCATTCTCAGAAACCTCTTTGTGATGAGTGCATTCAACTCGAAGGCTTGAACGTTCCTTTTGATAGAACAGTTTTGAAACACTCCTTTTGTGCAATCTGCAAATGTTCATTCGGAGCGCTTTTAGGCCTATGCTGGAAAAGGAAATATCTTCACCTAAAAAGTAGACAGAAGCATTCTCGCAAACTTCTTTGTGATGAGTGCATTCAACTCACAGAATTGAACCTACCAATTGATAGAGAAGTTTGGAAACACTCTCTTTGTAGAATCTGCAAGTGGATATTTGGAGCGCTTTGAGGCCTAAGTCGGAAAAGGAAATATCTTCACATTAAAACTAGACAGAAACATTCTCAGAAACTTCTTTTTGATGAGTGCATTCAACTCAAAGACTTCAAAATTCCTTTTGAGAGAACAGTTTTGAAACACTCTTTTTGTAGAATCTGCACGTGGATATTGGGAGCGCTTTGAGGCCTCTGCTGGAAAAGGAAATATCTTCACCTGAAAACTAGACAGAAGCATTCTGAGAAACTTCTTTGTGTTGAGTGCATTCAACTCAGAGACTTGAAGCTTTCTTTTGAAAGAGCAGATTTGAAACACTCTTTTTGTAGAATCTGCAAGTGGATATTTGGAGCGCTTTGAGGCCCATGCTGGGAAATGGAATATCTTCACCTAAAAACTAGACTGAAGCATTCTGAGAAACTTCTTTGTGATGAGTGCATTCAACTCACAGACTTGAACGTTGCTTTTGATAGAACAGTTCTGACACACTAAGTTTGTAGAATCCGCAAGTGTTTATTCGGAGCACCTTGAGGCCTATGTTGGAAAAGGAAATATCTTCACATAAAAACTAGAGAGAAGCATTCTCAGAAACTTCTTTGTGATGAGTGCATTCAACTCACAGACTTGAACCTACCAATTGATAGAGAAGTTTGGAAACACTCTGTTTGTACAATCTGCAAGTGGATATTTGGAGCGCTTTGAGGCCTAGGCTGGAAAAGGAAATATCTTCACATAAAAACCTGACAGAAGCAATCTCAGAAACTTCTTTGTGTTCAGTGCATTCAAATCACAGACTTGAATCTTTCTTTTGAAAGAGCAGTTTTGAAACACTCTTTTTGTAAAATCTGCAAATGGATATTTGGAGCACTTTGAAGCCTATGCTGGGAAATGGAATATCTTCACCTAAAAACTAGACAGAAGCATTCTCAGAAACTTCTTTGTGTTGAGTGCATTTATCTCACAGACTTGAAGCTTTTTTTTGAAAGAGCAGTTTTGAAACACTCTTTTTGTAGAATCTGCAAGTGGATATTTGGAGCGCTTTGAGGCCCATGCTGGGAAATGGAATATCTTCACCTAAAAACTAGACTGAAGCATTCTGAGAAACTTCTTTGTGATGAGTGCCTTCAACTCACAGACTTGAACGTTGCTTTTGATAGAACAGTTCTGAAACACTAAGTTTGTAGAATCTGCAAGTGTTTATTCGGAGCACCTTGAGGCCTATGTTGGAAAAGGAAATATCTTCACATAAAAACTAGACAGAAGCATTCTCAGAAACTTCTTTGTGATGAGTGCATTCAACTCACAGACTTGAACCTACAAATTGATAGAGAAGTTTGGAAACACTCTTTTTGAAGAATCTGCAAGTGGATATTTTGAGTGCTTTGAGGCCTATGCTGGAAAAGGAAATATCTTCACATAAAAACCTGACAGAAGCATTCTCAGAAACTTCTTTGTGTTCAGTGCATTCAAATCACAGACTTGAATCTTTCCTTTGAAAGAGCAGATTTGAAACACTCTTTTTGTAAAATCTGCAATTGGATATTTGGAGCAATTTGAGGTCTACGCTGGGAAATGAAATATCTTCACCTAAAAACTAGACAGAAGCATTCTCAGAAAGTTCTTCTGGATGCGTGCATTCAACTCACAGAGTTGAAACTGTCTTTTGATAGAGCAGTTTGGAAACACTCTTTTTGTGAAATCTGCCATTGGATATTTCCAGCGATTTGAGGCCTATTCAAGGAAAAGGAAATATCTTCACTTCAAAACTGGACAGGAGCATTCTCAGAAACCACTTTGTGATGAGTGCATTCAACTCGAAGACTTGAACGTTCCTTTTGATAGAACAGTTTTGAAACACTCCTTTTGTACAATCTGCAAATGTTTATTCGGTGCGCTTTGAGGCCTATGTTGGAAAAGGAAATATCTTCACCTAAAAACTAGACAGAAACATTGTCGGAAACTTCTTTGTGATGAGTGCATTCAACTCACAGAATTGAACCTACCAATTGATAGAGAAGTTTGGAAACACTCTTTTTGTAGAATCTGCAAGTGGATATTTGGAGCGCTTTGAGGCCTATGTTGGAAAAGGAAATATCTTCACCTAAAAACTAGACAGAAGCATTCTCGGAAACTTCTTTGTGATGAGTGCATTCAACTCAAAGACTTGAACGTTCCTTTTGAGAGAACAGTTTTGAAACACTCTTTTTGTAGAATCTGCACGTGGATATTTGGAGAGATATGAGGCCTCTGCTGGAAAAGGAAATATCTTCACCTGAAAACTAGACAGAAGCATTCTCAGAAACTACTTTGTGTTCAGTGCACTCAACTCACAGACTTGAAGCTTTCTTTTGAAAGAGCAGTTTTGAAACACTTTTTTTGTAGAACCTGCAAGTGGATATTTGCAGCGCTTTGAGGCCCATGCTAGGAAATGGAATATCTTCACCTAAAAACTAGACTGAAGCATTCTCAGAAACTTCTTTGTGATGAGTGCATTCAACTCACTGACATGAACGTTGCTTTTGATAGAACAGTTCTGAAACACTAAGTTTGTAGAATCCGCAAGTGTTTATTCGGAACACCTTGAGGCCAATGTTGGAAAAGGAAATATCTTCACATAAAAAGTAGACAGAAGCATTCTCAGAAACTTCTTTGTGATGAGTGCATTCAACTCACAGACTTGAACCTACCAATTGATAGGGAAGTTTGGAAACACACTTTTTGTGGAATCTGCAAGTGGATATTTGGAGCGCTTTGAGGCCCATGCTGGGAAATGGAATATCTTCACCTTAAAACTAGACTGAAGCATTCTGAGAAACTTCTTTGTGATGAGTGCATTCAACTCACAGACTTGAACGTTGCTTTTGATAGAACAGTTCTGAAACACTAAGTTTGTAGAATCCGCAAGTGTTTATTCGGAGCACCTTGAGGCCTATGTTGGAAAAGGAAATATCTTCACATAAAAACTAGAGAGAAGAATTCTCAGAAACTTCTTTGTGATGAGTGCATTCAACTCACAGACTTGAACCTACCAATTGATAGAGAAGTTTGGAAACACTCTTTTTGTAGAATCTGCACGTGGATATTTGGAGCCCTTTGAGGCCTATGCTGGGAAATGAAGTATCTTCACCTGAAAACTAGACAGAAGCATTCTCAGAAACTTCTTTGTGTTGAGTGCACTCAACTCACAGACTTAAAGCTTTCTTTTGAAAGAGCAGTTTTGAAACACTCTTTTTGTAGTATCTGCAAGTGGATATTTGGAGCGCTTTGAGGCCCATGCTGGGAAATGTAATATCTTCACCTAAAAACTAGACTGAAGCATTCTGAGAAACTTCTATGTGATGAGTGCATTCAACTCACAGACTTGAGCATACCAATTGATAGAGAAGTTTGGAAACACTCTTTTTGTAGAATCTGCAAGTGGATATTTGGAGCGCTTTGACGCCTATGCTGGAAAAGGAAATATCTTCACATAAAAACCTGACAGAAGCATTCTCAGAAACTTCTTTGTGTCTGGTGCATTCAAATCACAGACTTGAATCTTTCTTTTGAAAGAGCAGTTTTGAAACACTCTTTTTGTAAAATCTGCAAGTGGATATGTGGAGCACTTTGAGGCCTATGCTGGGAAATTGAATATCTTCACCTAAAAACTAGACAGAAGCATTCTCAGAAAGTTCTTCTCAATGCGTGCATTCAGCTCACAGAGTTGAACCTGTCTTTTGATAGAGCAGTTTGGAAACACTCTTTTTGTGAAATCTGCCATTGGATATTTCCAGCGATTTGAGGCCTATGCAAGGAAAAGGAAATATCTTCACTTCAAAACTGGACAGGAGCATTCTCAGAAACACCTTTGTGATGAGTGCATTCAACTCGAAGCCTTGAACGTTCCTTTTGATAGAACAGTTTTGAAAAACTCCTTTTGGACAATTTGCAAATGTTTATTTGGAGCGCTTTGAGGCCTATGTTGGAAAAGAAAATATCTTCACCTAAAAACTAGACAGAAGCATTCTCGGAAACTTCTTTGTGATGAGCGCATTCAACTCACAGACTTGCACCTACCAATAGATATGGAAGTTTGGAAACACTGTTTTTGTAGACTCTGCAAGTGGATATTTGGAGCGCTTCGAGGCCTATGCTGGAAAAGGAAACATCTTCACATAAAAACTAGACAGAAACATTCTCAGAAACTTCTTTGTGATGAGTGCATTCAACAAAAACAGTTGAACGTTCCTTTTGAGAGAACAGTTTTGAAACACTCTTTTTGTAGAATCTGCACTGGATATTTGGAGCGCTTTGAGGCCTATGCTGGAAAAGGAAATGTCTTCACATAAAAACTGGAAAGAAGCATTCTGAGAAACTTCTTTGTGATGAGTGCATTCAACTCACAGACTGGAACCTAACAATTGATATGGAAGTTTGGAAACACTGTTTTTGTAGAATCTGCAAGTGGATGTTTGGAGCGCTTTGAGGAACATGCTGGGAAATGGAATATCTTCACCTAAAAACCAGACTGGAGCATTCTGAGAAACTTCTTTGTGATGAGTGCATTCAACTCAGGGACTTGAACGTTGCTTTTGATAGAACAGTTCTGAAACACTAAGTTTCTAGAATCCGCAAATGTTTATTCGGAGCACCTTGAGGCCTACGTTGGAAAAGGAAATATTTTCACATAAAAACTAGAGAGAAGCATTCTCAGAAACTTCTTTGTGATGAGTGCATTCAACTCACAGACTTGAACCTTCCTATTGATAGGGAAGTTTGGAAACACTCTTTTTGTAGAATCTGCAAGTGGATATTTGGAGCGTTTTGTGGCCCATTCTGGGAAATGGAATAACTTCACCTAAAAACTAGACTGAAGTATTCTGAGAAACTACTTTATGATGAGTGCATTCAACTCACAGACTTGAACGTGGCTTTTGATACAACAGTTCTGAAACACTAAGTTTGTAGAATCCGCAAGTGTTTATTCGGAGCACCTTGAGGCCTACGTTGGAAAAGGAAATATTTTCACATAAAAACTAGAGAGAAGCATTCTCAGAAACTTCTTTGTGATGAGTGCATTCAACTCACAGACTTGAACCTTCCTATTGATAGGGAAGTTTGGAAACACTCTTTTTGTAGAATCTGCAAGTGGATATTTGGAGCGTTTTGTGGCCCATTCTGGGAAATGGAATAACTTCACCTAAAAACTAGACTGAAGTATTCTGAGAAACTACTTTATGATGAGTGCATTCAACTCACAGACTTGAACGTGGCTTTTGATACAACAGTTCTGAAACACTAAGTTTGTAGAATCCGCAAGTGTTTATTCGGAGCACCTTGAGGCCTACGTTGGAAAAGGAAATATTTTCACATAAAAACTAGAGAGAAGCATTCTCAGAAACTTCTTTGTGATGAGTGCATTCAACTCACAGACTTGAACCTTCCTATTGATAGGGAAGTTTGGAAACACTCTTTTTGTAGAATCTGCAAGTGGATATTTGGAGCGCTTTGAGACCCATGCTGGGAAATGGAATATCTTCACCTAAAAACTAGACTGAAGCATTCTGAGAAACTTCTTTGTGATGAGTGCATTCAACTCACAGACTTGAACCTACCAATTGATAGGGAAGTTTGGAAACACTCTTTTTGTAGAATCTGCAAGTGGATATTTGGAGCGCTTTGAGGCCCATGCTGGGAAATGGAATATCTTCACCTTAAAACTAGACTGAAGCATTCTGAGAAACTTCTTTGTGATGAGTGCATTCAACTCACAGACTTGAACGTTGCTTTTGATAGAACAGTTCTGAAACACTAAGTTTGTAGAATCCGCAAGTGTTTATTCGGAGCACCTTGAGGCCTATGTTGGAAAAGGAAATATCTTCACATAAAAACTAGAGAGAAGAATTCTCAGAAACTTCTTTGTGATGAGTGCATTCAACTCACAGACTTGAACCTAACAATTGATAGAGAAGTTTGGAAACACTCTTTTTGTAGAATCTGCACGTGGATATTTGGAGCACTTTGAGGCCTATGCTGGGAAATGAAGTATCTTCACCTGAAAACTAGACAGAAGCATTCTCAGAAACTTCTTTGTGTTGAGTGCACTCAACTCACAGACTTAAAGCTTTCTTTTGAAAGAGCAGTTTTGAAACACTCTTTTTGTAGTATCTGCAAGTGGATATTTGGAGCGCTTTGAGGCCCATGCTGGGAAATGTAATATCTTCACCTAAAAACTAGACTGAAGCATTCTGAGAAACTTCTTTGTGATGAGTGCATTCAACTCACAGACTTGAGCATACCAATTGATAGAGAAGTTTGGAAACACTCTTTTTGTAGAATCTGCAATTGGATATTTGGAGCGCTTTGACGCCTATGCTGGAAAAGGAAATATCTTCACATAAAAACCTGACAGAAGCATTCTCAGAAACTTCTTTGTGTCTGGTGCATTCAAATCACAGACTTGAATCTTTCTTTTGAAAGAGCAGTTTTGAAACACTCTTTTTGTAAAATCTGCAAGTGGATATGTGGAGCACTTTGAGGCCTATGCTGGGAAATTGAATATCTTCACCTAAAAACTAGACAGAAGCATTCTCAGAAAGTTCTTCTCAATGCGTGCATTCAGCTCACAGAGTTGAACCTGTCTTTTGATAGAGCAGTTTGGAAACACTCTTTTTGTGAAATCTGCCATTGGATATTTCCAGCGATTTGAGGCCTATGCAAGGAAAAGGAAATATCTTCACTTCAAAACTGGACAGGAGCATTCTCAGAAACACCTTTGTGATGAGTGCATTCAACTCGAAGACTTGAACGTTCCTTTTGACAGAACAGTTTTGAAAAACTCCTTTTGGACAATTTGCAAATGTTTATTTGGAGCGCTTTGAGGCCTATGTTGGAAAAGAAAATATCTTCACCTAAAAACTAGACAGAAGCATTCTCGGAAACTTCTTTGTGATGAGCGCATTCAACTCACAGACTTGCACCTACCAATAGATATGGAAGTTTGGAAACACTGTTTTTGTAGACTCTGCAAGTGGATATTTGGAGCGCTTCGAGGCCTATGCTGGAAAAGGAAATATCTTCACATAAAAACTAGACAGAAACATTCTCAGAAACTTCTTTGTGATGAGTGCATTCAACAAAAACAGTTGAACGTTCCTTTTGAGAGAACAGTTTTGAAACACTCTTTTTGTAGAATCTGCACTGGATATTTGGAGCGCTTTGAGGCCTATGCTGGAAAAGGAAATGTCTTCACATAAAAACTGGAAAGAAGCATTCTGAGAAACTTCTTTGCAATGAGTGCATTCAACTCACAGACTTGAACGTTCCTTTGGATAGAACAGTTTTGAAACATCACGTTTGTAGAATCTGCAAGTGTTTATTCGGAGCACCATGAGGCCTATGTTGGAAAAGGAAATATCTTCACATGAAAACTAGAGAGAAGGATTCTCAGAAACTTCTTCGTGATGAGTTCATTCAACTCACAGTGTTGAACCTACCAATTGATAGAGAAGTTTGGAAACACTCTTTTTGTAGAATCTGCAAGTGGATATTTGGAGCCGTTTGAGGCCTATGCTGGAAAAGGAAATATCTTCACATAAAAACTGAACAGAAGCATTCTCAGAAACTTCTTTGTGTTGAGTACATTCAAGTCACAGACTTGAACTTACCTATGGAAACAGCAGTTTTGAAACACTCTTTTGCTAAAATCTGCAAGTGGTTATTTGGAGCACTTCGAGGCCTGTGCTGGGATATGGAATATCTTCACCTAAAAACTACAGAGAAGCATTCTCAGAAATTTCTTCACGATGCCTTCATTCAACTCACGGAGTTGAACCATCCTTATGACAGAACACTTTTGAAACACTCGTTTTGTAGAATCTGCAAGGGGATATTTGGAGCGTTTTGAGGCCTATGCTGGAAAAGGAAATACCTTCACATAACAACTAGACGGAAGCATTCTCAGAAACTTATGTGTGATGAGTGCATTCAACTCACAGACTTGAACGTTGCTCTTCAAAGAGCAGTTTTGAAACACTCCTTTTGTAGAATCTGCAAGTGTTTATTTGGAGCGATTTGAGGCCTAAGTTGGAAAAGGAAATATCTTCACATAAGAACCAGACAGAAGCATTCTCAGAAATTTCTTTGTGATGAGTGCATTCTACTCACAGTGTTGAAGCTTGCTTTTGATAGAGCAGTTTTGAAACACTCTTTTGGTAGAATCTGCAAGTGGATATTTGGAGCGCTTTGAGGCCTATGCTGGAAAAGGAAGTGTCTTCACATAAAAACTAGACAGAAGCATTCCAGGAAACTTCTGTATGACAAGTGCATTCAACTCACAGACTTGAACGTTCCTTTTGATAGGACTCTTTTGAAACACTCCTTTTGTAGAATTTGCAAGTGTTTATTTGGAGCGCTTTGGGGCCTAAGCTGGAAAAGGAAATATCTTCACGTAAGAACTAGACAGAAGCATTCTCAGAAACTTCTTTCTGATGGGTGCATTCAACACACAGACTTGAACCTTGCTTTTGAAAGAGCAGCTTTGAAACACTCCTTTCGTAGAATCTGCAAGGGGATATTTGGAGCGCTTTGAGGCCTATGCTGGGAAATGAAATCTCTTCACCTAAAAACTAGACAGAAGCATTCTGAGAAACTTCTGTGTGATGATTGCATTCAACTCACAGACTTGAATGTTCCCTTTGATAGAACAGTTTTGAAACACTCCTTTTGTAGAATCTGCATGTGTTTATTTGGAGCGCTTTGAGGCCTATGTTGGAAAAGGAAATATCTTCATATAAAAACTAGACGGAAGCCTTCTCAGAAACTTCTTTGTGATGAGTGCATTCAACTCACAGACTTGAAGCTTCCTTTGGAAAGAGCAGTTTGGAGACACTCTTCTTATAGAATCTTCAAGTGGATATTTGGGGCGCTTTGGGGCCTATGCTGGGACATGAAATCTCTCCACCTAAAAACTAGACAGAAGCATTCTGAGAAACTTCTTTGCAATGAGTGCATTCAACTCACAGACTTGAACGTTCCTTTGGCTAGAACAGTTTTGAAACATTACGTTAGTAGAATATGCAAGTGTTTATTCGGAGCACCTTGAGGCCTATGTTGGAAAAGGAAATATCTTCACATGAAAACTAGAGAGAAGGATTCTCAGAAACTTCTTCGTGATGAGTTCATTCAACTCACAGAGTTGAACCTACCAATTGATAGAGAAGTTTGGAAACACTCTTTTTGTAGAATCTGCAAGTGGATATTTGGAGCCGTTTGAGGCCTATGCTGGAAAAGGAAATATCTTCACATAAAAACTGAACTGAAGCATTCTCAGAAACTTCTTTGTGTTGAGTGCATTCAACTCACAGACCTGAACTTACCTATAGAAAGAGCAGCTTTGAAACACTCTTTTGGTAAAATCTGCAAGTGGTTATTTGGAGCACTTCGAGGACTGTGCTGGGATATGGAATAACTTCACCTAAAAACTACAGAGAAGCATTCTCAGAAAGTTCTTCACGATGCCTTCATTCAACTCATGGAGTTGAACTTTCCTTATGATAGAACACTTTTGAAACACTCTTTTTGTAGAATCTGCAAGAGGCTATTTGGAGCGTTTTGAGGCCTATGCTGGAAAAGGAAATATCTTCACATAACAACTAGACGGAAGCATTCTCAGAAACTTCTTTGTGTTGAGTGCATTCAACTCACAGACTTGAACTTACCTATAGAAAGAGTAGTTTTGAAACACTCTTTTGCTAAAATCTGCAAGTGGTTATTTGGAGCTCTTCGAGGCCTCTGCTGGGATATGGAATATCTTCACCTAAAAACTACAGAGAAGCATTCTCAGAAAGTTCTTCACGATGCCTTCATTCTACTCATGGAGTTGAACCTTCCTTATGATAGAACACTTTTGAAACACTCTTTTTGTAGAATCTGCAAGAGGCTATTTGGAGCGTTTTGAGGCCTATGCTGGAAAAGGAAATATCTTCACATAACAACTAGACGTAAGCATTCTCAGAAACTTCTGTGTGATGAGTGCATTCAACTCACAGACTTGAACGTTCCTCTCGAAAGAGCAGTTTTGAAACACTCCTTTTGTAGAATCTGCAAGTGTTTATTTGGAGCGCTTTGAGGCCTATGTTGGAAAAGGAAATATCTTCACATAAGAACCAGACAGAAGGATTCTCAGAAACTTCTTTGTGATGAGTGCATTCTACTCAGAGTGTTGAAGCTTGCTTTTGATAGAGCAGTTTTGAAACACTCTTTTGGTAGAATCTGCAAGTGGATATTTGGAGCGCTTTGAGGCCTATGCTGGAAAAGGAAGTGTCTTCACATAAAAACTAGACAGAAGCATTCCAGGAAACTTCTGTATGATAAGTGCATTCAACTCACAGACTTGAACGTTCCTTTTGATAGGACTCTTTTGAAACACTCCTTTTGTAGAATTTGCAAGTGTTTATTTGGAGCGCTTCGGGCCTAAGCTGGAAAAGGAAATATCTTCACGTAAGAACTAGACAGAAGCATTCTCAGAAACTTCTTTCTGATGAGTGCATTCAACACACAGACTTGAAACTTGCTTTTGAAAGAGCAGCTTTGAAACACTCTTTTCGTAGAATCTGCAAGGGGATATTTGGAGCGCTTTGAGGCCTATGCTGGGAAATGAAATCTCTTCACCTAAAAACTAGACAGAAGCATTCTGAGAAACTTCTGTGTGATGAGTGCATTCAACTCACAGACTTGGACGTTCCCTTTGATAGAACAGTATTGAAACACTTCTTTTGTAGAATCTGCATGTGTTTATTTGGAGCGCTTTGAGGCCTCTGTTGGAAAAGGAAATATCTTCATATAAAAACTGGATGGAAGCCTTCTCAGAAACTTCTTGGTGATGAGTGCATTCAACTCACAGACTTGAAGCTTCCTTTGGAAAGAGCAGTTTGGAGACACTCTTCTTATAGAATCTTCAAGTGGATATTTGGAGCGCTTTGAGTCCTATGCTGGGACATGAAATCTCTTCACCTAAAAACTAGACAGAAGCATTCTGAGAAACTTCTTTGCAATGAGTGCATTCAACTCACAGACTTGAACGTTCCTTTGGATAGAACAGTTTTGAAGCATTACGTTTGTAGAATCTGCAAGTGTTTATTCGGAGCACCTTGAGGCCTATGTAGGAAAAGGAAATATCTTCACATGAAAACTAGAGAGAAGGATTCTCAGAAACTTCTTTGTGATGAGTTCATTCAACTCACAGAGTTGAACCTACCAATTGATAGAGAAGTTTGGAAACACTCTTTTTGTAGAATCTGCAAGTGGATATTTGGAGCCGTTTGAGGCCTATGCTGGAAAAGGAAATATCTTCACATAAAAATTGAACAGAAGCATTCTCAGAAACTTCTTTGTGTTGAGTGCATTCAACTCACAGACTTGAACTTACCTATAGAAAGAGCAGTTTTGAAACACTCTTTTGGTAAAATCTGCAAGTGGTTATTTGGAGCACTTCGAGGACTGTGCTGGGATATGGAATAACTTCACCTAAAAACTACAGAGAAGCATTCTCAGAAAGTTCTCCACGATGCCTTCATTCAACTCATGGAGTTGAACCCTCCTTATGATAGAACACTTTTGAAACACTCTTTTTGTAGAATCTGCAAGAGGCTATTTGGAGCGTTTTGAGGCCTATGCTGGAAAAGGAAATATCTTCACATAACAACTAGACGGAAGCATTCTCAGAGACTTCTGTGTGATGAGTGCATTCAACTCACATACTTGAACGTTCCTCTCGAAAGAGCAGTTTTGAAACACTCCTTTTGTAGAATCTGCAAGTGTTTATTTGGAGCGCTTTGAGGCCTAAGTTGGAAAAGGAAATATCTTCACATAAGAACCAGACAGAAGCATTCTCAGAAACTTCTTTGTGATGAGTGCATTCTACTCACAGTGTTGAAGCTTGCTTTTGATAGAGCAGTTTTGAAACACTCTTTTGGTAGAATCTCCAAGTGGATATTTGGAGCGCTTTGAGGCCTATGCTGGAAAAGGAAATGTCTTCACATAAAAACTAGACAGAAGCATTCCAGGAAACTTCTGTATGATACGTGCATTCAACTCACAGACTTGAACGTTCCTTTTGATAGGACTCTTTTGAAACACTCCTTTTGTAGAATTTGCAAGTGTTTATTTGGAGCGCTTTGGGGCCTAATCTGGAAAAGGAAATATCTTCACGTAAGAACTAGACAGAAGCATTCTCAGAAACTTCTTTCTGATGAGTGCATTCAACACACAGACTTGAAACTTGCTTTTGAAAGAGCAGCTTTGAAACACTCTTTTCGTAGAATCTGCAAGGGGATATTTGGAGCGCTTTGAGGCCTATGCTGGGAAATGAAATCTCCTCACCTAAAAACTAGACAGAAGCATTCTGAGAAACTTCTTTGTGTTCAGGGCATTCAACTCACAGACTTGAAGCTTTCTTTTGAAAGAGTAGTTTTGAAACAATCTTTTTGTAGAATCTGCACGTGGATATTTGGAGCGTTTTGAGGCCTATGCTGGGAAATGAAGTATCTTCACCTGAAAACTAGACAGAAGCATTCTCAGAAACTTCTTTGTGTTGAGCGCACTCAACTCACTGACTGGAAGCTTTCTTTTGAAAGAGCAGTTTTGAAACACTCTTTTTGTAGAATCTGCAAGTGGATATTTGGAGCGCTTTGAGACCCATGCCTTTAAATGGAATATCTTCACCTAAAAACTAGACTGAAGCATTCTGAGAAACTTCTTTGTGATGAGTGCATTCAACTCACAGACTTGAACGTTGCTTTTGATAGAACAGTTCTGAAACACTAAGTTTGTAGAATCCGCAAGTGTTTATTCGGAGCACCTTGAGGCCTAAGTCGGAAAAGGAAATATATTCACATAAAAACTACAGAGAAGCATTCTCAGAAACTTCTTTGTGATGAGTGCATTCAACACACAGACTGGAACCTACCAATTGATAGAGAGGTTTGGTAACACTCTTTTTGAAGAATCTGCAAGTGGATATTTGGACCGCTTTGAGGCCTATGCTGGAAAAGGAAATATCTTCACATAAAAACCTGACAGAAGCATTCTCAGAAACTTCTTTGTGTTCAGTGCATTCAAATCACAGACTTGAATCTTTCTATTGAAAGAGCAGTTTTGAAACGCTCTTTTTGTAAAATCTTCAAGTGGATATTTCGAGCACTTTGAGGCCTATGCTGGGAAATGGAATATCTTCACCTAAAAACTAGACAGAAGCATTCTCAGAAAGTTCTTCTCGATGAGTGCATTCAACTCACAGAGTTGAACCTGTCTTTTGATAGAGCAGTTTGGAAACACTCTTTTTGTGAAATCTGCAATTGGATATTTCCAGCGACTTGAGGCCTATGCAAGGAAAAGGAAATACCTTCACTTCAAAACTGGACCGGAGCATTCTCAGAAACCTCTTTGTGATGAGTGCATTCAACTCGAAGGCTTGAACGTTCCTTTTGATAGAACAGTTTTGAAACACTCCTTTTGTGCAATCTGCAAATGTTCATTCGGAGCGCTTTTAGGCCTATGCTGGAAAAGGAAATATCTTCACCTAAAAAGTAGACAGAAGCATTCTCGCAAACTTCTTTGTGATGAGTGCATTCAACTCACAGAATTGAACCTACCAATTGATAGAGAAGTTTGGAAACACTCTCTTTGTAGAATCTGCAAGTGGATATTTGGAGCGCTTTGAGGCCTAAGTCGGAAAAGGAAATATCTTCACATTAAAACTAGACAGAAACATTCTCAGAAACTTCTTTTTGATGAGTGCATTCAACTCAAAGACTTCAAAATTCCTTTTGAGAGAACAGTTTTGAAACACTCTTTTTGTAGAATCTGCACGTGGATATTGGGAGCGCTTTGAGGCCTCTGCTGGAAAAGGAAATATCTTCACCTGAAAACTAGACAGAAGCATTCTGAGAAACTTCTTTGTGTTGAGTGCATTCAACTCAGAGACTTGAAGCTTTCTTTTGAAAGAGCAGATTTGAAACACTCTTTTTGTAGAATCTGCAAGTGGATATTTGGAGCGCTTTGAGGCCCATGCTGGGAAATGGAATATCTTCACCTAAAAACTAGACTGAAGCATTCTCAGAAACTTCTTTGTGATGAGTGCATTCAACTCACAGACTTGAACGTTGCTTTTGATAGAACAGTTCTGAAACACTAAGTTTGTAGAATCCGCAAGTGTTTCTTCGGAGCACCTTGAGGCCTATGTTGGAAAAGGAAATATCTTCACATAAAAACTAGAGAGAAGCATTCTCAGAAACTTCTTTGTGATGAGTGCATTCAACTCACAGACTTGAACCTACCAATTGATAGAGAAGTTTGGAAACACTCTGTTTGTACAATCTGCAAGTGGATATTTGGAGCGCTTTGAGGCCTAGGCTGGAAAAGGAAATATCTTCACATAAAAACCTGACAGAAGCAATCTCAGAAACTTCTTTGTGTTCAGTGCATTCAAATCACAGACTTGAATCTTTCTTTTGAAAGAGCAGTTTTGAAACACTCTTTTTGTAAAATCTGCAAATGGATATTTGGAGCACTTTGAAGCCTATGCTGGGAAATGGAATATCTTCACCTAAAAACTAGACAGAAGCATTCTCAGAAACTTCTTTGTGTTGAGTGCATTTATCTCACAGACTTGAAGCTTTTTTTTGAAAGAGCAGTTTTGAAACACTCTTTTTGTAGAATCTGCAAGTGGATATTTGGAGCGCTTTGAGGCCCATGCTGGGAAATGGAATATCTTCACCTAAAAACTAGACTGAAGCATTCTGAGAAACTTCTTTGTGATGAGTGCCTTCAACTCACAGACTTGAACGTTGCTTTTGATAGAACAGTTCTGAAACACTAAGTTTGTAGAATCTGCAAGTGTTTATTCGGAGCACCTTGAGGCCTATGTTGGAAAAGGAAATATCTTCACATAAAAACTAGACAGAAGCATTCTCAGAAACTTCTTTGTGATGAGTGCATTCAACTCACAGACTTGAACCTACAAATTGATAGAGAAGTTTGGAAACACTCTTTTTGAAGAATCTGCAAGTGGATATTTTGAGTGCTTTGAGGCCTATGCTGGAAAAGGAAATATCTTCACATAAAAACCTGACAGAAGCATTCTCAGAAACTTCTTTGTGTTCAGTGCATTCAAATCACAGACTTGAATCTTTCCTTTGAAAGAGCAGATTTGAAACACTCTTTTTGTAAAATCTGCAATTGGATATTTGGAGCAATTTGAGGTCTACGCTGGGAAATGAAATATCTTCACCTAAAAACTAGACAGAAGCATTCTCAGAAAGTTCTTCTGGATGCGCGCATTCAACTCACAGAGTTGAAACTGTCTTTTGATAGAGCAGTTTGGAAACACTCTTTTTGTGAAATCTGCCATTGGATATTTCCAGCGATTTGAGGCCTATTCAAGGAAAAGGAAATATCTTCACTTCAAAACTGGACAGGAGCATTCTCAGAAACCACTTTGTGATGAGTGCATTCAACTCGAAGACTTGAACGTTCCTTTTGATAGAACAGTTTTGAAACACTCCTTTTGTACAATCTGCAAATGTTTATTCGGTGCGCTTTGAGGCCTATGTTGGAAAAGGAAATATCTTCACCTAAAAACTAGACAGAAACATTGTCGGAAACTTCTTTGTGATGAGTGCATTCAACTCACAGAATTGAACCTACCAATTGATAGAGAAGTTTGGAAACACTCTTTTTGTAGAATCTGCAAGTGGATATTTGGAGCGCTTTGAGGCCTATGTTGGAAAAGGAAATATCTTCACCTAAAAACTAGACAGAAGCATTCTCGGAAACTTCTTTGTGATGAGTGCATTCAACTCAAAGACTTGAACGTTCCTTTTGAGAGAACAGTTTTGAAACACTCTTTTTGTAGAATCTGCAGGTGGATATTTGGAGAGATATGAGGCCTCTGCTGGAAAAGGAAATATCTTCACCTGAAAACTAGACAGAAGCATTCTCAGAAACTACTTTGTGTTCAGTGCACTCAACTCACAGACTTGAAGCTTTCTTTTGAAAGAGCAGTTTTGAAACACTTTTTTTGTAGAACCTGCAAGTGGATATTTGCAGCGCTTTGAGGCCCATGCTGGGAAATGGAATATCTTCACCTAAAAACCAGACTGAAGCATTCTCAGAAACTTCTTTGTGATGAGTGCATTCAACTCACTGACATGAACGTTGCTTTTGATAGAACAGTTCTGAAACACTAAGTTTGTAGAATCCGCAAGTGTTTATTCGGAGCACCTTGAGGCCAATGTTGGAAAAGGAAATATCTTCACATAAAAAGTAGACAGAAGCATTCTCAGAAACTTCTTTGTGATGAGTGCATTCAACTCACAGACTTGAACCTACCAATTGATAGGGAAGTTTGGAAACACTCTTTTTGTAGAATCTGCAAGTGGATATTTGGAGCGCTTTGAGGCCCATGCTGGGAAATGGAATATCTTCACCTTAAAACTAGACTGAAGCATTCTGAGAAACTTCTTTGTGATGAGTGCATTCAACTCACAGACTTGAACGTTGCTTTTGATAGAACAGTTCTGAAACACTAAGTTTGTAGAATCCGCAAGTGTTTATTCGGAGCACCTTGAGGCCTATGTTGGAAAAGGAAATATCTTCACATAAAAACTAGAGAGAAGAATTCTCAGAAACTTCTTTGTGATGAGTGCATTCAACTCACCGACTTGAACCTACCAATTGATAGAGAAGTTTGGAAACACTCTTTTTGTAGAATCTGCACGTGGATATTTGGAGCCCTTTGAGGCCTATGCTGGGAAATGAAGTATCTTCACCTGAAAACTAGACAGAAGCATTCTCAGAAACTTCTTTGTGTTGAGTGCACTCAACTCACAGACTTAAAGCTTTCTTTTGAAAGAGCAGTTTTGAAACACTCTTTTTGTAGTATCTGCAAGTGGATATTTGGAGCGCTTTGAGGCCCATGCTGGGAAATGGAATATCTTCACCTAAAAACTAGACTGAAGCATTCTGAGAAACTTCTTTGTGATGAGTGCATTCAACTCACAGACTTGAGCATACCAATTGATAGAGAAGTTTGGAAACACTCTTTTTGTAGAATCTGCAATTGGATATTTGGAGCGCTTTGACGCCTATGCTGGAAAAGGAAATATCTTCACATAAAAACCTGACAGAAGCATTCTCAGAAACTTCTTTGTGTCTGGTGCATTCAAATCACAGACTTGAATCTTTCTTTTGAAAGAGCAGTTTTGAAACACTCTTTTTGTAAAATCTGCAAGTGGATATGTAGAGCACTTTGAGGCCTATGCTGGGAAATTGAATATCTTCACCTAAAAACTAGACAGAAGCATTCTCAGAAAGTTCTTCTCAATGCGTGCATTCAGCTCACAGAGTTGAAACTGTCTTTTGATAGAGCAGTTTGGAAACACTCTTTTTGTGAAATCTGCCATTGGATATTTCCAGCGATTTGAGGCCTATGCAAGGAAAAGGAAATATCTTCACTTCAAAACTGGACAGGAGCATTCTCAGAAACACCTTTGTGATGAGTGCATTCAACTCGAAGACTTGAACGTTCCTTTTGACAGAACAGTTTTGAAAAACTCCTTTTGGACAATTTGCAAATGTTTATTTGGAGCGCTTTGAGGCCTATGTTGGAAAAGAAAATATCTTCACCTAAAAACTAGACAGAAGCATTCTCGGAAACTTCTTTGTGATGAGCGCATTCAACTCACAGACTTGCACCTACCAATAGATATGGAAGTTTGGAAACACTGTTTTTGTAGACTCTGCAAGTGGATATTTGGAGCGCTTCGAGGCCTATGCTGGAAAAGGAAATATCTTCACATAAAAACTAGACAGAAACATTCTCAGAAACTTCTTTGTGATGAGTGCATTCAACAAAAACAGTTGAACGTTCCTTTTGAGAGAACAGTTTTGAAACACTCTTTTTGTAGAATCTGCACTGGATATTTGGAGCGCTTTGAGGCCTATGCTGGAAAAGGAAATGTCTTCACATAAAAACTGGAAAGAAGCATTCTGAGAAACTTCTTTGCAATGAGTGCATTCAACTCACAGACTTGAACGTTCCTTTGGATAGAACAGTTTTGAAACATCACGTTTGTAGAATCTGTAAGTGTTTATTCGGAGCACCATGAGGCCTATGTTGGAAAAGGAAATATCTTCACATGAAAACTAGAGAGAAGGATTCTCAGAAACTTCTTCGTGATGAGTTCATTCAACTCACAGTGTTGAACCTACCAATTGATAGAGAAGTTTGGAAACACTCTTTTTGTAGAATCTGCAAGTGGATATTTGGAGCCGTTTGAGGCCTATGCTGGAAAAGGAAATATCTTCACATAAAAACTGAACAGAAGCATTCTCAGAAACTTCTTTGTGTTGAGTACATTCAAGTCACAGACTTGAACTTACCTATGGAAACAGCAGTTTTGAAACACTCTTTTGCTAAAATCTGCAAGTGGTTATTTGGAGCACTTCGAGGCCTGTGCTGGGATATGGAATATCTTCACCTAAAAACTACAGAGAAGCATTCTCAGAAATTTCTTCACGATGCCTTCATTCAACTCACGGAGTTGAACCATCCTTATGACAGATCACTTTTGAAACACTCGTTTTGTAGAATCTGCAAGGGGATATTTGGAGCGTTTTGAGGCCTATGCTGGAAAAGGAAATACCTTCACATAACAACTAGACGGAAGCATTCTCAGAAACTTATGTGTGATGAGTGCATTCAACTCACAGACTTGAACGTTGCTCTTCAAAGAGCAGTTTTGAAACACTCCTTTTGTAGAAATTGCAAGTGTTTATTTGGAGCGATTTGAGGCCTAAGTTGGAAAAGGAAATATCTTCACATAAGAACCAGACAGAAGCATTCTCAGAAATTTCTTTGTGATGATTGCATTCTACTCACAGTGTTGAAGCTTGCTTTTGATAGAGCAGTTTTGAAACACTCTTTTGGTAGAATCTGCAAGTGGATATTTGGAGCGCTTTGAGGCCTATGCTGGAAAAGGAAGTGTCTTCACATAAAAACTAGACAGAAGCATTCCAGGAAACTTCTGTATGACAAGTGCATTCAACTCACAGACTTGAACGTTCCTTTTGATAGGACTCTTTTGAAACACTCCTTTTGTAGAATTTGCAAGTGTTTATTTGGAGCGCTTTGGGGCCTAAGCTGGAAAAGGAAATATCTTCACGTAAGAACTAGACAGAAGCATTCTCAGAAACTTCTTTCTGATGGGTGCATTCAACACACAGACTTGAACCTTGCTTTTGAAAGAGCAGCTTTGAAACACTCCTTTCGTAGAATCTGCAAGGGGATATTTGGAGCGCTTTGAGGCCTATGCTGGGAAATGAAATCTCTTCACCTAAAAACTAGACAGAAGCATTCTGAGAAACTTCTGTGTGATGAGTGCATTCAACTCACAGACTTGAATGTTCCCTTTGATAGAACAGTTTTGAAACACTCCTTTTGTAGAATCTGCATGTGTTTATTTGGAGCGCTTTGAGGCCTATGTTGGAAAAGGAAATATCTTCATATAAAAACTAGACGGAAGCCTTCTCAGAAACTTCTTTGTGATGAGTGCATTCAACTCACAGACTTGAAGCTTCCTTTGGAAAGAGCAGTTTGGAGACACTCTTCTTATAGAATCTTCAAGTGGATATTTGGGGCGCTTTGGGGCCTATGCTGGGACATGAAATCTCTCCACCTAAAAACTAGACAGAAGCATTCTGAGAAACTTCTTTGCAATGAGTGCATTCAACTCACAGACTTGAACGTTCCTTTGGCTAGAACAGTTTTGAAACATTACGTTAGTAGAATATGCAAGTGTTTATTCGGAGCACCTTGAGGCCTATGTTGGAAAAGGAAATATCTTCACATGAAAACTAGAGAGAAGGATTCTCAGAAACTTCTTCGTGATGAGTTCATTCAACTCACAGAGTTGAACCTACCAATTGATAGAGAAGTTTGGAAACACTCTTTTTGTAGAATCTGCAAGTGGATATTTGGAGCCGTTTGAGGCCTATGCTGGAAAAGGAAATATCTTCACATAAAAACTGAACTGAAGCATTCTCAGAAACTTCTTTGTGTTGAGTGCATTCAACTCACAGACTTGAACTTACCTATAGAAAGAGCAGCTTTGAAACACTCTTTTGGTAAAATCTGCAAGTGGTTATTTGGAGCACTTCGAGGACTGTGCTGGGATATGGAATAACTTCACCTAAAAACTACAGAGAAGCATTCTCAGAAAGTTCTTCACGATGCCTTCATTCAACTCATGGAGTTGAACTTTCCTTATGATAGAAACTTTTGAAACACTCTTTTTGTAGAATCTGCAAGAGGCTATTTGGAGCGTTTTGAGGCCTATGCTGGAAAAGGAAATATCTTCACATAACAACTAGACGGAAGCATTCTCAGAAACTTCTTTGTGTTGAGTGCATTCAACTCACAGACTTGAACTTACCTATAGAAAGAGTAGTTTTGAAACACTCTTTTGCTAAAATCTGCAAGTGGTTATTTGGAGCTCTTCGAGGCCTCTGCTGGGATATGGAATATCTTCACCTAAAAACTACAGAGAAGCATTCTCAGAAAGTTCTTCACGATGCCTTCATTCTACTCATGGAGTTGAACCTTCCTTATGATAGAACACTTTTGAAACACTCTTTTTGTAGAATCTGCAAGAGGCTATTTGGAGCGTTTTGAGGCCTATGCTGGAAAAGGAAATATCTTCACATAACAACTAGACGTAAGCATTCTCAGAAACTTCTGTGTGATGAGTGCATTCAACTCACAGACTTGAACGTTCCTCTCGAAAGAGCAGTTTTGAAACACTCCTTTTGTAGAATCTGCAAGTGTTTATTTGGAGCGCTTTGAGGCCTATGTTGGAAAAGGAAATATCTTCACATAAGAACCAGACAGAAGCATTCTCAGAAACTTCTTTGTGATGAGTGCATTCTACTCAGAGTGTTGAAGCTTGCTTTTGATAGAGCAGTTTTGAAACACTCTTTTGGTAGAATCTGCAAGTGGATATTTGGAGCGCTTTGAGGCCTATGCTGGAAAAGGAAGTGTCTTCACATAAAAACTAGACAGAAGCATTCCAGGAAACTTCTGTATGATAAGTGCATTCAACTCACAGACATGAACGTTCCTTTTGATAGGACTCTTTTGAAACACTCCTTTTGTAGAATTTGCAAGTGTTTATTTGGAGCGCTTCGGGCCTAAGCTGGAAAAGGAAATATCTTCACGTAAGAACTAGACAGAAGCATTCTCAGAAACTTCTTTCTGATGAGTGCATTCAACACACAGACTTGAAACTTGCTTTTGAAAGAGCAGCTTTGAAACACTCTTTTCGTAGAATCTGCAAGGGGATATTTGGAGCGCTTTGAGGCCTATGCTGGGAAATGAAATCTCTTCACCTAAAAACTAGACAGAAGCATTCTGAGAAACTTCTGTGTGATGAGTGCATTCAACTCACAGACTTGAACGTTCCCTTTGATAGAACAGTATTGAAACACTTCTTTTGTAGAATCTGCATGTGTTTATTTGGAGCGCTTTGAGGCCTCTGTTGGAAAAGGAAATATCTTCATATAAAAACTGGATGGAAGCCTTCTCAGAAACTTCTTGGTGATGAGTGCATTCAACTCACAGACTTGAAGCTTCCTTTGGAAAGAGCAGTTTGGAGACACTCTTCTTATAGAATCTTCAAGTGGATATTTGGAGCGCTTTGAGTCCTATGCTGGGACATGAAATCTCTTCACCTAAAAACTAGACAGAAGCATTCTGAGAAACTTCTTTGCAATGAGTGCATTCAACTCACAGACTTGAACGTTCCTTTGTATAGAACAGTTTTGAAGCATTACGTTTGTAGAATCTGCAAGTGTTTATTCGGAGCACCTTGAGGCCTATGTAGGAAAAGGAAATATCTTCACATGAAAACTAGAGAGAAGGATTCTCAGAAACTTCTTTGTGATGAGTTCATTCAACTCACAGAGTTGAACCTACCAATTGATAGAGAAGTTTGGAAACACTCTTTTTGTAGAATCTGCAAGTGGATATTTGGAGCCGTTTGAGGCCTATGCTGGAAAAGGAAATATCTTCACATAAAAATTGAACAGAAGCATTCTCAGAAACTTCTTTGTGTTGAGTGCATTCAACTCACAGACTTGAACTTACCTATAGAAAGAGCAGTTTTGAAACACTCTTTTGGTAAAATCTGCAAGTGGTTATTTGGAGCACTTCGAGGACTGTGCTGGGATATGGAATAACTTCACCTAAAAACTACAGAGAAGCATTCTCAGAAAGTTCTCCACGATGCCTTCATTCAACTCATGGAGTTGAACCCTCCTTATGATAGAACACTTTTGAAACACTCTTTTTGTAGAATCTGCAAGAGGCTATTTGGAGCGTTTTGAGGCCTATGCTGGAAAAGGAAATATCTTCACATAACAACTAGACGGAAGCATTCTCAGAGACTTCTGTGTGATGAGTGCATTCAACTCACATACTTGAACGTTCCTCTCGAAAGAGCAGTTTTGAAACACTCCTTTTGTAGAATCTGCAAGTGTTTATTTGGAGCGCTTTGAGGCCTAAGTTGGAAAAGGAAATATCTTCACATAAGAACCAGACAGAAGCATTCTCAGAAACTTCTTTGTGATGAGTGCATTCTACTCACAGTGTTGAAGCTTGCTTTTGATAGAGCAGTTTTGAAACACTCTTTTGGTAGAATCTCCAAGTGGATATTTGGAGCGCTTTGAGGCCTATGCTGGAAAAGGAAATGTCTTCACATAAAAACTAGACAGAAGCATTCCAGGAAACTTCTGTATGATAAGTGCATTCAACTCACAGACTTGAACGTTCCTTTTGATAGGACTCTTTTGAAACACTCCTTTTGTAGAATTTGCAAGTGTTTATTTGGAGCGCTTTGGGGCCTAATCTGGAAAAGGAAATATCTTCACGTAAGAACTAGACAGAAGCATTCTCAGAAACTTCTTTCTGATGAGTGCATTCAACACACAGACTTGAAACTTGCTTTTGAAAGAGCAGCCTTGAAACACTCTTTTCGTAGAATCTGCAAGGGGATATTTGGAGCGCTTTGAGGCCTATGCTGGGAAATGAAATCTCCTCACCTAAAAACTAGACAGAAGCATTCTGAGAAACTTCTTTGTGTTCAGGGCATTCAACTCACAGACTTGAAGCTTTCTTTTGAAAGAGTAGTTTTGAAACAATCTTTTTGTAGAATCTGCACGTGGATATTTGGAGCGTTTTGAGGCCTATGCTGGGAAATGAAGTATCTTCACCTGAAAACTAGACAGAAGCATTCTCAGAAACTTCTTTGTGTTGAGCGCACTCAACTCACTGACTGGAAGCTTTCTTTTGAAAGAGCAGTTTTGAAACACTCTTTTTGTAGAATCTGCAAGTGGATATTTGGAGCGCTTTGAGACCCATGCCTTTAAATGGAATATCTTCACCTAAAAACTAGACTGAAGCATTCTGAGAAACTTCTTTGTGATGAGTGCATTCAACTCACAGACTTGAACGTTGCTTTTGATAGAACAGTTCTGAAACACTAAGTTTGTAGAATCCGCAAGTGTTTATTCGGAGCACCTTGAGGCCTAAGTCGGAAAAGGAAATATATTCACATAAAAACTACAGAGAAGCATTCTCAGAAACTTCTTTGTGATGAGTGCATTCAACACACAGACTGGAACCTACCAATTGATAGAGAGGTTTGGTAACACTCTTTTTGAAGAATCTGCAAGTGGATATTTGGACCGCTTTGAGGCCTATGCTGGAAAAGGAAATATCTTCACATAAAAACCTGACAGAAGCATTCTCAGAAACTTCTTTGTGTTCAGTGCATTCAAATCACAGACTTGAATCTTTCTATTGAAAGAGCAGTTTTGAAACGCTCTTTTTGTAAAATCTTCAAGTGGATATTTCGAGCACTTTGAGGCCTATGCTGGGAAATGGAATATCTTCACCTAAAAACTAGACAGAAGCATTCTCAGAAAGTTCTTCTCGATGAGTGCATTCAACTCACAGAGTTGAACCTCTCTTTTGATAGAGCAGTTTGGAAACACTCTTTTTGTGAAATCTGCAATTGGATATTTCCAGCGACTTGAGGCCTATGCAAGGAAAAGGAAATACCTTCACTTCAAAACTGGACCGGAGCATTCTCAGAAACCTCTTTGTGATGAGTGCATTCAACTCGAAGGCTTGAACGTTCCTTTTGATAGAACAGTTTTGAAACACTCCTTTTGTGCAATCTGCAAATGTTCATTCGGAGCGCTTTTAGGCCTATGCTGGAAAAGGAAATATCTTCACCTAAAAAGTAGACAGAAGCATTCTCGCAAACTTCTTTGTGATGAGTGCATTCAACTCACAGAATTGAACCTACCAATTGATAGAGAAGTTTGGAAACACTCTCTTTGTAGAATCTGCAAGTGGATATTTGGAGCGCTTTGAGGCCTAAGTCGGAAAAGGAAATATCTTCACATTAAAACTAGACAGAAACATTCTCAGAAACTTCTTTTTGATGAGTGCATTCAACTCAAAGACTTCAAAATTCCTTTTGAGAGAACAGTTTTGAAACACTCTTTTTGTAGAATCTGCACGTGGATATTGGGAGCGCTTTGAGGCCTCTGCTGGAAAAGGAAATATCTTCACCTGAAAACTAGACAGAAGCATTCTGAGAAACTTCTTTGTGTTGAGTGCATTCAACTCAGAGACTTGAAGCTTTCTTTTGAAAGAGCAGATTTGAAACACTCTTTTTGTAGAATCTGCAAGTGGATATTTGGAGCGCTTTGAGGCCCATGCTGGGAAATGGAATATCTTCACCTAAAAACTAGACTGAAGCATTCTGAGAAACTTCTTTGTGATGAGTGCATTCAACTCACAGACTTGAACGTTGCTTTTGATAGAACAGTTCTGACACACTAAGTTTGTAGAATCCGCAAGTGTTTATTCGGAGCACCTTGAGGCCTATGTTGGAAAAGGAAATATCTTCACATAAAAACTAGAGAGAAGCATTCTCAGAAACTTCTTTGTGATGAGTGCATTCAACTCACAGACTTGAACCTACCAATTGATAGAGAAGTTTGGAAACACTCTGTTTGTACAATCTGCAAGTGGATATTTGGAGCGCTTTGAGGCCTAGGCTGGAAAAGGAAATATCTTCACATAAAAACCTGACAGAAGCAATCTCAGAAACTTCTTTGTGTTCAGTGCATTCAAATCACAGACTTGAATCTTTCTTTTGAAAGAGCAGTTTTGAAACACTCTTTTTGTAAAATCTGCAAATGGATATTTGGAGCACTTTGAAGCCTATGCTGGGAAATGGAATATCTTCACCTAAAAACTAGACAGAAGCATTCTCAGAAACTTCTTTGTGTTGAGTGCATTTATCTCACAGACTTGAAGCTTTTTTTTGAAAGAGCAGTTTTGAAACACTCTTTTTGTAGAATCTGCAAGTGGATATTTGGAGCGCTTTGAGGCCCATGCTGGGAAATGGAATATCTTCACCTAAAAACTAGACTGAAGCATTCTGAGAAACTTCTTTGTGATGAGTGCCTTCAACTCACAGACTTGAACGTTGCTTTTGATAGAACAGTTCTGAAACACTAAGTTTGTAGAATCTGCAAGTGTTTATTCGGAGCACCTTGAGGCCTATGTTGGAAAAGGAAATATCTTCACATAAAAACTAGACAGAAGCATTCTCAGAAACTTCTTTGTGATGAGTGCATTCAACTCACAGACTTGAACCTACAAATTGATAGAGAAGTTTGGAAACACTCTTTTTGAAGAATCTGCAAGTGGATATTTTGAGTGCTTTGAGGCCTATGCTGGAAAAGGAAATATCTTCACATAAAAACCTGACAGAAGCATTCTCAGAAACTTCTTTGTGTTCAGTGCATTCAAATCACAGACTTGAATCTTTCCTTTGAAAGAGCAGATTTGAAACACTCTTTTTGTAAAATCTGCAATTGGATATTTGGAGCAATTTGAGGTCTACGCTGGGAAATGAAATATCTTCACCTAAAAACTAGACAGAAGCATTCTCAGAAAGTTCTTCTGGATGCGTGCATTCAACTCACAGAGTTGAAACTGTCTTTTGATAGAGCAGTTTGGAAACACTCTTTTTGTGAAATCTGCCATTGGATATTTCCAGCGATTTGAGGCCTATTCAAGGAAAAGGAAATATCTTCACTTCAAAACTGGACAGGAGCATTCTCAGAAACCACTTTGTGATGAGTGCATTCAACTCGAAGACTTGAACGTTCCTTTTGATAGAACAGTTTTGAAACACTCCTTTTGTACAATCTGCAAATGTTTATTCGGTGCGCTTTGAGGCCTATGTTGGAAAAGGAAATATCTTCACCTAAAAACTAGACAGAAACATTGTCGGAAACTTCTTTGTGATGAGTGCATTCAACTCACAGAATTGAACCTACCAATTGATAGAGAAGTTTGGAAACACTCTTTTTGTAGAATCTGCAAGTGGATATTTGGAGCGCTTTGAGGCCTATGTTGGAAAAGGAAATATCTTCACCTAAAAACTAGACAGAAGCATTCTCGGAAACTTCTTTGTGATGAGTGCATTCAACTCAAAGACTTGAACGTTCCTTTTGAGAGAACAGTTTTGAAACACTCTTTTTGTAGAATCTGCACGTGGATATTTGGAGAGATATGAGGCCTCTGCTGGAAAAGGAAATATCTTCACCTGAAAACTAGACAGAAGCATTCTCAGAAACTACTTTGTGTTCAGTGCACTCAACTCACCGACTTGAAGCTTTCTTTTGAAAGAGCAGTTTTGAAACACTTTTTTTGTAGAACCTGCAAGTGGATATTTGCAGCGCTTTGAGGCCCATGCTAGGAAATGGAATATCTTCACCTAAAAACTAGACTGAAGCATTCTCAGAAACTTCTTTGTGATGAGTGCATTCAACTCACTGACATGAACGTTGCTTTTGATAGAACAGTTCTGAAACACTAAGTTTGTAGAATCCGCAAGTGTTTATTCGGAGCACCTTGAGGCCAATGTTGGAAAAGGAAATATCTTCACATAAAAAGTAGACAGAAGCATTCTCAGAAACTTCTTTGTGATGAGTGCATTCAACTCACAGACTTGAACCTACCAATTGATAGGGAAGTTTGGAAACACACTTTTTGTGGAATCTGCAAGTGGATATTTGGAGCGCTTTGAGGCCCATGCTGGGAAATGGAATATCTTCACCTTAAAACTAGACTGAAGCATTCTGAGAAACTTCTTTGTGATGAGTGCATTCAACTCACAGACTTGAACGTTGCTTTTGATAGAACAGTTCTGAAACACTAAGTTTGTAGAATCCGCAAGTGTTTATTCGGAGCACCTTGAGGCCTATGTTGGAAAAGGAAATATCTTCACATAAAAACTAGAGAGAAGAATTCTCAGAAACTTCTTTGTGATGAGTGCATTCAACTCACAGACTTGAACCTACCAATTGATAGAGAAGTTTGGAAACACTCTTTTTGTAGAATCTGCACGTGGATATTTGGAGCCCTTTGAGGCCTATGCTGGGAAATGAAGTATCTTCACCTGAAAACTAGACAGAAGCATTCTCAGAAACTTCTTTGTGTTGAGTGCACTCAACTCACAGACTTAAAGCTTTCTTTTGAAAGAGCAGTTTTGAAACACTCTTTTTGTAGTATCTGCAAGTGGATATTTGGAGCGCTTTGAGGCCCATGCTGGGAAATGTAATATCTTCACCTAAAAACTAGACTGAAGCATTCTGAGAAACTTCTATGTGATGAGTGCATTCAACTCACAGACTTGAGCATACCAATTGATAGAGAAGTTTGGAAACACTCTTTTTGTAGAATCTGCAAGTGGATATTTGGAGCGCTTTGACGCCTATGCTGGAAAAGGAAATATCTTCACATAAAAACCTGACAGAAGCATTCTCAGAAACTTCTTTGTGTCTGGTGCATTCAAATCACAGACTTGAATCTTTCTTTTGAAAGAGCAGTTTTGAAACACTCTTTTTGTAAAATCTGCAAGTGGATATGTAGAGCACTTTGAGGCCTATGCTGGGAAATTGAATATCTTCACCTAAAAACTAGACAGAAGCATTCTCAGAAAGTTCTTCTCAATGCGTGCATTCAGCTCACAGAGTTGAACCTGTCTTTTGATAGAGCAGTTTGGAAACACTCTTTTTGTGAAATCTGCCATTGGATATTTCCAGCGATTTGAGGCCTATGCAAGGAAAAGGAAATATCTTCACTTCAAAACTGGACAGGAGCATTCTCAGAAACACCTTTGTGATGAGTGCATTCAACTCGAAGACTTGAACGTTCCTTTTGATAGAACAGTTTTGAAAAACTCCTTTTGGACAATTTGCAAATGTTTATTTGGAGCGCTTTGAGGCCTATGTTGGAAAAGAAAATATCTTCACCTAAAAACTAGACAGAAGCATTCTCGGAAACTTCTTTGTGATGAGCGCATTCAACTCACAGACTTGCACCTACCAATAGATATGGAAGTTTGGAAACACTGTTTTTGTAGACTCTGCAAGTGGATATTTGGAGCGCTTCGAGGCCTATGCTGGAAAAGGAAATATCTTCACATAAAAACTAGACAGAAACATTCTCAGAAACTTCTTTGTGATGAGTGCATTCAACAAAAACAGTTGAACGTTCCTTTTGAGAGAACAGTTTTGAAACACTCTTTTTGTAGAATCTGCACTGGATATTTGGAGCGCTTTGAGGCCTATGCTGGAAAAGGAAATGTCTTCACATAAAAACTGGAAAGAAGCATTCTGAGAAACTTCTTTGTGATGAGTGCATTCAACTCACAGACTGGAACCTACCAATTGATATGGAAGTTTGGAAACACTGTTTTTGTAGAATCTGCAAGTGGATGTTTGGAGCGCTTTGAGGAACATGCTGGGAAATGGAATATCTTCACCTAAAAACCAGACTGGAGCATTCTGAGAAACTTCTTTGTGATGAGTGCATTCAACTCAGAGACTTGAACGTTGCTTTTGATAGAACAGTTCTGAAACACTAAGTTTCTAGAATCCGCAAATATTTATTCGGAGCACCTTGAGGCCTACGTTGGAAAAGGAAATATTTTCACATAAAAACTAGAGAGAAGCATTCTCAGAAACTTCTTTGTGATGAGTGCATTCAACTCACAGACTTGAACCTTCCTATTGATAGGGAAGTTTGGAAACACTCTTTTTGTAGAATCTGCAAGTGGATATTTGGAGCGTTTTGTGGCCCATTCTGGGAAATGGAATAACTTCACCTAAAAACTAGACTGAAGTATTCTGAGAAACTACTTTATGATGAGTGCATTCAACTCACAGACTTGAACGTGGCTTTTGATACAACAGTTCTGAGACACTAAGTTTGTAGAATCCGCAAGTGTTTATTCGGAGCACCTTGAGGCCTACGTTGGAAAAGGAAATATTTTCACATAAAAACTAGAGAGAAGCATTCTCAGAAACTTCTTTGTGATGAGTGCATTCAACTCACAGACTTGAACCTTCCTATTGATAGGGAAGTTTGGAAACACTCTTTTTGTAGAATCTGCAAGTGGATATTTGGAGCGCTTTGAGACCCATGCTGGGAAATGGAATATCTTCACCTAAAAACTAGACTGAAGCATTCTGAGAAACTTCTTTGTGATGAGTGCATTCAACTCACAGACTTGAACCTACCAATTGATAGGGAAGTTTGGAAACACTCTTTTTGTAGAATCTGCAAGTGGATATTTGGAGCGCTTTGAGGCCCATGCTGGGAAATGGAATATCTTCACCTTAAAACTAGACTGAAGCATTCTGAGAAACTTCTTTGTGATGAGTGCATTCAACTCACAGACTTGAACGTTGCTTTTGATAGAACAGTTCTGAAACACTAAGTTTGTAGAATCCGCAAGTGTTTATTCGGAGCACCTTGAGGCCTATGTTGGAAAAGGAAATATCTTCACATAAAAACTAGAGAGAAGAATTCTCAGAAACTTCTTTGTGATGAGTGCATTCAACTCACAGACTTGAACCTAACAATTGATAGAGAAGTTTGGAAACACTCTTTTTGTAGAATCTGCACGTGGATATTTGGAGCCCTTTGAGGCCTATGCTGGGAAATGAAGTATCTTCACCTGAAAACTAGACAGAAGCATTCTCAGAAACTTCTTTGTGTTGAGTGCACTCAACTCACAGACTTAAAGCTTTCTTTTGAAAGAGCAGTTTTGAAACACTCTTTTTGTAGTATCTGCAAGTGGATATTTGGAGCGCTTTGAGGCCCATGCTGGGAAATGTAATATCTTCACCTAAAAACTAGACTGAAGCATTCTGAGAAACTTCTTTGTGATGAGTGCATTCAACTCACAGACTTGAGCATACCAATTGATAGAGAAGTTTGGAAACACTCTTTTTGTAGAATCTGCAATTGGATATTTGGAGCGCTTTGACGCCTATGCTGGAAAAGGAAATATCTTCACATAAAAACCTGACAGAAGCATTCTCAGAAACTTCTTTGTGTTCAGTGCATTCAAATCACAGACTTGAATCTTTCCTTTGAAAGAGCAGATTTGAAACACTCTTTTTGTAAAATCTGCAATTGGATATTTGGAGCAATTTGAGGTCTACGCTGGGAAATGAAATATCTTCACCTAAAAACTAGACAGAAGCATTCTCAGAAAGTTCTTCTGGATGCGTGCATTCAACTCACAGAGTTGAAACTGTCTTTTGATAGAGCAGTTTGGAAACACTCTTTTTGTGAAATCTGCCATTGGATATTTCCAGCGATTTGAGGCCTATTCAAGGAAAAGGAAATATCTTCACTTCAAAACTGGACAGGAGCATTCTCAGAAACCACTTTGTGATGAGTGCATTCAACTCGAAGACTTGAACGTTCCTTTTGATAGAACAGTTTTGAAACACTCCTTTTGTACAATCTGCAAATGTTTATTCGGTGCGCTTTGAGGCCTATGTTGGAAAAGGAAATATCTTCACCTAAAAACTAGACAGAAACATTGTCGGAAACTTCTTTGTGATGAGTGCATTCAACTCACAGAATTGAACCTACCAATTGATAGAGAAGTTTGGAAACACTCTTTTTGTAGAATCTGCAAGTGGATATTTGGAGCGCTTTGAGGCCTATGTTGGAAAAGGAAATATCTTCACCTAAAAACTAGACAGAAGCATTCTCAGAAACTTCTTTGTGATGAGTGCATTCAACTCAAAGACTTGAACGTTCCTTTTGAGAGAACAGTTTTGAAACACTCTTTTTGTAGAATCTGCACGTGGATATTTGGAGAGATATGAGGCCTCTGCTGGAAAAGGAAATATCTTCACCTGAAAACTAGACAGAAGCATTCTCAGAAACTACTTTGTGTTCAGTGCACTCAACTCACAGACTTGAAGCTTTCTTTTGAAAGAGCAGTTTTGAAACACTTTTTTTGTAGAACCTGCAAGTGGATATTTGCAGCGCTTTGAGGCCCATGCTAGGAAATGGAATATCTTCACCTAAAAACTAGACTGAAGCATTCTCAGAAACTTCTTTGTGATGAGTGCATTCAACTCACTGACATGAACGTTGCTTTTGATAGAACAGTTCTGAAACACTAAGTTTGTAGAATCCGCAAGTGTTTATTCGGAGCACCTTGAGGCCAATGTTGGAAAAGGAAATATCTTCACATAAAAAGTAGACAGAAGCATTCTCAGAAACTTCTTTGTGATGAGTGCATTCAACTCACAGACTTGAACCTACCAATTGATAGGGAAGTTTGGAAACACACTTTTTGTGGAATCTGCAAGTGGATATTTGGAGCGCTTTGAGGCCCATGCTGGGAAATGGAATATCTTCACCTTAAAACTAGACTGAAGCATTCTGAGAAACTTCTTTGTGATGAGTGCATTCAACTCACAGACTTGAACGTTGCTTTTGATAGAACAGTTCTGAAACACTAAGTTTGTAGAATCCGCAAGTGTTTATTCGGAGCACCTTGAGGCCTATGTTGGAAAAGGAAATATCTTCACATAAAAACTAGAGAGAAGAATTCTCAGAAACTTCTTTGTGATGAGTGCATTCAACTCACAGACTTGAACCTACCAATTGATAGAGAAGTTTGGAAACACTCTTTTTGTAGAATCTGCACGTGGATATTTGGAGCCCTTTGAGGCCTATGCTGGGAAATGAAGTATCTTCACCTGAAAACTAGACAGAAGCATTCTCAGAAACTTCTTTGTGTTGAGTGCACTCAACTCACAGACTTAAAGCTTTCTTTTGAAAGAGCAGTTTTGAAACACTCTTTTTGTAGTATCTGCAAGTGGATATTTGGAGCGCTTTGAGGCCCATGCTGGGAAATGTAATATCTTCACCTAAAAACTAGACTGAAGCATTCTGAGAAACTTCTATGTGATGAGTGCATTCAACTCACAGACTTGAGCATACCAATTGATAGAGAAGTTTGGAAACACTCTTTTTGTAGAATCTGCAAGTGGATATTTGGAGCGCTTTGACGCCTATGCTGGAAAAGGAAATATCTTCACATAAAAACCTGACAGAAGCATTCTCAGAAACTTCTTTGTGTCTGGTGCATTCAAATCACAGACTTGAATCTTTCTTTTGAAAGAGCAGTTTTGAAACACTCTTTTTGTAAAATCTGCAAGTGGATATGTAGAGCACTTTGAGGCCTATGCTGGGAAATTGAATATCTTCACCTAAAAACTAGACAGAAGCATTCTCAGAAAGTTCTTCTCAATGCGTGCATTCAGCTCACAGAGTTGAACCTGTCTTTTGATAGAGCAGTTTGGAAACACTCTTTTTGTGAAATCTGCCATTGGATATTTCCAGCGATTTGAGGCCTATGCAAGGAAAAGGAAATATCTTCACTTCAAAACTGGACAGGAGCATTCTCAGAAACACCTTTGTGATGAGTGCATTCAACTCGAAGACTTGAACGTTCCTTTTGATAGAACAGTTTTGAAAAACTCCTTTTGGACAATTTGCAAATGTTTATTTGGAGCGCTTTGAGGCCTATGTTGGAAAAGAAAATATCTTCACCTAAAAACTAGACAGAAGCATTCTCGGAAACTTCTTTGTGATGAGCGCATTCAACTCACAGACTTGCACCTACCAATAGATATGGAAGTTTGGAAACACTGTTTTTGTAGACTCTGCAAGTGGATATTTGGAGCGCTTCGAGGCCTATGCTGGAAAAGGAAATATCTTCACATAAAAACTAGACAGAAACATTCTCAGAAACTTCTTTGTGATGAGTGCATTCAACAAAAACAGTTGAACGTTCCTTTTGAGAGAACAGTTTTGAAACACTCTTTTTGTAGAATCTGCACTGGATATTTGGAGCGCTTTGAGGCCTATGCTGGAAAAGGAAATGTCTTCACATAAAAACTGGAAAGAAGCATTCTGAGAAACTTCTTTGTGATGAGTGCATTCAACTCACAGACTGGAACCTACCAATTGATATGGAAGTTTGGAAACACTGTTTTTGTAGAATCTGCAAGTGGATGTTTGGAGCGCTTTGAGGAACATGCTGGGAAATGGAATATCTTCACCTAAAAACCAGACTGGAGCATTCTGAGAAACTTCTTTGTGATGAGTGCATTCAACTCAGAGACTTGAACGTTGCTTTTGATAGAACAGTTCTGAAACACTAAGTTTCTAGAATCCGCAAATATTTATTCGGAGCACCTTGAGGCCTACGTTGGAAAAGGAAATATTTTCACATAAAAACTAGAGAGAAGCATTCTCAGAAACTTCTTTGTGATGAGTGCATTCAACTCACAGACTTGAACCTTCCTATTGATAGGGAAGTTTGGAAACACTCTTTTTGTAGAATCTGCAAGTGGATATTTGGAGCGTTTTGTGGCCCATTCTGGGAAATGGAATAACTTCACCTAAAAACTAGACTGAAGTATTCTGAGAAACTACTTTATGATGAGTGCATTCAACTCACAGACTTGAACGTGGCTTTTGATACAACAGTTCTGAGACACTAAGTTTGTAGAATCCGCAAGTGTTTATTCGGAGCACCTTGAGGCCTACGTTGGAAAAGGAAATATTTTCACATAAAAACTAGAGAGAAGCATTCTCAGAAACTTCTTTGTGATGAGTGCATTCAACTCACAGACTTGAACCTTCCTATTGATAGGGAAGTTTGGAAACACTCTTTTTGTAGAATCTGCAAGTGGATATTTGGAGCGCTTTGAGACCCATGCTGGGAAATGGAATATCTTCACCTAAAAACTAGACTGAAGCATTCTGAGAAACTTCTTTGTGATGAGTGCATTCAACTCACAGACTTGAACCTACCAATTGATAGGGAAGTTTGGAAACACTCTTTTTGTAGAATCTGCAAGTGGATATTTGGAGCGCTTTGAGGCCCATGCTGGGAAATGGAATATCTTCACCTTAAAACTAGACTGAAGCATTCTGAGAAACTTCTTTGTGATGAGTGCATTCAACTCACAGACTTGAACGTTGCTTTTGATAGAACAGTTCTGAAACACTAAGTTTGTAGAATCCGCAAGTGTTTATTCGGAGCACCTTGAGGCCTATGTTGGAAAAGGAAATATCTTCACATAAAAACTAGAGAGAAGAATTCTCAGAAACTTCTTTGTGATGAGTGCATTCAACTCACAGACTTGAACCTAACAATTGATAGAGAAGTTTGGAAACACTCTTTTTGTAGAATCTGCACGTGGATATTTGGAGCCCTTTGAGGCCTATGCTGGGAAATGAAGTATCTTCACCTGAAAACTAGACAGAAGCATTCTCAGAAACTTCTTTGTGTTGAGTGCACTCAACTCACAGACTTAAAGCTTTCTTTTGAAAGAGCAGTTTTGAAACACTCTTTTTGTAGTATCTGCAAGTGGATATTTGGAGCGCTTTGAGGCCCATGCTGGGAAATGTAATATCTTCACCTAAAAACTAGACTGAAGCATTCTGAGAAACTTCTTTGTGATGAGTGCATTCAACTCACAGACTTGAGCATACCAATTGATAGAGAAGTTTGGAAACACTCTTTTTGTAGAATCTGCAATTGGATATTTGGAGCGCTTTGACGCCTATGCTGGAAAAGGAAATATCTTCACATAAAAACCTGACAGAAGCATTCTCAGAAACTTCTTTGTGTCTGGTGCATTCAAATCACAGACTTGAATCTTTCTTTTGAAAGAGCAGTTTTGAAACACTCTTTTTGTAAAATCTGCAAGTGGATATGTGGAGCACTTTGAGGCCTATGCTGGGAAATTGAATATCTTCACCTAAAAACTAGACAGAAGCATTCTCAGAAAGTTCTTCTCAATGCGTGCATTCAGCTCACAGAGTTGAACCTGTCTTTTGATAGAGCAGTTTGGAAACACTCTTTTTGTGAAATCTGCCATTGGATATTTCCAGCGATTTGAGGCCTATGCAAGGAAAAGGAAATATCTTCACTTCAAAACTGGACAGGAGCATTCTCAGAAACACCTTTGTGATGAGTGCATTCAACTCGAAGACTTGAACGTTCCTTTTGACAGAACAGTTTTGAAAAACTCCTTTTGGACAATTTGCAAATGTTTATTTGGAGCGCTTTGAGGCCTATGTTGGAAAAGAAAATATCTTCACCTAAAAACTAGACAGAAGCATTCTCGGAAACTTCTTTGTGATGAGCGCATTCAACTCACAGACTTGCACCTACCAATAGATATGGAAGTTTGGAAACACTGTTTTTGTAGACTCTGCAAGTGGATATTTGGAGCGCTTCGAGGCCTATGCTGGAAAAGGAAATATCTTCACATAAAAACTAGACAGAAACATTCTCAGAAACTTCTTTGTGATGAGTGCATTCAACAAAAACAGTTGAACGTTCCTTTTGAGAGAACAGTTTTGAAACACTCTTTTTGTAGAATCTGCACTGGATATTTGTAGCGCTTTGAGGCCTATGCTGGAAAAGGAAATGTCTTCACATAAAAACTGGAAAGAAGCATTCTGAGAAACTTCTTTGCAATGAGTGCATTCAACTCACAGACTTGAACGTTCCTTTGGATAGAACAGTTTTGAAACATCACGTTTGTAGAATCTGCAAGTGTTTATTCGGAGCACCATGAGGCCTATGTTGGAAAAGGAAATATCTTCACATGAAAACTAGAGAGAAGGATTCTCAGAAACTTCTTCGTGATGAGTTCATTCAACTCACAGTGTTGAACCTACCAATTGATAGAGAAGTTTGGAAACACTCTTTTTGTAGAATCTGCAAGTGGATATTTGGAGCCGTTTGAGGCCTATGCTGGAAAAGGAAATATCTTCACATAAAAACTGAACAGAAGCATTCTCAGAAACTTCTTTGTGTTGAGTACATTCAAGTCACAGACTTGAACTTACCTATGGAAACAGCAGTTTTGAAACACTCTTTTGCTAAAATCTGCAAGTGGTTATTTGGAGCACTTCGAGGCCTGTGCTGGGATATGGAATATCTTCACCTAAAAACTACAGAGAAGCATTCTCAGAAATTTCTTCACGATGCCTTCATTCAACTCACGGAGTTGAACCATCCTTATGACAGAACACTTTTGAAACACTCGTTTTGTAGAATCTGCAAGGGGATATTTGGAGCGTTTTGAGGCCTATGCTGGAAAAGGAAATACCTTCACATAACAACTAGACGGAAGCATTCTCAGAAACTTATGTGTGATGAGTGCATTCAACTCACAGACTTGAACGTTGCTCTTCAAAGAGCAGTTTTGAAACACTCCTTTTGTAGAATCTGCAAGTGTTTATTTGGAGCGATTTGAGGCCTAAGTTGGAAAAGGAAATATCTTCACATAAGAACCAGACAGAAGCATTCTCAGAAATTTCTTTGTGATGAGTGCATTCTACTCACAGTGTTGAAGCTTGCTTTTGATAGAGCAGTTTTGAAACACTCTTTTGGTAGAATCTGCAAGTGGATATTTGGAGCGCTTTGAGGCCTATGCTGGAAAAGGAAGTGTCTTCACATAAAAACTAGACAGAAGCATTCCAGGAAACTTCTGTATGACAAGTGCATTCAACTCACAGACTTGAACGTTCCTCTCGAAAGAGCAGTTTTGAAACACTCCTTTTGTAGAATCTGCAAGTGTTTATTTGGAGCGCTTTGAGGCCTAAGCTGGAAAAGGAAATATCTTCACGTAAGAACTAGACAGAAGCATTCTCAGAAACTTCTTTCTGATGGGTGCATTCAACACACAGACTTGAACCTTGCTTTTGAAAGAGCAGCTTTGAAACACTCCTTTCGTAGAATCTGCAAGGGGATATTTGGAGCGCTTTGAGGCCTATGCTGGGAAATGAAATCTCTTCACCTAAAAACTAGACAGAAGCATTCTGAGAAACTTCTGTGTGATGATTGCATTCAACTCACAGACTTGAATGTTCCCTTTGATAGAACAGTTTTGAAACACTCCTTTTGTAGAATCTGCATGTGTTTATTTGGAGCGCTTTGAGGCCTATGTTGGAAAAGGAAATATCTTCATATAAAAACTAGACGGAAGCCTTCTCAGAAACTTCTTTGTGATGAGTGCATTCAACTCACAGACTTGAAGCTTCCTTTGGAAAGAGCAGTTTGGAGACACTCTTCTTATAGAATCTTCAAGTGGATATTTGGGGCGCTTTGGGGCCTATGCTGGGACATGAAATCTCTCCACCTAAAAACTAGACAGAAGCATTCTGAGAAACTTCTTTGCAATGAGTGCATTCAACTCACAGACTTGAACGTTCCTTTGGCTAGAACAGTTTTGAAACATTACGTTAGTAGAATATGCAAGTGTTTATTCGGAGCACCTTGAGGCCTATGTTGGAAAAGGAAATATCTTCACATGAAAACTAGAGAGAAGGATTCTCAGAAACTTCTTCGTGATGAGTTCATTCAACTCACAGAGTTGAACCTACCAATTGATAGAGAAGTTTGGAAACACTCTTTTTGTAGAATCTGCAAGTGGATATTTGGAGCCGTTTGAGGCCTATGCTGGAAAAGGAAATATCTTCACATAAAAACTGAACTGAAGCATTCTCAGAAACTTCTTTGTGTTGAGTGCATTCAACTCACAGACCTGAACTTACCTATAGAAAGAGCAGCTTTGAAACACTCTTTTGGTAAAATCTGCAAGTGGTTATTTGGAGCACTTCGAGGACTGTGCTGGGATATGGAATAACTTCACCTAAAAACTACAGAGAAGCATTCTCAGAAAGTTCTTCACGATGCCTTCATTCAACTCATGGAGTTGAACTTTCCTTATGATAGAACACTTTTGAAACACTCTTTTTGTAGAATCTGCAAGAGGCTATTTGGAGCGTTTTGAGGCCTATGCTGGAAAAGGAAATATCTTCACATAACAACTAGACGGAAGCATTCTCAGAAACTTCTTTGTGTTGAGTGCATTCAACTCACAGACTTGAACTTACCTATAGAAAGAGTAGTTTTGAAACACTCTTTTGCTAAAATCTGCAAGTGGTTATTTGGAGCTCTTCGAGGCCTCTGCTGGGATATGGAATATCTTCACCTAAAAACTACAGAGAAGCATTCTCAGAAAGTTCTTCACGATGCCTTCATTCTACTCATGGAGTTGAACCTTCCTTATGATAGAACACTTTTGAAACACTCTTTTTGTAGAATCTGCAAGAGGCTATTTGGAGCGTTTTGAGGCCTATGCTGGAAAAGGAAATATCTTCACATAACAACTAGACGTAAGCATTCTCAGAAACTTCTGTGTGATGAGTGCATTCAACTCACAGACTTGAACGTTCCTCTCGAAAGAGCAGTTTTGAAACACTCCTTTTGTAGAATCTGCAAGTGTTTATTTGGAGCGCTTTGAGGCCTATGTTGGAAAAGGAAATATCTTCACATAAGAACCAGACAGAAGGATTCTCAGAAACTTCTTTGTGATGAGTGCATTCTACTCAGAGTGTTGAAGCTTGCTTTTGATAGAGCAGTTTTGAAACACTCTTTTGGTAGAATCTGCAAGTGGATATTTGGAGCGCTTTGAGGCCTATGCTGGAAAAGGAAGTGTCTTCACATAAAAACTAGACAGAAGCATTCCAGGAAACTTCTGTATGATAAGTGCATTCAACTCACAGACTTGAACGTTCCTTTTGATAGGACTCTTTTGAAACACTCCTTTTGTAGAATTTGCAAGTGTTTATTTGGAGCGCTTCGGGCCTAAGCTGGAAAAGGAAATATCTTCACGTAAGAACTAGACAGAAGCATTCTCAGAAACTTCTTTCTGATGAGTGCATTCAACACACAGACTTGAAACTTGCTTTTGAAAGAGCAGCTTTGAAACACTCTTTTCGTAGAATCTGCAAGGGGATATTTGGAGCGCTTTGAGGCCTATGCTGGGAAATGAAATCTCTTCACCTAAAAACTAGACAGAAGCATTCTGAGAAACTTCTGTGTGATGAGTGCATTCAACTCACAGACTTGAACGTTCCCTTTGATAGAACAGTATTGAAACACTTCTTTTGTAGAATCTGCATGTGTTTATTTGGAGCGCTTTGAGGCCTCTGTTGGAAAAGGAAATATCTTCATATAAAAACTAGACGGAAGCCTTCTCAGAAACTTCTTTGTGATGAGTGCATTCAACTCACAGACTTGAAGCTTCCTTTGGAAAGAGCAGTTTGGAGACACTCTTCTTATAGAATCTTCAAGTGGATATTTGGGGCGCTTTGGGGCCTATGCTGGGACATGAAATCTCTCCACCTAAAAACTAGACAGAAGCATTCTGAGAAACTTCTTTGCAATGAGTGCATTCAACTCACAGACTTGAACGTTCCTTTGGCTAGAACAGTTTTGAAACATTACGTTAGTAGAATATGCAAGTGTTTATTCGGAGCACCTTGAGACCTATGTTGGAAAAGGAAATATCTTCACATGAAAACTAGAGAGAAGGATTCTCAGAAACTTCTTCGTGATGAGTTCATTCAACTCACAGAGTTGAACCTACCAATTGATAGAGAAGTTTGGAAACACTCTTTTTGTAGAATCTGCAAGTGGATATTTGGAGCCGTTTGAGGCCTATGCTGGAAAAGGAAATATCTTCACATAAAAACTGAACTGAAGCATTCTCAGAAACTTCTTTGTGTTGAGTGCATTCAACTCACAGACCTGAACTTACCTATAGAAAGAGCAGCTTTGAAACACTCTTTTGGTAAAATCTGCAAGTGGTTATTTGGAGCACTTCGAGGACTGTGCTGGGATATGGAATAACTTCACCTAAAAACTACAGAGAAGCATTCTCAGAAAGTTCTTCACGATGCCTTCATTCAACTCATGGAGTTGAACTTTCCTTATGATAGAACACTTTTGAAACACTCTTTTTGTAGAATCTGCAAGAGGCTATTTGGAGCGTTTTGAGGCCTATGCTGGAAAAGGAAATATCTTCACATAACAACTAGACGGAAGCATTCTCAGAAACTTCTGTGTGATGAGTGCATTCAACTCACAGACTTGAACGTTCCTCTCGAAAGAGCAGTTTTGAAACACTCCTTTTGTAGAATCTGCAAGTGTTTATTTGGAGCGCTTTGAGGCCTATGTTGGAAAAGGAAATATCTTCACATAAGAACCAGACAGAAGCATTCTCAGAAACTTCTTTGTGATGAGTGCATTCTACTCAGAGTGTTGAAGCTTGCTTTTGATAGAGCAGTTTTGAAACACTCTTTTGGTAGAATCTGCAAGTGGATATTTGGAGCGCTTTGAGGCCTATGCTGGAAAAGGAAGTGTCTTCACATAAAAACTAGACAGAAGCATTCCAGGAAACTTCTGTATGATACGTGCATTCAACTCACAGACTTGAACGTTCCTTTTGATAGGACTCTTTTGAAACACTCCTTTTGTAGAATTTGCAAGTGTTTATTTGGAGCGCTTCGGGCCTAAGCTGGAAAAGGAAATATCTTCACGTAAGAACTAGACAGAAGCATTCTCAGAAACTTCTTTCTGATGAGTGCATTCAACACACAGACTTGAAACTTGCTTTTGAAAGAGCAGCTTTGAAACACTCTTTTCGTAGAATCTGCAAGGGGATATTTGGAGCGCTTTGAGGCCTATGCTGGGAAATGAAATCTCTTCACCTAAAAACTAGACAGAAGCATTCTGAGAAACTTCTGTGTGATGAGTGCATTCAACTCACAGACTTGAACGTTCCCTTTGATAGAACAGTATTGAAACACTTCTTTTGTAGAATCTGCATGTGTTTATTTGGAGCGCTTTGAGGCCTCTGTTGGAAAAGGAAATATCTTCATATAAAAACTAGACGGAAGCCTTCTCAGAAACTTCTTTGTGATGAGTGCATTCAACTCACAGACTTGAAGCTTCCTTTGGAAAGAGCAGTTTGGAGACACTCTTCTTATAGAATCTTCAAGTGGATATTTGGGGCGCTTTGGGGCCTATGCTGGGACATGAAATCTCTCCACCTAAAAACTAGACAGAAGCATTCTGAGAAACTTCTTTGCAATGAGTGCATTCAACTCACAGACTTGAACGTTCCTTTGGCTAGAACAGTTTTGAAACATTACGTTAGTAGAATATGCAAGTGTTTATTCGGAGCACCTTGAGGCCTATGTTGGAAAAGGAAATATCTTCACATGAAAACTAGAGAGAAGGATTCTCAGAAACTTCTTCGTGATGAGTTCATTCAACTCACAGAGTTGAACCTACCAATTGATAGAGAAGTTTGGAAACACTCTTTTTGTAGAATCTGCAAGTGGATATTTGGAGCCGTTTGAGGCCTATGCTGGAAAAGGAAATATCTTCACATAAAAACTGAACTGAAGCATTCTCAGAAACTTCTTTGTGTTGAGTGCATTCAACTCACAGACCTGAACTTACCTATAGAAAGAGCAGCTTTGAAACACTCTTTTGGTAAAATCTGCAAGTGGTTATTTGGAGCACTTCGAGGACTGTGCTGGGATATGGAATAACTTCACCTAAAAACTACAGAGAAGCATTCTCAGAAAGTTCTTCACGATGCCTTCATTCAACTCATGGAGTTGAACTTTCCTTATGATAGAACACTTTTGAAACACTCTTTTTGTAGAATCTGCAAGAGGCTATTTGGAGCGTTTTGAGGCCTATGCTGGAAAAGGAAATATCTTCACATAACAACTAGACGGAAGCATTCTCAGAAACTTCTTTGTGTTGAGTGCATTCAACTCACAGACTTGAACTTACCTATAGAAAGAGTAGTTTTGAAACACTCTTTTGCTAAAATCTGCAAGTGGTTATTTGGAGCTCTTCGAGGCCTCTGCTGGGATATGGAATATCTTCACCTAAAAACTACAGAGAAGCATTCTCAGAAAGTTCTTCACGATGCCTTCATTCTACTCATGGAGTTGAACCTTCCTTATGATAGAACACTTTTGAAACACTCTTTTTGTAGAATCTGCAAGAGGCTATTTGGAGCGTTTTGAGGCCTATGCTGGAAAAGGAAATATCTTCACATAACAACTAGACGTAAGCATTCTCAGAAACTTCTGTGTGATGAGTGCATTCAACTCACAGACTTGAACGTTCCTCTCGAAAGAGCAGTTTTGAAACACTCCTTTTGTAGAATCTGCAAGTGTTTATTTGGAGCGCTTTGAGGCCTATGTTGGAAAAGGAAATATCTTCACATAAGAACCAGACAGAAGCATTCTCAGAAACTTCTTTGTGATGAGTGCATTCTACTCAGAGTGTTGAAGCTTGCTTTTGATAGAGCAGTTTTGAAACACTCTTTTGGTAGAATCTGCAAGTGGATATTTGGAGCGCTTTGAGGCCTATGCTGGAAAAGGAAGTGTCTTCACATAAAAACTAGACAGAAGCATTCCAGGAAACTTCTGTATGATAAGTGCATTCAACTCACAGACTTGAACGTTCCTTTTGATAGGACTCTTTTGAAACACTCCTTTTGTAGAATTTGCAAGTGTTTATTTGGAGCGCTTCGGGCCTAAGCTGGAAAAGGAAATATCTTCACGTAAGAACTAGACAGAAGCATTCTCAGAAACTTCTTTCTGATGAGTGCATTCAACACACAGACTTGAAACTTGCTTTTGAAAGAGCAGCTTTGAAACACTCTTTTCGTAGAATCTGCAAGGGGATATTTGGAGCGCTTTGAGGCCTATGCTGGGAAATGAAATCTCTTCACCTAAAAACTAGACAGAAGCATTCTGAGAAACTTCTGTGTGATGAGTGCATTCAACTCACAGACTTGAACGTTCCCTTTGATAGAACAGTATTGAAACACTTCTTTTGTAGAATCTGCATGTGTTTATTTGGAGCGCTTTGAGGCCTCTGTTGGAAAAGGAAATATCTTCATATAAAAACTGGATGGAAGCCTTCTCAGAAACTTCTTGGTGATGAGTGCATTCAACTCACAGACTTGAAGCTTCCTTTGGAAAGAGCAGTTTGGAGACACTCTTCTTATAGAATCTTCAAGTGGATATTTGGAGCGCTTTGAGTCCTATGCTGGGACATGAAATCTCTTCACCTAAAAACTAGACAGAAGCATTCTGAGAAACTTCTTTGCAATGAGTGCATTCAACTCACAGACTTGAACGTTCCTTTGGATAGAACAGTTTTGAAGCATTACGTTTGTAGAATCTGCAAGTGTTTATTCGGAGCACCTTGAGGCCTATGTAGGAAAAGGAAATATCTTCACATGAAAACTAGAGAGAAGGATTCTCAGAAACTTCTTTGTGATGAGTTCATTCAACTCACAGAGTTGAACCTACCAATTGATAGAGAAGTTTGGAAACACTCTTTTTGTAGAATCTGCAAGTGGATATTTGGAGCCGTTTGAGGCCTATGCTGGAAAAGGAAATATCTTCACATAAAAATTGAACAGAAGCATTCTCAGAAACTTCTTTGTGTTGAGTGCATTCAACTCACAGACTTGAACTTACCTATAGAAAGAGCAGTTTTGAAACACTCTTTTGGTAAAATCTGCAAGTGGTTATTTGGAGCACTTCGAGGACTGTGCTGGGATATGGAATAACTTCACCTAAAAACTACAGAGAAGCATTCTCAGAAAGTTCTCCACGATGCCTTCATTCAACTCATGGAGTTGAACCCTCCTTATGATAGAACACTTTTGAAACACTCTTTTTGTAGAATCTGCAAGAGGCTATTTGGAGCGTTTTGAGGCCTATGCTGGAAAAGGAAATATCTTCACATAACAACTAGACGGAAGCATTCTCAGAGACTTCTGTGTGATGAGTGCATTCAACTCACATACTTGAACGTTCCTCTCGAAAGAGCAGTTTTGAAACACTCCTTTTGTAGAATCTGCAAGTGTTTATTTGGAGCGCTTTGAGGCCTATGTTGGAAAAGGAAATATCTTCACATAAGAACCAGACAGAAGCATTCTCAGAAACTTCTTTGTGATGAGTGCATTCTACTCACAGTGTTGAAGCTTGCTTTTGATAGAGCAGTTTTGAAACACTCTTTTGGTAGAATCTCCAAGTGGATATTTGGAGCGCTTTGAGGCCTATGCTGGAAAAGGAAATGTCTTCACATAAAAACTAGACAGAAGCATTCCAGGAAACTTCTGTATGATACGTGCATTCAACTCACAGACTTGAACGTTCCTTTTGATAGGACTCTTTTGAAACACTCCTTTTGTAGAATTTGCAAGTGTTTATTTGGAGCGCTTTGGGGCCTAATCTGGAAAAGGAAATATCTTCACGTAAGAACTAGACAGAAGCATTCTCAGAAACTTCTTTCTGATGAGTGCATTCAACACACAGACTTGAAACTTGCTTTTGAAAGAGCAGCTTTGAAACACTCTTTTCGTAGAATCTGCAAGGGGATATTTGGAGCGCTTTGAGGCCTATGCTGGGAAATGAAATCTCCTCACCTAAAAACTAGACAGAAGCATTCTGGGAAACTTCTATGTGTTCAGGGCATTCAACTCACAGACTTGAAGCTTTCTTTTGAAAGAGTAGTTTTGAAACAATCTTTTTGTAGAATCTGCACGTGGATATTTGGAGCGTTTTGAGGCCTATGCTGGGAAATGAAGTATCTTCACCTGAAAACTAGACAGAAGCATTCTCAGAAACTTCTTTGTGTTGAGCGCACTCAACTCACTGACTGGAAGCTTTCTTTCGGAAGAGCAGTTTTGAAACACTCTTTTTGTAGAATCTGCAAGTGGATATTTGGAGCGCTTTGAGACCCATGCCTTTAAATGGAATATCTTCACCTAAAAACTAGACTGAAGCATTCTGAGAAACTTCTTTGTGATGAGTGCATTCAACTCACAGACTTGAACGTTGCTTTTGATAGAACAGTTCTGAAACACTAAGTTTGTAGAATCCGCAAGTGTTTATTCGGAGCACCTTGAGGCCTAAGTCGGAAAAGGAAATATATTCACATAAAAACTACAGAGAAGCATTCTCAGAAACTTCTTTGTGATGAGTGCATTCAACACACAGACTGGAACCTACCAATTGATAGAGAGGTTTGGTAACACTCTTTTTGAAGAATCTGCAAGTGGATATTTGGACCGCTTTTAGGCCTATGCTGGAAAAGGAAATATCTTCACATAAAAACCTGACAGAAGCATTCTCAGAAACTTCTTTGTGTTCAGTGCATTCAAATCACAGACTTGAATCTTTCTATTGAAAGAGCAGTTTTGAAACGCTCTTTTTGTAAAATCTTCAAGTGGATATTTCGAGCACTTTGAGGCCTATGCTGGGAAATGGAATATCTTCACCTAAAAACTAGACAGAAGCATTCTCAGAAAGTTCTTCTCGATGAGTGCATTCAACTCACAGAGTTGAACCTGTCTTTTGATAGAGCAGTTTGGAAACACTCTTTTTGTGAAATCTGCAATTGGATATTTCCAGCGACTTGAGGCCTATGCAAGGAAAAGGAAATACCTTCACTTCAAAACTGGACCGGAGCATTCTCAGAAACCTCTTTGTGATGAGTGCATTCAACTCGAAGGCTTGAACGTTCCTTTTGATAGAACAGTTTTGAAACACTCCTTTTGTGCAATCTGCAAATGTTCATTCGGAGCGCTTTTAGGCCTATGCTGGAAAAGGAAATATCTTCACCTAAAAAGTAGACAGAAGCATTCTCGCAAACTTCTTTGTGATGAGTGCATTCAACTCACAGAATTGAACCTACCAATTGATAGAGAAGTTTGGAAACACTCTCTTTGTAGAATCTGCAAGTGGATATTTGGAGCGCTTTGAGGCCTAAGTCGGAAAAGGAAATATCTTCACATTAAAACTAGACAGAAACATTCTCAGAAACTTCTTTTTGATGAGTGCATTCAACTCAAAGACTTCAAAATTCCTTTTGAGAGAACAGTTTTGAAACACTCTTTTTGTAGAATCTGCACGTGGATATTGGGAGCGCTTTGAGGCCTCTGCTGGAAAAGGAAATATCTTCACCTGAAAACTAGACAGAAGCATTCTGAGAAACTTCTTTGTGTTGAGTGCATTCAACTCAGAGACTTGAAGCTTTCTTTTGAAAGAGCAGATTTGAAACACTCTTTTTGTAGAATCTGCAAGTGGATATTTGGAGCGCTTTGAGGCCCATGCTGGGAAATGGAATATCTTCACCTAAAAACTAGACTGAAGCATTCTCAGAAACTTCTTTGTGATGAGTGCATTCAACTCACAGACTTGAACGTTGCTTTTGATAGAACAGTTCTGAAACACTAAGTTTGTAGAATCCGCAAGTGTTTATTCGGAGCACCTTGAGGCCTATGTTGGAAAAGGAAATATCTTCACATAAAAACTAGAGAGAAGCATTCTCAGAAACTTCTTTGTGATGAGTGCATTCAACTCACAGACTTGAACCTACCAATTGATAGAGAAGTTTGGAAACACTCTGTTTGTACAATCTGCAAGTGGATATTTGGAGCGCTTTGAGGCCTAGGCTGGAAAAGGAAATATCTTCACATAAAAACCTGACAGAAGCAATCTCAGAAACTTCTTTGTGTTCAGTGCATTCAAATCACAGACTTGAATCTTTCTTTTGAAAGAGCAGTTTTGAAACACTCTTTTTGTAAAATCTGCAAATGGATATTTGGAGCACTTTGAAGCCTATGCTGGGAAATGGAATATCTTCACCTAAAAACTAGACAGAAGCATTCTCAGAAACTTCTTTGTGTTGAGTGCATTTATCTCACAGACTTGAAGCTTTTTTTTGAAAGAGCAGTTTTGAAACACTCTTTTTGTAGAATCTGCAAGTGGATATTTGGAGCGCTTTGAGGCCCATGCTGGGAAATGGAATATCTTCACCTAAAAACTAGACTGAAGCATTCTGAGAAACTTCTTTGTGATGAGTGCCTTCAACTCACAGACTTGAACGTTGCTTTTGATAGAACAGTTCTGAAACACTAAGTTTGTAGAATCTGCAAGTGTTTATTCGGAGCACCTTGAGGCCTATGTTGGAAAAGGAAATATCTTCACATAAAAACTAGACAGAAGCATTCTCAGAAACTTCTTTGTGATGAGTGCATTCAACTCACAGACTTGAACCTACAAATTGATAGAGAAGTTTGGAAACACTCTTTTTGAAGAATCTGCAAGTGGATATTTTGAGTGCTTTGAGGCCTATGCTGGAAAAGGAAATATCTTCACATAAAAACCTGACAGAAGCATTCTCAGAAACTTCTTTGTGTTCAGTGCATTCAAATCACAGACTTGAATCTTTCCTTTGAAAGAGCAGATTTGAAACACTCTTTTTGTAAAATCTGCAATTGGATATTTGGAGCAATTTGAGGTCTACGCTGGGAAATGAAATATCTTCACCTAAAAACTAGACAGAAGCATTCTCAGAAAGTTCTTCTGGATGCGTGCATTCAACTCACAGAGTTGAAACTGTCTTTTGATAGAGCAGTTTGGAAACACTCTTTTTGTGAAATCTGCCATTGGATATTTCCAGCGATTTGAGGCCTATTCAAGGAAAAGGAAATATCTTCACTTCAAAACTGGACAGAAGCATTCTCAGAAACCACTTTGTGATGAGTGCATTCAACTCGAAGGCTTGAACGTTCCTTTTGATAGAACAGTTTTGAAACACTCCTTTTGTACAATCTGCAAATGTTTATTCGGTGCGCTTTGAGGCCTATGTTGGAAAAGGAAATATCTTCACCTAAAAACTAGACAGAAACATTGTCGGAAACTTCTTTGTGATGAGTGCATTCAACTCACAGAATTGAACCTACCAATTGATAGAGAAGTTTGGAAACACTCTTTTTGTAGAATCTGCAAGTGGATATTTGGAGCGCTTTGAGGCCTATGTTGGAAAAGGAAATATCTTCACCTAAAAACTAGACAGAAGCATTCTCGGAAACTTCTTTGTGATGAGTGCATTCAACTCAAAGACTTGAACGTTCCTTTTGAGAGAACAGTTTTGAAACACTCTTTTTGTAGAATCTGCACGTGGATATTTGGAGAGATATGAGGCCTCTGCTGGAAAAGGAAATATCTTCACCTGAAAACTAGACAGAAGCATTCTCAGAAACTACTTTGTGTTCAGTGCACTCAACTCACAGACTTGAAGCTTTCTTTTGAAAGAGCAGTTTTGAAACACATTTTTGTAGAACCTGCAAGTGGATATTTGCAGCGCTTTGAGGCCCATGCTGGGAAATGGAATATCTTCACCTAAAAACTAGACTGAAGCATTCTCAGAAACTTCTTTGTGATGAGTGCATTCAACTCACTGACATGAACGTTGCTTTTGATAGAACAGTTCTGAAACACTAAGTTTGTAGAATCCGCAAGTGTTTATTCGGAGCACCTTGAGGCCAATGTTGGAAAAGGAAATATCTTCACATAAAAAGTAGACAGAAGCATTCTCAGAAACTTCTTTGTGATGAGTGCATTCAACTCACAGACTTGAACCTACCAATTGATAGGGAAGTTTGGAAACACACTTTTTGTGGAATCTGCAAGTGGATATTTGGAGCGCTTTGAGGCCCATGCTGGGAAATGGAATATCTTCACCTTAAAACTAGACTGAAGCATTCTGAGAAACTTCTTTGTGATGAGTGCATTCAACTCACAGACTTGAACGTTGCTTTTGATAGAACAGTTCTGAAACACTAAGTTTGTAGAATCCGCAAGTGTTTATTCGGAGCACCTTGAGGCCTATGTTGGAAAAGGAAATATCTTCACATAAAAACTAGAGAGAAGAATTCTCAGAAACTTCTTTGTGATGAGTGCATTCAACTCACAGACTTGAACCTACCAATTGATAGAGAAGTTTGGAAACACTCTTTTTGTAGAATCTGCACGTGGATATTTGGAGCACTTTGAGGCCTATGCTGGGAAATGAAGTATCTTCACCTGAAAACTAGACAGAAGCATTCTCAGAAACTTCTTTGTGTTGAGTGCACTCAACTCACAGACTTAAAGCTTTCTTTTGAAAGAGCAGTTTTGAAACACTCTTTTTGTAGTATCTGCAAGTGGATATTTGGAGCGCTTTGAGGCCCATGCTGGGAAATGTAATATCTTCACCTAAAAACTAGACTGAAGCATTCTGAGAAACTTCTTTGTGATGAGTGCATTCAACTCACAGACTTGAGCATACCAATTGATAGAGAAGTTTGGAAACACTCTTTTTGTAGAATCTGCAAGTGGATATTTGGAGCGCTTTGACGCCTATGCTGGAAAAGGAAATATCTTCACATAAAAACCTGACAGAAGCATTCTCAGAAACTTCTTTGTGTCTGGTGCATTCAAATCACAGACTTGAATCTTTCTTTTGAAAGAGCAGTTTTGAAACACTCTTTTTGTAAAATCTGCGAGTGGATATGTGGAGCACTTTGAGGCCTATGCTGGGAAATTGAATATCTTCACCTAAAAACTAGACAGAAGCATTCTCAGAAAGTTCTTCTCAATGCGTGCATTCAGCTCACAGAGTTGAACCTGTCTTTTGATAGAGCAGTTTGGAAACACTCTTTTTGTGAAATCTGCCATTGGATATTTCCAGCGATTTGAGGCCTATGCAAGGAAAAGGAAATATCTTCACTTCAAAACTGGACAGGAGCATTCTCAGAAACACCTTTGTGATGAGTGCATTCAACTCGAAGACTTGAACGTTCCTTTTGATAGAACAGTTTTGAAAAACTCCTTTTGGACAATTTGCAAATGTTTATTTGGAGCGCTTTGAGGCCTATGTTGGAAAAGAAAATATCTTCACCTAAAAACTAGACAGAAGCATTCTCGGAAACTTCTTTGTGATGAGCGCATTCAACTCACAGACTTGCACCTACCAATAGATATGGAAGTTTGGAAACACTGTTTTTGTAGACTCTGCAAGTGGATATTTGGAGCGCTTCGAGGCCTATGCTGGAAAAGGAAATATCTTCACATAAAAACTAGACAGAAACATTCTCAGAAACTTCTTTGTGATGAGTGCATTCAACAAAAACAGTTGAACGTTCCTTTTGAGAGAACAGTTTTGAAACACTCTTTTTGTAGAATCTGCACTGGATATTTGGAGCGCTTTGAGGCCTATGCTGGAAAAGGAAATGTCTTCACATAAAAACTGGAAAGAAGCATTCTGAGAAACTTCTTTGTGATGAGTGCATTCAACTCACAGACTGGAACCTACCAATTGATATGGAAGTTTGGAAACACTGTTTTTGTAGAATCTGCAAGTGGATGTTTGGAGCGCTTTGAGGAACATGCTGGGAAATGGAATATCTTCACCTAAAAACCAGACTGGAGCATTCTGAGAAACTTCTTTGTGATGAGTGCATTCAACTCAGAGACTTGAACGTTGCTTTTGATAGAACAGTTCTGAAACACTAAGTTTCTAGAATCCGCAAATGTTTATTCGGAGCACCTTGAGGCCTACGTTGGAAAAGGAAATATTTTCACATAAAAACTAGAGAGAAGCATTCTCAGAAACTTCTTTGTGATGAGTGCATTCAACTCACAGACTTGAACCTTCCTATTGATAGGGAAGTTTGGAAACACTCTTTTTGTAGAATCTGCAAGTGGATATTTGGAGCGTTTTGTGGCCCATTCTGGGAAATGGAATAACTTCACCTAAAAACTAGACTGAAGTATTCTGAGAAACTACTTTATGATGAGTGCATTCAACTCACAGACTTGAACGTGGCTTTTGATACAACAGTTCTGAAACACTAAGTTTGTAGAATCCGCAAGTGTTTATTCGGAGCACCTTGAGGCCTACGTTGGAAAAGGAAATATTTTCACATAAAAACTAGAGAGAAGCATTCTCAGAAACTTCTTTGTGATGAGTGCATTCAACTCACAGACTTGAACCTTCCTATTGATAGGGAAGTTTGGAAACACTCTTTTTGTAGAATCTGCAAGTGGATATTTGGAGCGCTTTGAGACCCATGCTGGGAAATGGAATATCTTCACCTAAAAACTAGACTGAAGCATTCTGAGAAACTTCTTTGTGATGAGTGCATTCAACTCACAGACTTGAACCTACCAATTGATAGGGAAGTTTGGAAACACTCTTTTTGTAGAATCTGCAAGTGGATATTTGGAGCGCTTTGAGGCCCATGCTGGGAAATGGAATATCTTCACCTTAAAACTAGACTGAAGCATTCTGAGAAACTTCTTTGTGATGAGTGCATTCAACTCACAGACTTGAACGTTGCTTTTGATAGAACAGTTCTGAAACACTAAGTTTGTAGAATCCGCAAGTGTTTATTCGGAGCACCTTGAGGCCTATGTTGGAAAAGGAAATATCTTCACATAAAAACTAGAGAGAAGAATTCTCAGAAACTTCTTTGTGATGAGTGCATTCAACTCACAGACTTGAACCTAACAATTGATAGAGAAGTTTGGAAACACTCTTTTTGTAGAATCTGCACGTGGATATTTGGAGCACTTTGAGGCCTATGCTGGGAAATGAAGTATCTTCACCTGAAAACTAGACAGAAGCATTCTCAGAAACTTCTTTGTGTTGAGTGCACTCAACTCACAGACTTAAAGCTTTCTTTTGAAAGAGCAGTTTTGAAACACTCTTTTTGTAGTATCTGCAAGTGGATATTTGGAGCGCTTTGAGGCCCATGCTGGGAAATGTAATATCTTCACCTAAAAACTAGACTGAAGCATTCTGAGAAACTTCTTTGTGATGAGTGCATTCAACTCACAGACTTGAGCATACCAATTGATAGAGAAGTTTGGAAACACTCTTTTTGTAGAATCTGCAATTGGATATTTGGAGCGCTTTGACGCCTATGCTGGAAAAGGAAATATCTTCACATAAAAACCTGACAGAAGCATTCTCAGAAACTTCTTTGTGTCTGGTGCATTCAAATCACAGACTTGAATCTTTCTTTTGAAAGAGCAGTTTTGAAACACTCTTTTTGTAAAATCTGCAAGTGGATATGTGGAGCACTTTGAGGCCTATGCTGGGAAATTGAATATCTTCACCTAAAAACTAGACAGAAGCATTCTCAGAAAGTTCTTCTCAATGCGTGCATTCAGCTCACAGAGTTGAACCTGTCTTTTGATAGAGCAGTTTGGAAACACTCTTTTTGTGAAATCTGCCATTGGATATTTCCAGCGATTTGAGGCCTATGCAAGGAAAAGGAAATATCTTCACTTCAAAACTGGACAGGAGCATTCTCAGAAACACCTTTGTGATGAGTGCATTCAACTCGAAGACTTGAACGTTCCTTTTGACAGAACAGTTTTGAAAAACTCCTTTTGGACAATTTGCAAATGTTTATTTGGAGCGCTTTGAGGCCTATGTTGGAAAAGAAAATATCTTCACCTAAAAACTAGACAGAAGCATTCTCGGAAACTTCTTTGTGATGAGCGCATTCAACTCACAGACTTGCACCTACCAATAGATATGGAAGTTTGGAAACACTGTTTTTGTAGACTCTGCAAGTGGATATTTGGAGCGCTTCGAGGCCTATGCTGGAAAAGGAAATATCTTCACATAAAAACTAGACAGAAACATTCTCAGAAACTTCTTTGTGATGAGTGCATTCAACAAAAACAGTTGAACGTTCCTTTTGAGAGAACAGTTTTGAAACACTCTTTTTGTAGAATCTGCACTGGATATTTGGAGCGCTTTGAGGCCTATGCTGGAAAAGGAAATGTCTTCACATAAAAACTGGAAAGAAGCATTCTGAGAAACTTCTTTGCAATGAGTGCATTCAACTCACAGACTTGAACGTTCCTTTGGATAGAACAGTTTTGAAACATCACGTTTGTAGAATCTGCAAGTGTTTATTCGGAGCACCATGAGGCCTATGTTGGAAAAGGAAATATCTTCACATGAAAACTAGAGAGAAGGATTCTCAGAAACTTCTTCGTGATGAGTTCATTCAACTCACAGTGTTGAACCTACCAATTGATAGAGAAGTTTGGAAACACTCTTTTTGTAGAATCTGCAAGTGGATATTTGGAGCCGTTTGAGGCCTATGCTGGAAAAGGAAATATCTTCACATAAAAACTGAACAGAAGCATTCTCAGAAACTTCTTTGTGTTGAGTACATTCAAGTCACAGACTTGAACTTACCTATGGAAACAGCAGTTTTGAAACACTCTTTTGCTAAAATCTGCAAGTGGTTATTTGGAGCACTTCGAGGCCTGTGCTGGGATATGGAATATCTTCACCTAAAAACTACAGAGAAGCATTCTCAGAAATTTCTTCACGATGCCTTCATTCAACTCACGGAGTTGAACCATCCTTATGACAGAACACTTTTGAAACACTCGTTTTGTAGAATCTGCAAGGGGATATTTGGAGCGTTTTGAGGCCTATGCTGGAAAAGGAAATACCTTCACATAACAACTAGACGGAAGCATTCTCAGAAACTTATGTGTGATGAGTGCATTCAACTCACAGACTTGAACGTTGCTCTTCAAAGAGCAGTTTTGAAACACTCCTTTTGTAGAATCTGCAAGTGTTTATTTGGAGCGATTTGAGGCCTAAGTTGGAAAAGGAAATATCTTCACATAAGAACCAGACAGAAGCATTCTCAGAAATTTCTTTGTGATGAGTGCATTCTACTCACAGTGTTGAAGCTTGCTTTTGATAGAGCAGTTTTGAAACACTCTTTTGGTAGAATCTGCAAGTGGATATTTGGAGCGCTTTGAGGCCTATGCTGGAAAAGGAAGTGTCTTCACATAAAAACTAGACAGAAGCATTCCAGGAAACTTCTGTATGACAAGTGCATTCAACTCACAGACTTGAACGTTCCTTTTGATAGGACTCTTTTGAAACACTCCTTTTGTAGAATTTGCAAGTGTTTATTTGGAGCGCTTTGGGGCCTAAGCTGGAAAAGGAAATATCTTCACGTAAGAACTAGACAGAAGCATTCTCAGAAACTTCTTTCTGATGGGTGCATTCAACACACAGACTTGAACCTTGCTTTTGAAAGAGCAGCTTTGAAACACTCCTTTCGTAGAATCTGCAAGGGGATATTTGGAGCGCTTTGAGGCCTATGCTGGGAAATGAAATCTCTTCACCTAAAAACTAGACAGAAGCATTCTGAGAAACTTCTGTGTGATGATTGCATTCAACTCACAGACTTGAATGTTCCCTTTGATAGAACAGTTTTGAAACACTCCTTTTGTAGAATCTGCATGTGTTTATTTGGAGCGCTTTGAGGCCTATGTTGGAAAAGGAAATATCTTCATATAAAAACTAGACGGAAGCCTTCTCAGAAACTTCTTTGTGATGAGTGCATTCAACTCACAGACTTGAAGCTTCCTTTGGAAAGAGCAGTTTGGAGACACTCTTCTTATAGAATCTTCAAGTGGATATTTGGGGCGCTTTGGGGCCTATGCTGGGACATGAAATCTCTCCACCTAAAAACTAGACAGAAGCATTCTGAGAAACTTCTTTGCAATGAGTGCATTCAACTCACAGACTTGAACGTTCCTTTGGCTAGAACAGTTTTGAAACATTACGTTAGTAGAATATGCAAGTGTTTATTCGGAGCACCTTGAGGCCTATGTTGGAAAAGGAAATATCTTCACATGAAAACTAGAGAGAAGGATTCTCAGAAACTTCTTCGTGATGAGTTCATTCAACTCACAGAGTTGAACCTACCAATTGATAGAGAAGTTTGGAAACACTCTTTTTGTAGAATCTGCAAGTGGATATTTGGAGCCGTTTGAGGCCTATGCTGGAAAAGGAAATATCTTCACATAAAAACTGAACTGAAGCATTCTCAGAAACTTCTTTGTGTTGAGTGCATTCAACTCACAGACCTGAACTTACCTATAGAAAGAGCAGCTTTGAAACACTCTTTTGGTAAAATCTGCAAGTGGTTATTTGGAGCACTTCGAGGACTGTGCTGGGATATGGAATAACTTCACCTAAAAACTACAGAGAAGCATTCTCAGAAAGTTCTTCACGATGCCTTCATTCAACTCATGGAGTTGAACTTTCCTTATGATAGAACACTTTTGAAACACTCTTTTTGTAGAATCTGCAAGAGGCTATTTGGAGCGTTTTGAGGCCTATGCTGGAAAAGGAAATATCTTCACATAACAACTAGACGGAAGCATTCTCAGAAACTTCTTTGTGTTGAGTGCATTCAACTCACAGACTTGAACTTACCTATAGAAAGAGTAGTTTTGAAACACTCTTTTGCTAAAATCTGCAAGTGGTTATTTGGAGCTCTTCGAGGCCTCTGCTGGGATATGGAATATCTTCACCTAAAAACTACAGAGAAGCATTCTCAGAAAGTTCTTCACGATGCCTTCATTCTACTCATGGAGTTGAACCTTCCTTATGATAGAACACTTTTGAAACACTCTTTTTGTAGAATCTGCAAGAGGCTATTTGGAGCGTTTTGAGGCCTATGCTGGAAAAGGAAATATCTTCACATAACAACTAGACGTAAGCATTCTCAGAAACTTCTGTGTGATGAGTGCATTCAACTCACAGACTTGAACGTTCCTCTCGAAAGAGCAGTTTTGAAACACTCCTTTTGTAGAATCTGCAAGTGTTTATTTGGAGCGCTTTGAGGCCTATGTTGGAAAAGGAAATATCTTCACATAAGAACCAGACAGAAGGATTCTCAGAAACTTCTTTGTGATGAGTGCATTCTACTCAGAGTGTTGAAGCTTGCTTTTGATAGAGCAGTTTTGAAACACTCTTTTGGTAGAATCTGCAAGTGGATATTTGGAGCGCTTTGAGGCCTATGCTGGAAAAGGAAGTGTCTTCACATAAAAACTAGACAGAAGCATTCCAGGAAACTTCTGTATGATAAGTGCATTCAACTCACAGACTTGAACGTTCCTTTTGATAGGACTCTTTTGAAACACTCCTTTTGTAGAATTTGCAAGTGTTTATTTGGAGCGCTTCGGGCCTAAGCTGGAAAAGGAAATATCTTCACGTAAGAACTAGACAGAAGCATTCTCAGAAACTTCTTTCTGATGAGTGCATTCAACACACAGACTTGAAACTTGCTTTTGAAAGAGCAGCTTTGAAACACTCTTTTCGTAGAATCTGCAAGGGGATATTTGGAGCGCTTTGAGGCCTATGCTGGGAAATGAAATCTCTTCACCTAAAAACTAGACAGAAGCATTCTGAGAAACTTCTGTGTGATGAGTGCATTCAACTCACAGACTTGAACGTTCCCTTTGATAGAACAGTATTGAAACACTTCTTTTGTAGAATCTGCATGTGTTTATTTGGAGCGCTTTGAGGCCTCTGTTGGAAAAGGAAATATCTTCATATAAAAACTAGACGGAAGCCTTCTCAGAAACTTCTTTGTGATGAGTGCATTCAACTCACAGACTTGAAGCTTCCTTTGGAAAGAGCAGTTTGGAGACACTCTTCTTATAGAATCTTCAAGTGGATATTTGGGGCGCTTTGGGGCCTATGCTGGGACATGAAATCTCTCCACCTAAAAACTAGACAGAAGCATTCTGAGAAACTTCTTTGCAATGAGTGCATTCAACTCACAGACTTGAACGTTCCTTTGGCTAGAACAGTTTTGAAACATTACGTTAGTAGAATATGCAAGTGTTTATTCGGAGCACCTTGAGGCCTATGTTGGAAAAGGAAATATCTTCACATGAAAACTAGAGAGAAGGATTCTCAGAAACTTCTTCGTGATGAGTTCATTCAACTCACAGAGTTGAACCTACCAATTGATAGAGAAGTTTGGAAACACTCTTTTTGTAGAATCTGCAAGTGGATATTTGGAGCCGTTTGAGGCCTATGCTGGAAAAGGAAATATCTTCACATAAAAACTGAACTGAAGCATTCTCAGAAACTTCTTTGTGTTGAGTGCATTCAAGTCACAGACCTGAACTTACCTATAGAAAGAGCAGCTTTGAAACACTCTTTTGGTAAAATCTGCAAGTGGTTATTTGGAGCACTTCGAGGACTGTGCTGGGATATGGAATAACTTCACCTAAAAACTACAGAGAAGCATTCTCAGAAAGTTCTTCACGATGCCTTCATTCAACTCATGGAGTTGAACTTTCCTTATGATAGAACACTTTTGAAACACTCTTTTTGTAGAATCTGCAAGAGGCTATTTGGAGCGTTTTGAGGCCTATGCTGGAAAAGGAAATATCTTCACATAACAACTAGACGGAAGCATTCTCAGAAACTTCTTTGTGTTGAGTGCATTCAACTCACAGACTTGAACTTACCTATAGAAAGAGTAGTTTTGAAACACTCTTTTGCTAAAATCTGCAAGTGGTTATTTGGAGCTCTTCGAGGCCTCTGCTGGGATATGGAATATCTTCACCTAAAAACTACAGAGAAGCATTCTCAGAAAGTTCTTCACGATGCCTTCATTCTACTCATGGAGTTGAACCTTCCTTATGATAGAACACTTTTGAAACACTCTTTTTGTAGAATCTGCAAGAGGCTATTTGGAGCGTTTTGAGGCCTATGCTGGAAAAGGAAATATCTTCACATAACAACTAGACGTAAGCATTCTCAGAAACTTCTGTGTGATGAGTGCATTCAACTCACAGACTTGAACGTTCCTCTCGAAAGAGCAGTTTTGAAACACTCCTTTTGTAGAATCTGCAAGTGTTTATTTGGAGCGCTTTGAGGCCTATGTTGGAAAAGGAAATATCTTCACATAAGAACCAGACAGAAGCATTCTCAGAAACTTCTTTGTGATGAGTGCATTCTACTCAGAGTGTTGAAGCTTGCTTTTGATAGAGCAGTTTTGAAACACTCTTTTGGTAGAATCTGCAAGTGGATATTTGGAGCGCTTTGAGGCCTATGCTGGAAAAGGAAGTGTCTTCACATAAAAACTAGACAGAAGCATTCCAGGAAACTTCTGTATGATAAGTGCATTCAACTCACAGACTTGAACGTTCCTTTTGATAGGACTCTTTTGAAACACTCCTTTTGTAGAATTTGCAAGTGTTTATTTGGAGCGCTTCGGGCCTAAGCTGGAAAAGGAAATATCTTCACGTAAGAACTAGACAGAAGCATTCTCAGAAACTTCTTTCTGATGAGTGCATTCAACACACAGACTTGAAACTTGCTTTTGAAAGAGCAGCTTTGAAACACTCTTTTCGTAGAATCTGCAAGGGGATATTTGGAGCGCTTTGAGGCCTATGCTGGGAAATGAAATCTCTTCACCTAAAAACTAGACAGAAGCATTCTGAGAAACTTCTGTGTGATGAGTGCATTCAACTCACAGACTTGAACGTTCCCTTTGATAGAACAGTATTGAAACACTTCTTTTGTAGAATCTGCATGTGTTTATTTGGAGCGCTTTGAGGCCTCTGTTGGAAAAGGAAATATCTTCATATAAAAATTGGATGGAAGCCTTCTCAGAAACTTCTTGGTGATGAGTGCATTCAACTCACAGACTTGAAGCTTCCTTTGGAAAGAGCAGTTTGGAGACACTCTTCTTATAGAATCTTCAAGTGGATATTTGGAGCGCTTTGAGTCCTATGCTGGGACATGAAATCTCTTCACCTAAAAACTAGACAGAAGCATTCTGAGAAACTTCTTTGCAATGAGTGCATTCAACTCACAGACTTGAACGTTCCTTTGGATAGAACAGTTTTGAAGCATTACGTTTGTAGAATCTGCAAGTGTTTATTCGGAGCACCTTGAGGCCTATGTAGGAAAAGGAAATATCTTCACATGAAAACTAGAGAGAAGGATTCTCAGAAACTTCTTTCTGATGAGTTCATTCAACTCACAGAGTTGAACCTACCAATTGATAGAGAAGTTTGGAAACACTCTTTTTGTAGAATCTGCAAGTGGATATTTGGAGCCGTTTGAGGCCTATGCTGGAAAAGGAAATATCTTCACATAAAAATTGAACAGAAGCATTCTCAGAAACTTCTTTGTGTTGAGTGCATTCAACTCACAGACTTGAACTTACCTATAGAAAGAGCAGTTTTGAAACACTCTTTTGGTAAAATCTGCAAGTGGTTATTTGGAGCACTTCGAGGACTGTGCTGGGATATGGAATAACTTCACCTAAAAACTACAGAGAAGCATTCTCAGAAAGTTCTCCACGATGCCTTCATTCAACTCATGGAGTTGAACCCTCCTTATGATAGAACACTTTTGAAACACTCTTTTTGTAGAATCTGCAAGAGGCTATTTGGAGCGTTTTGAGGCCTATGCTGGAAAAGGAAATATCTTCACATAACAACTAGACGGAAGCATTCTCAGAGACTTCTGTGTGATGAGTGCATTCAACTCACATACTTGAACGTTCCTCTCGAAAGAGCAGTTTTGAAACACTCCTTTTGTAGAATCTGCAAGTGTTTATTTGGAGCGCTTTGAGGCCTATGTTGGAAAAGGAAATATCTTCACATAAGAACCAGACAGAAGCATTCTCAGAAACTTCTTTGTGATGAGTGCATTCTACTCACAGTGTTGAAGCTTGCTTTTGATAGAGCAGTTTTGAAACACTCTTTTGGTAGAATCTCCAAGTGGATATTTGGAGCGCTTTGAGGCCTATGCTGGAAAAGGAAATGTCTTCACATAAAAACTAGACAGAAGCATTCCAGGAAACTTCTGTATGATACGTGCATTCAACTCACAGACTTGAACGTTCCTTTTGATAGGACTCTTTTGAAACACTCCTTTTGTAGAATTTGCAAGTGTTTATTTGGAGCGCTTCGGGCCTAAGCTGGAAAAGGAAATATCTTCACGTAAGAACTAGACAGAAGCATTCTCAGAAACTTCTTTCTGATGAGTGCATTCAACACACAGACTTGAAACTTGCTTTTGAAAGAGCAGCTTTGAAACACTCTTTTCGTAGAATCTGCAAGGGGATATTTGGAGCGCTTTGAGGCCTATGCTGGGAAATGAAATCTCTTCACCTGAAAACTAGACAGAAGCATTCTGAGAAACTTCTGTGTGATGAGTGCATTCAACTCACAGACTTGAACGTTCCCTTTGATAGAACAGTATTGAAACACTTCTTTTGTAGAATCTGCATGTGTTTATTTGGAGCGCTTTGAGGCCTCTGTTGGAAAAGGAAATATCTTCATATAAAAATTGGATGGAAGCCTTCTCAGAAACTTCTTGGTGATGAGTGCATTCAACTCACAGACTTGAAGCTTCCTTTGGAAAGAGCAGTTTGGAGACACTCTTCTTATAGAATCTTCAAGTGGATATTTGGAGCTCTTTGAGTCCTATGCTGGGACATGAAATCTCTTCACCTAAAAACTAGACAGAAGCATTCTGAGAAACTTCTTTGCAATGAGTGCATTCAACTCACAGACTTGAACGTTCCTTTGGATAGAACAGTTTTGAAGCATTACGTTTGTAGAATCTGCAAGTGTTTATTCGGAGCACCTTGAGGCCTATGTAGGAAAAGGAAATATCTTCACATGAAAACTAGAGAGAAGGATTCTCAGAAACTTCTTTGTGATGAGTTCATTCAACTCACAGAGTTGAACCTACCAATTGATAGAGAAGTTTGGAAACACTCTTTTTGTAGAATCTGCAAGTGGATATTTGGAGCCGTTTGAGGCCTATGCTGGAAAAGGAAATATCTTCACATAAAAATTGAACAGAAGCATTCTCAGAAACTTCTTTGTGTTGAGTGCATTCAACTCACAGACTTGAACTTACCTATAGAAAGAGCAGTTTTGAAACACTCTTTTGGTAAAATCTGCAAGTGGTTATTTGGAGCACTTCGAGGACTGTGCTGGGATATGGAATAACTTCACCTAAAAACTACAGAGAAGCATTCTCAGAAAGTTCTCCACGATGCCTTCATTCAACTCATGGAGTTGAACCCTCCTTATGATAGAACACTTTTGAAACACTCTTTTTGTAGAATCTGCAAGAGGCTATTTGGAGCGTTTTGAGGCCTATGCTGGAAAAGGAAATATCTTCACATAACAACTAGACGGAAGCATTCTCAGAGACTTCTGTGTGATGAGTGCATTCAACTCACATACTTGAACGTTCCTCTCGAAAGAGCAGTTTTGAAACACTCCTTTTGTAGAATCTGCAAGTGTTTATTTGGAGCGCTTTGAGGCCTATGTTGGAAAAGGAAATATCTTCACATAAGAACCAGACAGAAGCATTCTCAGAAACTTCTTTGTGATGAGTGCATTCTACTCACAGTGTTGAAGCTTGCTTTTGATAGAGCAGTTTTGAAACACTCTTTTGGTAGAATCTCCAAGTGGATATTTGGAGCGCTTTGAGGCCTATGCTGGAAAAGGAAATGTCTTCACATAAAAACTAGACAGAAGCATTCCAGGAAACTTCTGTATGATACGTGCATTCAACTCACAGACTTGAACGTTCCTTTTGATAGGACTCTTTTGAAACACTCCTTTTGTAGAATTTGCAAGTGTTTATTTGGAGCGCTTTGGGGCCTAATCTGGAAAAGGAAATATCTTCACGTAAGAACTAGACAGAAGCATTCTCAGAAACTTCTTTCTGATGAGTGCATTCAACACACAGACTTGAAACTTGCTTTTGAAAGAGCAGCTTTGAAACACTCTTTTCGTAGAATCTGCAAGGGGATATTTGGAGCGCTTTGAGGCCTATGCTGGGAAATGAAATCTCCTCACCTAAAAACTAGACAGAAGCATTCTGAGAAACTTCTATGTGTTCAGGGCATTCAACTCACAGACTTGAAGCTTTCTTTTGAAAGAGTAGTTTTGAAACAATCTTTTTGTAGAATCTGCACGTGGATATTTGGAGCGTTTTGAGGCCTATGCTGGGAAATGAAGTATCTTCACCTGAAAACTAGACAGAAGCATTCTCAGAAACTTCTTTGTGTTGAGCGCACTCAACTCACTGACTGGAAGCTTTCTTTTGAAAGAGCAGTTTTGAAACACTCTTTTTGTAGAATCTGCAAGTGGATATTTGGAGCGCTTTGAGACCCATGCCTTTAAATGGAATATCTTCACCTAAAAACTAGACTGAAGCATTCTGAGAAACTTCTTTGTGATGAGTGCATTCAACTCACAGACTTGAACGTTGCTTTTGATAGAACAGTTCTGAAACACTAAGTTTGTAGAATCCGCAAGTGTTTATTCGGAGCACCTTGAGGCCTAAGTCGGAAAAGGAAATATATTCACATAAAAACTACAGAGAAGCATTCTCAGAAACTTCTTTGTGATGAGTGCATTCAACACACAGACTGGAACCTACCAATTGATAGAGAGGTTTGGTAACACTCTTTTTGAAGAATCTGCAAGTGGATATTTGGACCGCTTTGAGGCCTATGCTGGAAAAGGAAATATCTTCACATAAAAACCTGACAGAAGCATTCTCAGAAACTTCTTTGTGTTCAGTGCATTCAAATCACAGACTTGAATCTTTCTATTGAAAGAGCAGTTTTGAAACGCTCTTTTTGTAAAATCTTCAAGTGGATATTTCGAGCACTTTGAGGCCTATGCTGGGAAATGGAATATCTTCACCTAAAAACTAGACAGAAGCATTCTCAGAAAGTTCTTCTCGATGAGTGCATTCAACTCACAGAGTTGAACCTGTCTTTTGATAGAGCAGTTTGGAAACACTCTTTTTGTGAAATCTGCAATTGGATATTTCCAGCGACTTGAGGCCTATGCAAGGAAAAGGAAATACCTTCACTTCAAAACTGGACCGGAGCATTCTCAGAAACCTCTTTGTGATGAGTGCATTCAACTCGAAGGCTTGAACGTTCCTTTTGATAGAACAGTTTTGAAACACTCCTTTTGTGCAATCTGCAAATGTTCATTCGGAGCGCTTTTAGGCCTATGCTGGAAAAGGAAATATCTTCACCTAAAAGGTAGACAGAAGCATTCTCGCAAACTTCTTTGTGATGAGTGCATTCAACTCACAGAATTGAACCTACCAATTGATAGAGAAGTTTGGAAACACTCTCTTTGTAGAATCTGCAAGTGGATATTTGGAGCGCTTTGAGGCCTAAGTCGGAAAAGGAAATATCTTCACATTAAAACTAGACAGAAACATTCTCAGAAACTTCTTTTTGATGAGTGCATTCAACTCAAAGACTTCAAAATTCCTTTTGAGAGAACAGTTTTGAAACACTCTTTTTGTAGAATCTGCACGTGGATATTGGGAGCGCTTTGAGGCCTCTGCTGGAAAAGGAAATATCTTCACCTGAAAACTAGACAGAAGCATTCTGAGAAACTTCTTTGTGTTGAGTGCATTCAACTCAGAGACTTGAAGCTTTCTTTTGAAAGAGCAGATTTGAAACACTCTTTTTGTAGAATCTGCAAGTGGATATTTGGAGCGCTTTGAGGCCCATGCTGGGAAATGGAATATCTTCACCTAAAAACTAGACTGAAGCATTCTCAGAAACTTCTTTGTGATGAGTGCATTCAACTCACAGACTTGAACGTTGCTTTTGATAGAACAGTTCTGAAACACTAAGTTTGTAGAATCCGCAAGTGTTTATTCGGAGCACCTTGAGGCCTATGTTGGAAAAGGAAATATCTTCACATAAAAACTAGAGAGAAGCATTCTCAGAAACTTCTTTGTGATGAGTGCATTCAACTCGCAGACTTGAACCTACCAATTGATAGAGAAGTTTGGAAACACTCTGTTTGTACAATCTGCAAGTGGATATTTGGAGCGCTTTGAGGCCTAGGCTGGAAAAGGAAATATCTTCACATAAAAACCTGACAGAAGCAATCTCAGAAACTTCTTTGTGTTCAGTGCATTCAAATCACAGACTTGAATCTTTCTTTTGAAAGAGCAGTTTTGAAACACTCTTTTTGTAAAATCTGCAAATGGATATTTGGAGCACTTTGAAGCCTATGCTGGGAAATGGAATATCTTCACCTAAAAACTAGACAGAAGCATTCTCAGAAACTTCTTTGTGTTGAGTGCATTTATCTCACAGACTTGAAGCTTTTTTTTGAAAGAGCAGTTTTGAAACACTCTTTTTGTAGAATCTGCAAGTGGATATTTGGAGCGCTTTGAGGCCCATGCTGGGAAATGGAATATCTTCACCTAAAAACTAGACTGAAGCATTCTGAGAAACTTCTTTGTGATGAGTGCCTTCAACTCACAGACTTCAACGTTGCTTTTGATAGAACAGTTCTGAAACACTAAGTTTGTAGAATCTGCAAGTGTTTATTCGGAGCACCTTGAGGCCTATGTTGGAAAAGGAAATATCTTCACATAAAAACTAGACAGAAGCATTCTCAGAAACTTCTTTGTGATGAGTGCATTCAACTCACAGACTTGAACCTACAAATTGATAGAGAAGTTTGGAAACACTCTTTTTGAAGAATCTGCAAGTGGATATTTTGAGTGCTTTGAGGCCTATGCTGGAAAAGGAAATATCTTCACATAAAAACCTGACAGAAGCATTCTCAGAAACTTCTTTGTGTTCAGTGCATTCAAATCACAGACTTGAATCTTTCCTTTGAAAGAGCAGATTTGAAACACTCTTTTTGTAAAATCTGCAATTGGATATTTGGAGCAATTTGAGGTCTACGCTGGGAAATGAAATATCTTCACCTAAAAACTAGACAGAAGCATTCTCAGAAAGTTCTTCTGGATGCGTGCATTCAACTCACAGAGTTGAAACTGTCTTTTGATAGAGCAGTTTGGAAACACTCTTTTTGTGAAATCTGCCATTGGATATTTCCAGCGATTTGAGGCCTATTCAAGGAAAAGGAAATATCTTCACTTCAAAACTGGACAGGAGCATTCTCAGAAACCACTTTGTGATGAGTGCATTCAACTCGAAGACTTGAACGTTCCTTTTGATAGAACAGTTTTGAAACACTCCTTTTGTACAATCTGCAAATGTTTATTCGGTGCGCTTTGAGGCCTATGTTGGAAAAGGAAATATCTTCACCTAAAAACTAGACAGAAACATTGTCGGAAACTTCTTTGTGATGAGTGCATTCAACTCACAGAATTGAACCTACCAATTGATAGAGAAGTTTGGAAACACTCTTTTTGTAGAATCTGCAAGTGGATATTTGGAGCGCTTTGAGGCCTATGTTGGAAAAGGAAATATCTTCACCTAAAAACTAGACAGAAGCATTCTCGGAAACTTCTTTGTGATGAGTGCATTCAACTCAAAGACTTGAACGTTCCTTTTGAGAGAACAGTTTTGAAACACTCTTTTTGTAGAATCTGCACGTGGATATTTGGAGAGATATGAGGCCTCTGCTGGAAAAGGAAATATCTTCACCTGAAAACTAGACAGAAGCATTCTCAGAAACTACTTTGTGTTCAGTGCACTCAACTCACAGACTTGAAGCTTTCTTTTGAAAGAGCAGTTTTGAAACACATTTTTGTAGAACCTGCAAGTGGATATTTGCAGCGCTTTGAGGCCCATGCTGGGAAATGGAATATCTTCACCTAAAAACTAGACTGAAGCATTCTCAGAAACTTCTTTGTGATGAGTGCATTCAACTCACTGACATGAACGTTGCTTTTGATAGAACAGTTCTGAAACACTAAGTTTGTAGAATCCGCAAGTGTTTATTCGGAGCACCTTGAGGCCAATGTTGGAAAAGGAAATATCTTCACATAAAAAGTAGACAGAAGCATTCTCAGAAACTTCTTTGTGATGAGTGCATTCAACTCACAGACTTGAACCTACCAATTGATAGGGAAGTTTGGAAACACACTTTTTGTGGAATCTGCAAGTGGATATTTGGAGCGCTTTGAGGCCCATGCTGGGAAATGGAATATCTTCACCTTAAAACTAGACTGAAGCATTCTGAGAAACTTCTTTGTGATGAGTGCATTCAACTCACAGACTTGAACGTTGCTTTTGATAGAACAGTTCTGAAACACTAAGTTTGTAGAATCCGCAAGTGTTTATTCGGAGCACCTTGAGGCCTATGTTGGAAAAGGAAATATCTTCACATAAAAACTAGAGAGAAGAATTCTCAGAAACTTCTTTGTGATGAGTGCATTCAACTCACAGACTTGAACCTACCAATTGATAGAGAAGTTTGGAAACACTCTTTTTGTAGAATCTGCACGTGGATATTTGGAGCCCTTTGAGGCCTATGCTGGGAAATGAAGTATCTTCACCTGAAAACTAGACAGAAGCATTCTCAGAAACTTCTTTGTGTTGAGTGCACTCAACTCACAGACTTAAAGCTTTCTTTTGAAAGAGCAGTTTTGAAACACTCTTTTTGTAGTATCTGCAAGTGGATATTTGGAGCGCTTTGAGGCCCATGCTGGGAAATGTAATATCTTCACCTAAAAACTAGACTGAAGCATTCTGAGAAACTTCTTTGTGATGAGTGCATTCAACTCACAGACTTGAGCATACCAATTGATAGAGAAGTTTGGAAACACTCTTTTTGTAGAATCTGCAAGTGGATATTTGGAGCGCTTTGACGCCTATGCTGGAAAAGGAAATATCTTCACATAAAAACCTGACAGAAGCATTCTCAGAAACTTCTTTGTGTCTGGTGCATTCAAATCACAGACTTGAATCTTTCTTTTGAAAGAGCAGTTTTGAAACACTCTTTTTGTAAAATCTGCGAGTGGATATGTGGAGCACTTTGAGGCCTATGCTGGGAAATTGAATATCTTCACCTAAAAACTAGACAGAAGCATTCTCAGAAAGTTCTTCTCAATGCGTGCATTCAGCTCACAGAGTTGAACCTGTCTTTTGATAGAGCAGTTTGGAAACACTCTTTTTGTGAAATCTGCCATTGGATATTTCCAGCGATTTGAGGCCTATGCAAGGAAAAGGAAATATCTTCACTTCAAAACTGGACAGGAGCATTCTCAGAAACACCTTTGTGATGAGTGCATTCAACTCGAAGACTTGAACGTTCCTTTTGATAGAACAGTTTTGAAAAACTCCTTTTGGACAATTTGCAAATGTTTATTTGGAGCGCTTTGAGGCCTATGTTGGAAAAGAAAATATCTTCACCTAAAAACTAGACAGAAGCATTCTCGGAAACTTCTTTGTGATGAGTGCATTCAACTCACAGACTTGCACCTACCAATAGATATGGAAGTTTGGAAACACTGTTTTTGTAGACTCTGCAAGTGGATATTTGGAGCGCTTCGAGGCCTATGCTGGAAAAGGAAATATCTTCACATAAAAACTAGACAGAAACATTCTCAGAAACTTATTTGTGATGAGTGCATTCAACAAAAACAGTTGAACGTTCCTTTTGAGAGAACAGTTTTGAAACACTCTTTTTGTAGAATCTGCACTGGATATTTGGAGTGCTTTGAGGCCTATGCTGGAAAAGGAAATGTCTTCACATAAAAACTGGAAAGAAGCATTCTGAGAAACTTCTTTGTGATGAGTGCATTCAACTCACAGACTGGAACCTACCAATTGATATGGAAGTTTGGAAACACTGTTTTTGTAGAATCTGCAAGTGGATGTTTGGAGCGCTTTGAGGAACATGCTGGGAAATGGAATATCTTCACCTGAAAACCAGACTGGAGCATTCTGAGAAACTTCTTTGTGATGAGTGCATTCAACTCAGAGACTTGAACGTTGCTTTTGATAGAACAGTTCTGAAACACTAAGTTTCTAGAATCCGCAAATGTTTATTCGGAGCACCTTGAGGCCTACGTTGGAAAAGGAAATATTTTCACATAAAAACTAGAGAGAAGCATTCTCAGAAACTTCTTTGTGATGAGTGCATTCAACTCACAGACTTGAACCTTCCTATTGATAGGGAAGTTTGGAAACACTCTTTTTGTAGAATCTGCAAGTGGATATTTGGAGCGTTTTGTGGCCCATTCTGGGAAATGGAATAACTTCACCTAAAAACTAGACTGAAGTATTCTGAGAAACTACTTTATGATGAGTGCATTCAACTCACAGACTTGAACGTGGCTTTTGATACAACAGTTCTGAAACACTAAGTTTGTAGAATCCGCAAGTGTTTATTCGGAGCACCTTGAGGCCTACGTTGGAAAAGGAAATATTTTCACATAAAAACTAGAGAGAAGCATTCTCAGAAACTTCTTTGTGATGAGTGCATTCAACTCACAGACTTGAACCTTCCTATTGATAGGGAAGTTTGGAAACACTCTTTTTGTAGAATCTGCAAGTGGATATTTGGAGCGCTTTGAGACCCATGCTGGGAAATGGAATATCTTCACCTAAAAACTAGACTGAAGCATTCTGAGAAACTTCTTTGTGATGAGTGCATTCAACTCACAGACTTGAACATACCAATTGATAGAGAAGTTTGGAAACACTCTTTTTGTAGAATCTGCAAGTGGATATTTGGAGCGCTTTGACGCCTATGCTGGAAAAGGAAATATCTTCACATAAAAACCTGACAGAAGCATTCTCAGAAACTTCTTTGTGTTTGGTGCATTCAAATCACAGACTTGAATCTTTCTTTTGGAAGAGCAGTTTTGAAACACTCTTTTTGTAAAATCTGCAAGTGGATATTTGGAGCACTTTGAGGCCTATGCTGGGAAATGGAATATCTTCACCTAAAAACTAGACAGAAGCATTCTCAGAACGTTCTTCTCGATGCGTGCATTCAACTCACAGAGTTGAACCTGTCTTTTGATAGAGCAGTTTGGAAACACTCTTTTTGTGAAATCTGCCATTGGATATTTCCAGCGATTTGAGGCCTATGTAAGGAAAAGTAAATATCTTCACTTCAAAACTGGACAGGAGCATTCTCAGAAACCTCTTTGTGATGAGTGCATTCAACTCGAAGACTTGAACGTTCCTTTTGAAAGAACAGTTTTGAAAAACTCCTTTTGGACAATTTGCAAATGTTTATTTGGAGCGCTTTGCGGCCTATGTTGGAAAAGGAAATATCTTCACCTAAAAACTAGACAGAAGCATTCTCGGAAACTTCTTTGTGATGAGCGCATTCAACTCACAGAATTGAAGCTACCAATTGATAGAGAAGTTTGGGAACACTCTTTTTGTAGAATCTGCAAGTGGATATTTGGAGCGCTTTGATGCCTATGTTGGAAAAAGAAATATCTTCACCTAAAAACTAGACAGAAGCATTCTCAGAAACTTCTTTGCGATGAGTGCATTCAACTCAAATACTTGAACGTTCCTTTTGAGAGAACAGTTTTGAAACACTCTTTTTGTATAATCTGCACGTGGATAATTGGAGAGATTTGAGGCCTCTGCTGGAAAAGGAAATATCTTCACCTGAAAACTAGACAGAAGCATTCTCACAAACTTCTTTGTGTTGAGGGCACTCAACACACAGACTTGAAGCTTTCTTTTGAAAGGGCAGTTTTGAAACACTCTTTTTGTAGAATCTGCAAGTGGATATTTGGAGCGCTTTGAGGCCCATGCTGGGAAATGGAATATCTTCACCTAAAAACAAGACTGAAGCATTCTCAGAAACTTCTTTGTGATGAGTGCATTCAACTCACAGACATGAACGTTGCTTTTGATAGAACAGTTCTGAAACACTAAGTTTGTAGGATCCGCAAGTGTTTATTCGGAGCACCTTGAGGCCTATGTTGGAAAAGGAAATATCTTCACATAAAAACTAGAGAGAAGCATTCTCAGAAACTTCTTTGTGATGAGTGCATTCAACTCACAGACTTGAACCTACCAATTGATAGGGAAGTTTGGAAACACTCTTTTTGTAGAATCTGCAAGTGGATACTTGGAGCGATTTGAGGCCCATGCCGGGAAATGGAATATCTTCACATAAAAACTAGACTGAAGCATTCTGAGAAACTTCTTTGTGATGAGTGCATTCAACTCACCGACTTGAATGTTGCTTTTGATAGAACAGTTCGGAAACAATAAGTTTGTAGAGTCCGCAAGTGTTTATTCGGAGCACCTTGAGGCCTATGTTGGAAAAGGAAATATCTTCACATAAAAACTAGAGAGAAGCATTCTCAGAAACTTCTTTGTGTTCAGTGCATTCAAATCACCGACTTGAATCTTTCTTTTGAAAGATTAGTTTTGAAACACTCTTTTTGTAAAATCTGCAAGTGGATATTTGGAGCACTTTGAGGCCTATGCTGGGAAATGGAATATCTTCACCTATATACTAGACAGAAGCATTCTCAGAAAGTTCTTCTCAATGCGTGCATTCAAGTTACAGACTTGAACCAAAAAGTTGATAGAGAAGTTTCAAAACACTCTTTTTGTAGAATCTGAAAGTGGATATTTGAAGCGCTTTGAGTTCTACGCTGGAAAAGGAAATATCTTCACCTAAAAACTAGACAGCGGCATTTTCAGAAACCTCTTTGTGATGAGTGCATTCAACTCGAAGACTTGAACGTTCCTTTTGATAGAACAGTTTTGAAAAACTCCTTTTGTACAATCTGCAAATGTTTATCCGGAGCGTGTTGATGCCTATGTTGGAAAACGAAATATCTTCACATAAAAGCTAGAGATAAGCATTCTCAGAAACTTCTTTGTGATGAGTGCATTCAACTCACAGACTTGAACCTACCAATTGATAGGGAAGTTTGGAAACACTCTTTTTGTAGAATCTGCAAGTGGATATTTGGAGCGATTTGAGGCACATGCTGGGAAATGGAATATCTTCACCTAAAACTAGACTGAAGCATACTGAGAAACTTCTTTGTGATGAGTGCATTCAACTCACAGACTTGAACGTTGCTTTTGATAGAACAGTTCTGAAACACTAAGTTTGTAGAATCCACATGTGTTTCTTCGGAGCACCTTGAGGCCTATGTCGGAAAAGGAAATATCTTCACATAAAAGCTAGAGATAAGCATTCTCAGAAACTTCTTTGTGATGAGTGCATTCAACTCACGGACATGAACCTACCAGTTGATAGGGAAGTTTGGAAACACTCTTTTTGTAGAATCTGCAAGTGGATATTTGGAGGGCTTTGAGGCCTATGTTGGAAAAGTTAATATCTTCACCTAAAAACTAGACAGAAGCATTCTCGGAAACTTCTTTGTGATGAGTGCATTCAACTCAAAGTCTTGAACGTTCCTTTTGAGAGAACACTTTTGAAACACTCTTTTTGTAGAATCTGCACGTTGATATTTGGAGAGATTTGAGGCCTCTGCTGGAAAAGGAAATATCTTCAAGTGAAAACTAGACAGAAGCATTCTCAGAAACTTCTTTGCATTGAGTACACTCAACTCACAGACTTGAAGGTTTCTTTTGAAAGAGCAGTTTTGAAACACTCTTTTTGTGGAATCTGCAAGTGGATATTTGGAGCGCTTTGAGGCCCATGCTGGGAAATGGAATATCTTCACCTAAAAACTAGACTGAAGCATTCTCAGAAACTTCTTTGTGATGAGTGCATTCAACTCACAGACTTGAACGTTGCTTTTGATAGAACAGTTCTGAAACACTAAGTTTGTAGAATCCGCAAGTGTTTATTCGGAGCACCTTGAGGCCTATGTTGGAAAAGGAAATGTCTTCACATAAAAACTAGAGAGAAGAATTCTCAGAAACTTCTTTGTGATGAGTGCATTCAACTCACAGACTTGAACCTACCAATTGATAGAGAAGTTTGGAAACACTCTTTTTGTAAAATCTGCAAGTGGATAATTGGAGCGCTTTGAGGCCTATGCTGGAAAAGGAAATATCTTCACATAAAAACTAGACAGAAACATTCTCAGAAACTTCTTTGTGATGAGTGCATTCAACAAAAAGAGTTGAACGTTCCTTTTGAGAGAACAGTTTTGAAACACTGTTTTTGTAGAATCTGCACGTGGATATTTGGAGCGCTTAGAGGCCTATGCTGGAAAAGGAAATATCTTCACATAAAAACTGGACAGAAGCATTCTGAGAAACTTTTTTGTGTTGAGTGCATTCAACTCACAGACTTGAAGCTTTCTTTTGAAAGAGCAGTTCTGAAACACTCTTTTTGTAGAATCTGCACGTGGATATTTGGAGCGATTAGAGGCTTATGCTGGGAAATGAAGTATCCTCACCTGAAAACTAGACAGAAGCATTCTCAGAAACTTCTTTGTGTTGAGTGCACTCAACTCACAGACTTGAAGCTTTCTGTTGAAAGAGCAGTTTTGAAACACTCTTTTTGTAGTATCTGCAAGTGGATATTTGGAGCGCTTTGAGGCCCATGCTGGGAAATGGAATATCTTCACCTAAAAACTAGACTGAAGCATTCTGAGAAACTTCTTTGTGATTAGTGCATTCAACTCACAGATTTGAACCTACCAATTGATAGAGAAGTTTGGAAACACTCTTTTTGTAGAATCTGCAAGTGGATATTTGGAGCGCTTTGAGGCCCATGCTGGGAATTGGAATATCTTCACCTAAAAACTAGACTGAAGCATTCTGAGAAACTTCTTTGTGATGAGTGCATTCAACTCACAGACTTGAACGTTGCTTTGATAGAACAGTTCTGAAACACTAAGTTTGTAGAATCCGCAAGTGTTTATTCGGAGCACCTTGAGGCCTATGTTGGAAAAGGAAATATCTTCACATAAAAACTAGAGAGAAGCATTCTGAGAAACTTCTTTGTGTTGAGTGCATTCAACTCAGAGACTTGAACCTACCAATTGATAGAGAAGTTTGGAAACACTCATTTTGTAGAATCTGCACGTGGATATTTGGAGCGCTTTGAGGCCTCTGCTGGAAAAGGAAATATCTTCACATAAAAACTAGACAGAAGCATTCTGAGAAACTTCTTTGTGTTGAGTGCATTCAACTCACAGACTTGAACCTACCAATTGATAGAGAAGTTTGGAAACACTCTTTTTGTAGAATCTGCAAGCGGATATTTGGAGCGCTTTGAGTCCTAGGCTGGAAAAGGAAATATCTTCACATAAAAACCTGACAGAAGCATTCTCAGAAACTTCTTTGTGTTCAGTGCATTCAAATCACGGACTTGAATCTTTCTTTTGAAAGAGCAGTTTTGAAACACACTTTTTGTAAAATCTGCAAGTGGATATTTGGAGCACTTTGAGGCCTATGCTGGGAAATGGAATATCTTCACCTAAAAACTAGACAGAAGCATTCTCAGAAAGTTCTTCTCGATGCGTGCATTCAACTCACAGAGTTGAACCTGTCTTTTGATAGAGCAGTTTGGAAACACTCTTTTTGTGAAATCTGCCATTGGATATTTCCAGCGATTTGAGGCCTATGCAAGGAAAAGGAAATATCTTCACTTCAAAACTGGACAGGAGCATTCTCAGAAACCTCTTTGTGATGAGTGCATTCAACTCGAAGACTTGAACGTTCCTTTTGATAGAACAGTTTTGAAACACTCCTTTTGGACAATCTGCAAATATTTATTCGGAGTGCTTTGAGGCCTATGTTGGAAAAGGAAATATCTTCACCTACAAACTAGACAGAAGCATTCTCGGAAACTTCTTTGTGATGAGTGCATTCAACTCACAGAATTGAACCTACCAATTGATAGAGAAGTTTGGAAACACTCTTTTTGTGGAATCTGCAAGTGGATATCTGGAGCGCTTTGAGGCCTATGTTGGAAAAGGAAATATCTTCACCTAAAAACTAGACAGAAGCATTCTCGGAAACCTCTTTGTGATGAGTGCATTCAACTCAAGGACTTGAACGTTCCTTTTGAGAGAACAGTTTTGAAACACTCTTTTTGTAGAATCTGCACGTGGATATTTGGAGCGAATTGAGGCCTAAGTTGGAAAAGGAAATATCTTCACCTGAAAACTACACAGAAGCATTCTCGGAAACTTCTTTGTGATGAGTGCATTCAACTCACAGAATTGAACCTACCAATTGATAGAGAAGTTTGGAAACACTCTTTTTGTAGAATCTGCAAGTGGATATTTGGAGTGCTTTGAGGCCTATGTTGGAAAAGGAAATATCTTCACCTAAAAACTAGACAGAAGCATTCTCGGAAACTTCTTTGGGATGAGTGCATTCAACTCAAAGACTTGAACGTTCCTTTTGAGAGAACAGTTTTGAAACACTCTTTTTGTAGAATCTGCACGTGGATATTTGGAGCGCTTTGAGGCCTCTGCTGGAAAAGGAAATATCTTCATATCAAAACTAGACAGAAGCATTCTGATAAACTTCTTTGTGTTGAGTGCATTCAACTCACAGACTCGAAGCTTTCTTTTGAAAGGGCAGTTTTGAAACACTCTTTTTGTAGAGTCTGCACGTGGATATTTGGAGCGATTTGAGGCCTATGCTGGGAAATGAAGTATCTTCACCTGAAAACTAGACAAAAGCATTCTCAGAAACTTCTTTGTGTTGAGTGCACTCAACTCACAGACTTGAAGCTTTCTTTTGAAAGAGCAGTTTTGAAACACTCTTTTTGTAGAATCTGCAAGTGGATATTTGGAGCGCTTTGAGGCCCATGCTGGGAAATGGAATATCTTCACCTAAAAACTAGACTGAAGCATTCTGAGAAACTTCTTTGTGATGAGTGCATTCAACTCACAGACTTGAACGTTGCTTTTGATAGAACAGTTCTGAAACACTAAGTTTGTAGAATCCGCAAGTGTTTATTCGGAACACCTTGAGGCCTATGTTGGGAAAGGAAATATCTTCACATAAAAACTAGAGAGAAGCATTCTGAGAAACTTCTTTGTGTTGAGTGCATTCAACTCACAGACTTGAACCTACCAATTGATAGAGAAGTTTGGAAACACTCTTTTTGTAGAATCTGCACGTGGATATTTGGTGCACTTTGAGGCCTCTGCTGGAAAAGGAAATATCTTCACATAAAAACTAGACAGAAGCATTCTGAGAAACATCTTTGTGTTGAGTGCATTCAACTCACAGACTTGAACCTACCAATTGATAGAGAAGTTTGGAAACACTCTTTTTGTAGAATCTGCAAGTGGATATTTGGAGCGCTTTGAGGCCTAGGCTGGAAAAGGAAATATCTTCACATAAAAACCTGACAGAAGCATTCTCAGAAACTTCTTTGTGTTCAGTGCATTCAAATCACGGACTTGAATCTTTCTTTTGAAAGAGCAGTGTTGAAACACTCTTTTTGTAAAATCTGCAAGTGGATATTTGGAGCACTTTGAGGCCTATGCTGGGAAATGGAATATCTTCACCTAAAAACTAGACAGAAGCATTCTCAGAAAGTTCTTCTCGATGCGTGCATTCAACTCACAGAGTTGAACCTGTCTTTTGATAGAGCAGTTTGGAAACACTCTTTTTGTGAAATCTGCCATTGGATATTTCCAGCGATTTGAGGCCTATGCAAGGAAAAGGAAATATCTTCACTTCAAAACTGGACAGGAGCATTCTCAGAAACCTCTTTGTGATGAGTGCATTCAACTCGAAGACTTGAATGTTCCTTTTGATAGAACAGTTTTGAAACACTCCTTTTGGACAATCTGCAAATATTTATTCGGAGTGCTTTGAGGCCTATGTTGGAAAAGGAAATATCTTCACCTACAAACTAGACAGAAGCATTCTCGGAAACTTCTTTGTGATGAGTGCATTCAACTCACAGAATTGAACCTACCAATTGATAGAGAAGTTTGGAAACACTCTTTTTGTGGAATCTGCAAGTGGATATTTGGAGCGCTTTGAGGCCTATGTTGGAAAAGGAAATATCTTCACCTAAAAACTAGACAGAAGCATTCTCGGAAACCTCTTTGTGATGAGTGCATTCAACTCAAGGACTTGAACGTTCCTTTTGAGAGAACAGTTTTGAAACACTCTTTTTGTAGAATCTGCACGTGGATATTTGGAGCGAATTGAGGCCTAAGTTGGAAAAGGAAATATCTTCACCTGAAAACTAGACAGAAGCATTCTCGGAAACTTCTTTGTGATGAGTGCATTCAACTCACAGAATTGAACCTACCAATTGATAGAGAAGTTTGGAAACACTCTTTTTGTAGAATCTGCAAGTGGATATTTGGAGTGCTTTGAGGCCTATGTTGGAAAAGGAAATATCTTCACCTAAATACTAGACAGAAGCATTCTTGGAAACTTCTTTGTGATGAGTGCATTCAACTCAAAGACTTGAACGTTCCTTTTGAGAGAACAGTTTTGAAACACTCTTTTTGTAGAATCTGCACGTATATATTTGGAGCGCTTTGAGGCCTCTGCTGGAAAAGGAAATATCTTCATATCAAAACTAGACAGAAGCATTCTGATAAACTTCTTTGTGTTGAGTGCATTCAACTCACAGACTCGAAGCTTTCTTTTGAAAGGGCAGTTTTGAAACACTCTTTTTGTAGAGTCTGCACGTGGATATTTGGAGCGATTTGAGGCCTATGCAAGGAAAAGGAAATATCTTCACTTCAAAACTGGACAGGAGCATTCTCAGAAACCTCTTCGTGATGAGTGCATTCAACTCGAAGACTTGAACGTTCCTTTTGATAGAACAGTTTTGAAACACTCCTTTTGGACAATCTGCAAATGTTTATTCGGAGTGCTTTGAGGCCTATGTTGGAAAAGGAAATAACTTCACTTAAAAACTAGACAGAAGCATTCTCAGAAACTTCTTTGTGATGAGTGCATTCAACTCACAGAATTGAACCTACCAATTGATAGAGAAGTTTGGAAACACTCTTTTTGCAGAATCTGCAAGTGGATATTTGCAGCGCTTTGAGGCCCATGCTGGAAAAGGAAATATCTTCACATAAAAACCTGACAGAAGCATTCTCAGAAACTTCTTTGTGTTCAGTGCATTCAAATCACAGACTTGAATCTTTCTTTTGAAAGAGCAGTTTTGAAACACTCTTTTTGTAAAATCTGCAAGTGGATATTTGGAGCACTTTGAGGCCTATGCAAGGAAAAGGAAATATCTTCACTTCAAAACTGGACAGGAGCATTCTCAGAAAGCTCTTTGTGATGAGTGCATTCAACTCGAAGACGTGAACGTTCCTTTTGATAGAACAGTTTTGAAAAACTCCTTTTGGACAATCTGCAAATGTTTATTCGGAGCGATTTGAGGCCTATGTTGGAAAAGGAAATATCTTCACCCAAAAACTAGACAGAAGCATTCTCGGAAACTTCTTTGTGATGAGTGTATTCAACTCACAGAATTGAACCTACCAATTCATAGAGAAGTTTGGAAACACTCTTTTTGTAGAATCTGCAAGTGGATATTTGGAGTGCTTTGAGGCCAATGTTGGAAAAGGAAATATCTTCACCTAAAAACTAGACAGAAGCATTCTCGGAAACCTCTTTGTGATGAGTGCATTCAACTCAAGGACTTGAACGTTCCTTTTGAGAGAACAGTTTTAAACACTCTCTTTGTAGAATATGCACGTGGATATTTGGAGCGCTTTGAGGCCTCTGCTGGAAAAGGAAATATCTTCACCTAAAAACTAGACAGAAGCATTCTCGGAAACTTCTTTGTGATGAGCGCATTCAACTCACAGAATTGAACCTACCAATTGATAGAGAAGTTTGGAAACACTCTTTTTGCAGAATCTGCAAGTGGATATTTGGAGTGCTTTGAGGCCTATGTTGGAAAAGGAAATATCTTCACCTAAAAACTAGACAGAAGCATTCTCGGAAACTTCTTTGTGATGAGTTTATTCAACTCAAAGACTTGAACGTTCCTTTTGAGAGAACAGTTTTGCAACACTCTTTTTGTAGAATCTGCACGTGGAAATTTGGAGCGCTTTGAGGCCTCTGCTGGAAAAGGAAATATCTTCACATAAAAACTAGACAGAAGCATTCTGAGAAACTTGTTTGTGTTGAGTGCATTCAACTCACAGACTTGAAGCTTTCTTTTGAAAGAGCAGTTTTGAAACACTCTTTTTGTGAAATCTGCCATTGGATATTTCCAGCGATTTGAGGCCTATGCAAGGAAAAGGAAATATCTTCACTTCAAAACTGGACAGGAGCATTCTCAGAAAGCTCTTTGTGATGAGTGCATTCAACTCGAAGACTTGAACGTTCCTTTTCATAGAACAGTTTTGAAACACTCCTTTTGGACAATCTGCCAATGTTTATTCGGAGTGCTTTGAGGCCTATGTTGGAAAAGGAAATATCTTCACCCAAGAACTAGACTGAAGCATTCTCGGAAACTTCTTTGTGATGAGTGCATTCAACTCAGAGAATTGAACCTACCAATTCATAGAGAAGTTTGGAAACACTCTTTTTGTAGAATTGGCAAGAGGATATTTGGAGCGCTTTGAGGCCTATGTTGGAAAATTAAATATCTTCACCTAAAAACTGGACAGAAGCATTCTCGGAAACTTCTTCATGATGATTGCATTCAACTCAAAGACTTGAACGTTCCTTTTGAGAGAACAGTTTTGAAACACTCTTTTTGTAGAATCTGCACGTGGATATTTGGAGCGCTTTGACACCTCTGCTGGAAAAGGAAATATCTTCACATCAAAACTAGACAGAAGCGTTCTGACAAACTTCTTTGTGTTGAGTGCATTCAACTCACAGACTTGAGGCTTTCTTTTGAAAGAGCAGTTTTGAAGTACTCTTTTTGTAGAATCTGCACGTGGATATTTGGAGCGATTTGAGTCCTATGCTGGGAAATGAAGTATCTTCAACTGAAAACTAGACAGAAGCATTCTCAGAAACTTCTTTGTGTTGATTGCACTCAACTCACAGACTTGAAGCTTTCTTTTGAAAGAGAAGTTTTGAAACACTCTTTTTGTGGAATCTGCAAGTGGATATTTGGAGCGCTTTGAGGCCCATGCTGGGAATTGGAATATCTTCACCTAAAAACTAGACTGAAGCATTCTGAGAAACTTCTTTGTGATGAGTGCATTCAACTCACAGACTTGAACGTTGCTTTTCATAGAACAGTTCTGAAACACTAAGTTTGTAAAATCCGCAAGTGTTTATTCGGAGCACCTTCAGGCCTATGTTGGGAAAGGAAATATCTTCACATAAAAACTAGAGAGAAGCATTCTGAGAAACTTCTTTGTGATGAGTGCATTCAACTCACGGTCTTGAACCTGCCAATTGATAGAGAAGTTTGGAAACAATCTTTTTGTAGCATCTGCAATTGGATATTTGGAGCGCTTTGAGGCCTATGCTGGAAAAGGAAATATCTTCACATAAAAACCTGACAGAAGCATTCTCAGAAACTTCTTTGTGTTCAGTGCATTCAAATCACAGACTTGAATCTTTCTTTTGAAAGAGCAGTTTTGAAACACTCTTTTTGTAAAATCTGCAAGTGGATATTTGGAGCACTTTGAGGCCTATGCTGGGAAATGGAATATCTTCACCTAAAAACTAGACAGAAGCATTCTCAGAAAGTTCTTCTCGATGTGTGCATTCAACTCACAGAGCTGAACGTGTCTTTTGTTAGAGCAGTTTGGAAACAGTGTTTTTGTGAAATCTGCCATTGGATATTTCCAGCGATTTGAGGCCTATGCCAGGAAAAGGAAATATCTTCACTTCAAAACTAGACAGGAGCATTCTCAGAAACCTCTTTGTGATGAGTGCATTCAACTCGAAGACTTGAACGTTCCTTTTGATAGAACAGTTTTGAAACACTCCTTTTGGACAATCAGCAAATGTTTATTTGGAGCGCTTTAAGGCCTATGTTGGAAAAGGAAATATCTTCACCTAAAAACTAGACAGAAGCATTCTCGGAAACTTCTTTCTGATGAGTGCATTCAACCCACAGAATTGAACCTACCAATTGATAGAGAAGTTTGGAAACACTCTTTTTGTAGAATCTACAAGTGGATAATTTGAGCGCTTTGAGGCCTATGTTGGAAAAGGAAATATCTTCACCTAAAAACTAGACAGAAGCATTCTCGGAAACTTCTTTTGGATGAGTACATTCAACTCAAAGACTTGAACGTTCCTTTTAAGAGAACAGTTTTGAAACACTCTTTTTGTATAATCTGCACGTGGATATTTGGAGCGCTTTGAGGCCTCTGCTAGAAAAGAAAATATCTTCACATAAACACTAGACAGAAGCATTCTGAGAAACTTCTTTGTGTTGAGTGCATTCAACTCACAGACTTGAAGCTTACTTTTGAAAGAGCAGTTTTGAAACACTCTTTTTGTGAAATCTGCCATTGGATATTTCCAGCGATTTGAGGCCTATGCAAGGAAAAGGAAATATCTTCACTTCAAAACTGGACAGAAGCATTCTCAGTAAGCTCTTTGTGATGAGTGCATTCAACTCGAAGACTTGAACGTTCCTTTTGATAGAGCAGTTTTGAAACACTCTTTTGGGACAGTCCGCAAATGTTTATTCGGAGCGCTTTGAGGCCTATGTTGGAAAAGGAAATGTCTTCACCCAAAAACTAGACAGAAGCATTCTCGGAAACTTCTTTGTGATGAGTGCATTCAACTCACAGAATTGAACCTACCAATTCATAAAGAAGTTTGGAAACACTCTTTTTGTAGAATCTGCAAGTGGATATTTGGAGCGCTTTGAGGCCTATGTTGGAAAATTAAATATCTTCACCTAAAAACTGGACAGAAGCATTCTCGGAAACTTCTTTGTGATGAGTGCATTCAACTCAAAGACTTGGACGTTCCTTTTGAGAGAACAGTTTTGAAACACTCTTTTTGTAGAATCTGCACGTGGATATTTGGAGCGCTTTGACGCCTCTGCTGGAAAAGGAAATATCTTCACATAAAAATTAGACAGAAGCATTGTGAGAAACTTCTTTGTGTTGAGTGAATTCAACTCACAGACTTGAAGCTTTCTTTTGAAAGAGCAGTTTTGAAGCACTCTTTTTGTAGAATCTGCACGTGGATATTTGGAGCGATTTGAGTCCTATGCTGGGAAATGAGGTATCTTCACCTGAAAACTAGACAGAAGCATTCTCAGAAACTTCTTTGTGTTGATTGCACTCAACTCACAGACTTGAAGCTTTCTTTTGAAAGAGAAGTTTTGAAACACTCTTTTTGTGGAATCTGCAAGTGGATATTTGGAGCGATTTGAGGCCCATGCTGGGAATTGGAATATCTTCACCTAAAAACTAGACTGAAGCATTCTGAGAAACTTCTTTATGATGAGTGCATTCAACACACAGACTTGAACGTTGCTTTGATAGAACAGTTCTGAAACACTAAGTTTGCAGAATCCGCAAGTGTTTATTCGGAGCACCTTGAGGCCTATGATGGAAAAGGAAATATCTTCACATAAAAACTAGAGAGAAGCATTCTGAGAAACTTCTTTGTGTTGAGTGCATTCAACTCACAGACTTGAACCTACCAATTGATAGAGAAATTTGGAAACACTCTTTTGTAGAATCTGCACGTGGATATTTGGAGCGCTTTGAGGCCTCTGCTGGAAAAGGAAATATCTTCACATAAAAACTAGACAGAAGCGTTCTGAGAAACTTCTTTGTGTTGAGTGCATTCATCTCACAGACTTGAACCTACCAATTGATAGAGAAGTTTGGAAACACTCTTTTTGTAGAATCTGCAAGTGGATATTTGGAGCGCTTTGAGGCCTATGCTGGAAAAGGAAATATCTTCACATAAAAACCTGACAGAAGCATTCTCAGAAACTTCTTTGTGTTCAGTGCATTCAAATCACAGACTTGAGTCTTTCTTTAGAAAGAGGAGTTTTGAAACACTCTTTTTGTAAAATCTGCAAGTGGATATTTGGAGCACTTTGAGGCCTATGCTGGGAAGTGGAATATCTTCACCTAAAAACTAGACAGAAGCATTCTCAGAAAGTTCTTCTTGATGCGTGCATTCAACTCACAGAGTTGAACCTGTCTTTTGATAGAGCAGTTTGGAAACAGTGTTTTTGTGAAATCTGCCATTGGATATTTCCAGCGATTTGAGGCCTATGCAAGGAAAAGGAAATATCTTCACTTCAAAACTGGACAGGAGCATTCTCAGAAACCTCTTTGTGATGAGTGCATTCAACTCGAAGACTTGAACGTTCCTTTTGATAGAACAGTTTTGAAACACTCCTTTTGGACAATCTGCAAATGTTTATTCGGAGTGCTTTGAGGCCTATGTTGCAAAAGGAAATATCTTCACCTACAAACTAGACAGAAGCATTCTCGGAAACTTCTTTGTGATGAGTGCATTCAACTCACAGAATTGAACCTACCAATTGATAGAGAAGTTTGGAAACACTCTTTTTGTAGAATCTGCAAGTGGATATTTGGAGCGCTTTGAGGCCTATGATGGAAAAGGAAATATCTTCACATAAAAACTAGACAGAAGCATTCTCGGAAACCTCTTTGTGATGAGTGCATTCAACTCAAGGACTTGAACGTTCCTTTTGAGAGAACAGTTTTGAAACACTCTTTTTGTAGAATCTGCACGTGGATATTTGGAGCGAATTGAGGCCTATGTTGGAAAAGGAAATATCTTCACCTAAAAACTAGACAGAAGCATTCTCGGAAACTTCTTTGTGATGAGTGCATTCAACTCACCGAATTGAACCTACCAATTGATAGAGAAGTTTGGAAACACTCTTTTTGTAGAATCTGCAAGTGGATATTTGGAGTGCTTTGAGGCCTATGTTGGAAAAGGAAATATCTTCACATCAAAACTAGACAGAAGCATTCTCAGAAACTTCTTTGTGATGAGTGCATTCAACTCAAAGACTTGAACGTTCCTTTTGAGAGAACAGTTTTGAAACACTCTTTTTGTAGAATCTGCACGTGGATATTTGGAGCGCTTTGAGGCCTCTACTGGAAAAGGAAATATCTTCACATCAAAACTAGACAGAAGCATTCTGATAAACTTCTTTGTGTTGAGTGCATTCAACTCACAGACTTGAAGCTTTCTTTTGAAAGAGCAGTTTTGAATCACTCTTTTTGTAGAATCTGCACGTGGATATTTGGAGCGATTTGAGGCCTATGATGGGAAATGAAGTATCTTCACCTGAAAACTAGACTGAAGCATTCTCAGAAACTTCTTTTTGTTGAGTGCACTCAACTGACAGACTTGAAGCTTTCTTTTGAAAGAGCAGTTTTGAAACACTCTTTTTGTAGAATCTGAAAGTGGATATTTGGAGCGCTTTGAGGCCCATGCTGGGAAATGGAATATCTTCACCTAAAAACTAGACTGAAGCATTCTGAGAAACTTCTTTGTGATGAGTGCATTCAACTCACAGACTTGAACGTTGCTTTTGATAGAACAGTTCTGAAACACTAAGTTTGTAGAATCCGCAAGTGTTTATTCGGAGCACCTTGAGGCCTATGTTGGGAAAGGAAATATCTTCACATAAAAACTAGAGAGAAGCATTCTCAGAAACTTCTTTGTGATGAGTCCATTCAACTCACAGTCTTGAACCTACCAATTGATAGAGAAGTTTGGAAACACTCTTTTTGTAGCATCTGCAAGTGGATATTTGGAGCGCTTTGAGGCCTATGCTGGAAAAGGAAATATCTTCACATAAAAACCTGACAGAAGCATTCTCAGAAACTTCTTTGTGTTCAGTGCATTCAAATCACAGACTTGAATCTTTCTTTTGAAAGAGCAGTTTTGAAACACTCTTTTTGTAAAATCTGCAAGTGGATATTTGGAGCACTTTGAGGCCTATGCTGGGAAATGGAATATCTTCACCTGAAAACTAGACAGAAGCATTCTCAGAAAGTTCTTCTCGATGTGTGCATTCAACTCACAGAGTTGAACCTGTCTTTTGATAGAGCAGTTTGGAAACAGTGTTTTTGTGAAATCTGCCATTGGATATTTCCAGCGATTTGAGGCCTATGCAAGGAAAAGGAAATATCTTCACTTCAAAACTAGACAGGAGCATTCTCAGAAACCTCTTTGTGATGAGTGCATTCAACTCGAAGACTTGAACGTTCCTTTTGATAGAACAGTTTTGAAACACTCCTTTTGGACAATCTGCAAATGTTTATTCTGAGCGCTTTGAGGCCTATGTTGGAAAAGGAAATATCTTCACCTAAAAACTAGACAGAAGCACTCTCGGAAACTTCTTTCTGATGAGTGCATTCAACTCACAGAATTGAACCTACCAATTGATAGAGAAGTTTGGAAACACTCTTTTTGTAGAATCTACAAGTGGATAATTTGAGCTCTTTGAGGCCTATGTTGGAAAAGGAAATATCTTCAAATAAAAACTAGACAGAAGCATTCTCGGAAACTTCTTTGTGATGAGTACATTCAACTCAAAGACTTCAACGTTCCTTTTGAGAGAACAGTTTTGAAACACTCTTTTTGTATAATCTGCACGTGGATATTTGGAGCGCTTTGAGGCCTCTGCTGGAAAAGGAAATATCTTCACATAAAAACTAGACAGAAGCATTCTGAGAAACTTCTTTGTGTTGAGTGCATTCAACTCACAGACTTGAACCTGTCTTTTGAAAGAGCAGTTTTGAAACACTCTTTTTGTGAAATCTGCCATTAGATATTTCCAGCGATTTGAGGCCAATGCAAGGAAAAGGAAATATCTTCACTTCAAAACTGGACAGGAGCATTCTCAGAAAGCTCTTTGTGATGAGTGCATTCAACTCGAAGACTTGAACCTTCCTTTTGATAGAACAGTTTTGAAACACTCCTTTTGGACAATCTGCAAATGTTTATTCGGAGCGCTTTGAGGCCTATGTTGGAAAAGGAAATATCTTCACCCAAAAACTAGACTGAAGCATTCTCGGAAACTTCTTTGAGATGAGTGCATTCAACTCACAGAATTGAACCTATCAATTCATAGAGAAGTTTGGAAACACTCTTTTTGTAGAATCTGCAAGTGGATATTTGGAGCGCTTTGAGGCCTATGTTGGAAAATTAAATATCTTCACCTAAAAACTGGACAGAAGCATTCTCGGAAACTTCTTTGTGATGAGTGCATTCAACTCAAAGGCTTCAACGTTCCTTTTGAGAGAACAGTTTTGAAACACTCTTTTTGTAGAATCTGCACGTGGATATTTGGAGCGCTTTGACGCCTCTGCTGGAAAAGGAAATATCTTCACATAAAAACAAGACAGAAGCATTCTGAGAAACTTCTTTGTGTTGAGTGCATTCAACTCACAGACTTGAAGCCTTCTTTTGAATGAGCAGTTTTGAAACACTCTTTTTGTAGAATCTGCACGTGGATATTTGGAGCGATTTGACGCCTATGCTGGGAAATGTAGTATCCTCACCTGAAAACTAGACTGAAGCATTCTGAGAAACTTCTTTGCAATGAGTGCATTCAACTCACAGACTTGAACGTTCCTTTGGATAGAAGAGTTTTGAAGCATTACGTTTGTAGAATCTGCAAGTGTTTATTCGGAGCACCTTGTGGCCTATGAAGGAAAAGGAAATATCTTCACATAAAAACTAGAGAGAAGGATTCTCAGAAACTTCTTTGTGATGAGTTCATTCAACTCACAGATTTGAACCTACCAATTGATAGAGAAGTTTGGAAACACTCTTTTTGTAGAATCTGCAAGTGGATATTTGGAGCCGTTTGAGGAATATGCTGGAAAAGGAAATATCTTCACATAAAAACTGAACAGAAGCATTCTCAGAAACTTCTTTGTGTTGAGTGCATTCAACTCACAGACTTGAACTTACCTATAGAAAGAGCAGTTTTGAAACACTCTTTTGGTAAAATCTGCAAGTGGTTATTTGGAGCACTTCGAGGCCTGTGCTGGGATATGGAATAACTTCACCTAAAAACTACAGAGAAGCATTCTCAGAAAGTTCTTCACGATGCCTTCATTCAACTCACGGAGTTGAACCTTCCTTATGATAGAACACTTTTGAAACACTCTTTTTGTAGAATCTGCAAGAGGCTGTTTGGAGCGTTTTGAGGCCTATGCTGGAAAAGGAAATATCTTCACATAACAACTAGACGGAAGCATTCTCAGAAACTTCTGTGTGATGAGTGCATTCAACTCACAGACTTGATCATTCCTCTCGAAAGAACAGTTTTGAAATACTCCTTTTGTAGAATCTGCAAGTGTTTATTTGGAGTGCTTCGAGGCCTATGTTGGAAAAGGAAATATCTTCACATAAAAACTAGACAGAGGGATTCTCAGAAACTTCTTTGTGATGAGTGCATTCTACTCACAGTGTTGAAGCTTGCTTTTGATAGAGCAGTTTTGAAACACTCTTTTGGTAGAATCTGCAAGTGGATATTTGGAGCGCTTTGAGGCCTATGCTGGAAAATGAAATGTCTTCACATAAAAACTAGACAGAAGCATTCCAGGAAACTTCTGTATGATAAGTGCATTCAACTCACAGACTTGAACGTTCCTTTTGATAGGACTCTTTTGAAACACTCCTTTTGTAGAATTTGCAAGTGTTTATTTGGAGCGCTTTGAGGCCTAAGCTGGAAAAGGAAGTATCTACACGTAAGAACTAGACAGAAGCATTCTCAGAAACTTCTTTCTGATGAGTGCATTCAACACACAGACTTGAACCTTGCTTTTGAAAGAGCAGCTTTGAAACACTCTTTTCGTAGAATCTACAAGGGGATATTTGGAGCACTTTGAGGCCTACGCTGGGAAATGAAATCTCTTCACCTAAAAACTAGACAGAAGCATTCTGAGAAACTTCTGTGTGATGAGTGCATTCAACTCACAGACTTGAACGTTCCGCTTGATAGAACAGTATTGAAACACTTATTTTGTAGAATCTGCATGTTTTTATTTGGAGCGCTTTGAGGCCTGTGTTGGAAAAGGAAATATCTTCATATAAAAACTAGACGGAAGCCTTCTCAGAAACTTCTTTGTGATGAGTGCATTCAACTCACAGACTTGAAGCTTCCTTTGGAAAGAGCAGTTTGGAGACACGCTTCATATAGAATCTTCAAGTGGATATTTGGAGCGCTTTGAGGCCTATGCTGGGACATGAAATCTCTTCACCTAAAAACTAGACAGAAGCATTCTGAGAAACTTCTTTGCAATGAGTGCATTCAACTCACAGACTTGAACGTTCCTTTGGATAGAACAGTTTTGAAACATTACGTTTGTAGAATCTGCAAGTGTTTATTCGGAGCACCTTGAGGCCTATGTTGGAAAAGGAAATATCTTCACATAAAAACTAGAGAGAAGGATTCTCAGAAACTTCTTTGTGATGAGTTCGTTCAACTCACCGAGTTGAACCTACCAATCGATAGAGAAGTTTGGAAACACTCTTTTTGTAGAATCAGCAAGTGGATATTTGGAGCCGTTTGAGGCCTATGCTGGAAAAGGAAATATCTTCACATAAAAACTGAACAGAAGCATTCTCAGAAACTTCTTTGTGTTGAGTGCATTCAACTCAAAGACTTGAACTTACCTATAGAAAGAGCAGTTTGAAACACTCTTTTGCTGAAATCTGCAAGTGGTTATTTGGAGCACTTCGAGGCCTGTGCTGGGATATGGAATATCTTCACCTAAAAACTACAGAGAAGCATTCTCAGAAAGTTCTTCACGATGCCTTCATTCAGCTCACAGAGTTGAACCTTCCTTATGATAGAACACTTTTGAAACACTCTTTTTGTAGAATCTGCAAGAGGCTATTTGGAGCGTTTTGAGGCCTATGCTGGAAAAGGAAATATCTTCACATAACAACTAGACGGAAGCATTCTCAGAAACTTCTGTGTGATGAGTGCATTCAACTCACAGACTTGAACGTTCCTCTTGAAAGAGCAGTTTTGAAACACTCCTTTTGTAGAATCTGCAAGTGTTTATTTGGAGCGCTTTGAGGCCTATGTTGGAAAAGGAAATATCTTCACATAAAAACTAGACAGAAGCATTCTCGGAAACTTCTTTGTGATGAGTGCATTCTACTCACAGTGTTGAAGCTTGCTTTTGATAGAGCAGTTTTGAAACACTCTCTCTGTAGAATCAGCAAGTGGATATTTGGAGCGCTTTGAGGCCTATGTTGGAAAAGGAAATATCTTCACATTAAAACTAGACAGAAATATTCTCAGAAACTTCTTTGTGATGAGTGCATTCAACTCAAAGACTTGAAAGTTAATTTTGAGAGAACAGTTTTGAAACACTCTTTTTGTAGAATCTGCACGTGGATATTTGGAGCGCTTTGAGGCCTCTGCTGGAAAAGGAAATATCTTCACATAAAAACTAGACAGAAGCATTCTGAGAAACTTCTTTGTGTTCAGGGCATTCAACTCACAGACTTGAAGCTTTCTTTTGAAAGAGTAGTTTTGAAACAATCTTTTTGTAGAATCTGCACGTGGATATTTGGAGCGTTTTGAGGCCTATGCTGGGAAATGAAGTATCTTCACCTGAAAACTAGACAGAAGCATTCTCAGAAACTTCTTTGTGTTGAGCGCACTCAACTCACTGACTGGAAGCTTTCTTTTCAAAGAGCAGTTTTGAAACACTCTTTTTGTAGAATCTGCAAGTGGATATTTGGAGCGCTTTGAGACCCATGCCTTTAGATGGAATATCTTCACCTAAAAACTAGACTGAAGCATTCTGAGAAACTTCTTTGTGATGAGTGCATTCAACTCACAGACTTGAACGTTGCTTTTGATAGAACAGTTCTGAAACACTAAGTTTGTAGAATCCGCAAGTGTTTATTCGGAGCACCTTGAGGCCTAAGTCGGAAAAGGAAATATATTCACATAAAAACTACAGAGAAGCATTCTCAGAAACTTCTTTGTGATGAGTGCATTCAACACACAGACTGGAACCTACCAATTGATAGAGAGGTTTGGTAACACTCTTTTTGAAGAATCTGCAAGTGGATATTTGGACCGCTTTGAGGCCTATGCTGGAAAAGGAAATATCTTCACATAAAAACCTGACAGAAGCATTCTCAGAAACTTCTTTGTGTTCAGTGCATTCAAATCACAGACTTGAATCTTTCTATTGAAAGAGCAGTTTTGAAACGCTCTTTTTGTAAAATCTTCAAGTGGATATTTCGAGCACTTTGAGGCCTATGCTGGGAAATGGAATATCTTCACCTAAAAACTAGACAGAAGCATTCTCAGAAAGTTCTTCTTGATCAGTGCATTCAACTCACAGAGTTGAACCTGTCTTTTGATAGAGCAGTTTGGAAACACTCTTTTTGTGAAATCTGCAATTGGATATTTCCAGCGACTTGAGGCCTATGCAAGGAAAAGGAAATACCTTCACTTCAAAACTGGACCGGAGCATTCTCAGAAACCTCTTTGTGATGAGTGCATTCAACTCGAAGGCTTGAACGTTCCTTTTGATAGAACAGTTTTGAAACACTCCTTTTGTGCAATCTGCAGATGTTCATTCGGAGCGCTTTTAGGCCTATGCTGGAAAAGGAAATATCTTCACCTAAAAAGTAGACAGAAGCATTCTCGCAAACTTCTTTGTGATGAGTGCATTCAACTCACAGAATTGAACCTACCAATTGATAGAGAAGTTTGGAAACAATCTCTTTGTAGAATCTGCAAGTGGATATTTGGAGCGCTTTGAGGCCTAAGTCGGAAAAGGAAATATCTTCACATTAAAACTAGACAGAAACATTCTCAGAAACTTCTTTTTGATGAGTGCATTCAACTCAAAGACTTGAAAATTCCTTTTGAGAGAACAGTTTTGAAACACTCTTTTTGTAGAATCTGCACGTGGATATTGGGAGCGCTTTGAGGCCTCTGCTGGAAAAGGAAATATCTTCACCTGAAAACAAGACAGAAGCATTCTGAGAAACTTCTTTGTGTTGAGTGCATTCAACTCAGAGACTTGAAGCTTTCTTTTGAAAGAGCAGATTTGAAACACTCTTTTTGTAGAATCTGCAAGTGGATATTTGGAGCGCTTTGAGGCCCATGCTGGGAAATGGATTATCTTCACCTAAAAACTAGACTGAAGCATTCTGAGAAACTTCTTTGTGATGAGTGCATTCAACTCACAGACTTGAACATACCAATTGATAGAGAAGATTGGAAACACTCTTTTTGTAGAATCTGCAATTGGATATTTGGAGCGCTTTGACGCCTATGCTGGAAAAGGAAATATCTTCACATAAAAACCTGACAGAAGCATTCTCAGAAACTTCTTTGTGTCTGGTGCATTCAAATCACAGACTTGAATCTTTCTTTTGAAAGAGCAGTTTTGAAACACTCTTTTTGTAAAATCTGCAAGTGGATATGTGGAGCACTTTGAGGCCTATGCTGGGAAATTGAATATCTTCACCTAAAAACTAGACAGAAGCATTCTCAGAAAGTTCTTCTCAATGCGTGCATTCAGCTCACAGAGTTGAACCTGTCTTTTGATAGAGCAGTTTGGAAACACTCTTTTTGTGAAATCTGCCATTGGATATTTCCAGCGATTTGAGGCCTATGCAAGGAAAAGGAAATATCTTCACTTCAAAACTGGACAGGAGCATTATCAGAAACACCTTTGTGATGAGTGCATTCAACTCGAAGACTTGAACGTTCCTTTTGATAGAACAGTTTTGAAAAACTCCTTTTGGACAATTTGCAAATGTTTATTTGGAGCGCTTTGAGGCCTATGTTGGAAAAGAAAATATCTTCACCTAAAAACTAGACAGAAGCATTCTCGGAAACTTCTTTGTGATGAGCGCATTCAACTCACAGACTTGCACCTACCAATAGATATGGAAGTTTGGAAACACTGTTTTTGTAGACTCTGCAAGTGGATATTTGGAGCGCTTCGAGGCCTATGTTGGAAAAGGAAATATCTTCACCTAAAAACTAGACAGAAGCATTCTCGGAAACTTCTTTGTGATGAGTGCATGCAACTCAAAGACTTGAACGTTCCTTTTGAGAGAACAGTTTTGAAACACTCTTTTTGTAGAACCTGCACGTGGATATTTGGAGAGATATGAGGCCTCTGCTGGAAAAGGAAATATCTTCACCTGAAAACTAGACAGAAGCATTCTCAGAAACTTCTTTGCATTGAGTGCACTCAACTCACAGACTTGAAGGTTTCTTTTGAAAGAACAGTTTTGAAACACTCTTTTTGTAGAATCTGCAAGTGGATATTTGGAGCGCTTCAAGGCCCATGCTGGGAAATGGAATATCTTCACCTAAAAACTAGACTGAAGCATTCTCAGAAACTTCTTTGTAATGAGTGCATTCAACTCACAGACATGAAAGTTGCTTTTGATAGAACAGTTCTGAAACATTAAGTTTGTAGAATCCGCAAGTGTTTATTCGGAGCACCTTGAGGCCTGTGTTGGAAAAGGAAATATCTTCACATAAAAACTAGACAGAAGCATTCTCAGAAACTTCTTTGTGATGAGTGCATTCAACTCCCAGACTTGAACCTACCAATTGATAGGGAAGTTTGGAAACACTCTTTTTGTAGAATCTGCAAGTGGATATTTGGAGCGCTTTGAGGCCCATGCTGGGAAATGGAATAACTTCACCTAAAAACTAGACTGAAGCATACTGAGAAACTACTTTGTGAAGAGTGCATTGAACTCACAGACTTGAACGTTGCTTTTGATACAACAGTTCTGAAACACTAAGTTTGTGGAATCCGCAAGTGTTTATTCAGAGCACCTTGAGGCCTATGTTGGAAAAGGAAACATCTTCACATAAAAACTAGAGAGAAGCATTCTCAGAAACTTCTTTGTGATGAGTGCATTCAACTCACAGACTTGAACCTACCTATTGATAGGGAAGTTTGGAAACACTCTTTTTGTAGAATCTGCAAGTGGATATTTGGAGCGCTTTGAGGCCCATGCTGGGAAATGGAATATCTTCACCTAAAAACTAGACAGAAGCATTCTCAGAAAGTTCTTCTCAATGCGTGCATTCAACTCACAGAGTTGAACCTGTCTTTTGATAGAGCAGTTTGGAAACACTCTTTTTGTGAAATCTGCCATTGGATATTTCCAGCGATTTGAGGCCTATGCAAGGAAAGGAAATGTCTTCACTTCAAAACTGGACAGGAGCATTCTCAGAAACCTCTTTGTGATGAGAGCATTCAACTCGAAGACTGGAACATTCCTTTTGATAGAACAGTTTTGAAACACTCCTTTTGGACAATCTGCAAATGTTTATTCGGAGCGCTTTGAGGCCTATGAAGGAAAAGGAAATATCTTCACCTAAAAACTAGACAGACGCATTCTCGGAAACTTCTTTGTGATGAGTGCATTCAACTCACAGAATTGAAACTACCAATTGATAGAGAAGATTGGAAACACTCTTTTTGTAGAATCTGCAAGTGGATATTTGGAGCGCTTTGAGGCCTATGTTGGAAAAGGGAATATCTTCACCTAAAAACAAGATGGAAGCATTCTCAGAAACTTCTTTTTGATGAGTGCATTCAACTCAAAGACTTGGACGTTCCTTTTGAGAGAACAGTTTTGAAACACTCTTTTTGTAGAATCTGCAGATGGATATTTGGAGAGATTTGAAGCCTCTGCTGGAAAAGGAAATATGTACACCTGAAAACTAGACAGAAGCATTCTCAGAAACTTCTTTGTGATGAGTGCATTCAACTCACAGACATGAAAGTTGCTTTTGATAGAACAGTTCTGAAACATTAAGTTTGTAGAATCCGCAAGTGTTTATTCGGAGCACCTTGAGGCCTGTGTTGGAAAAGGAAATATCTTCACATAAAAACTAGAGAGAAGCATTCTCAGAAACTTCTTTGTGATGAGTGCATTCAATTCCCAGACTTGAACCTACCAATTGATAGGGAAGTTTGGAAACACTCTTTTTGTAGAATCTGCAAGTGGATATTTGGAACGCTTTGAGGCCCATGCTGGGAAATGGAATATCTTCACCTAAAAACTAGACTGAAGCATTCTGAGAAACTTCTTTGTGATGAGTGCATTCAACTCACAGACTTGAACGTTGTTTTTGATAGAACAGTTCTGAAACACTAAGTTTGTAGAATCCGCAAGTGTTTATTCGGAGCACCTTGAGGCCTATGTTGGAAAAGGAAATATCTTCACATAAAAACTAGAGAGAAGCATTCTCAGAAACTTCTTTGTGATGAGTGCATTCAACTCACAGACTTGAACCTACCAATTGATAGAGAAGTTTGGAAACACTCTTTTTGTAAAATCTGCAAGTGGATATTTGGAGCGCTTTGAGGCCTATGCTGGAAAAGGAAATATCTTCACATAAAAACCTGACAGAAGCATTCTCAGAAACTTCTTTGTGTTCAGTGCATTCAAATCACAGACTTGAATCTTTCTTTTGAAAGAGCAGTTTTGAAACACTCTTTATGTGAAATCTGCAAGTGGATATTTGGAGCACTTTGAGGCCTATGCTAGGAAATGGAATATCTTCACCTAAAAACTAGACAGAAGCATTCTCAGAAAGTTTTTCTCAATGCGTGCATTCAACTCACAGAGTTGAACCTGTCTTTTGATAGAGCAGTTTGGAAACACTCTTTTTGTGAAATCTGCCATTGGATATTTCCAGCGATTTGAGGCCTATGCAAGGAAAAGGAAATATCTTCACTTCAAAACTGACAGGAGCATTCTCAGAAACCTCTTTGTGATGAGTGCATTCACCTCGAAGACTGGAACGTTCCTTTTGATAGAACAGTTTTGAAACACTCCTTTTGGACAATCTGCAAATGTTTACTCGGAGCGCTTTGAGGCCTATGTAGGAAAAGGAAATATCTTCACCTAAAAACTAGACAGACGCATTCTCGGAAACTTCTTTGTGATGAGTGCATTCAACTCACAGAATTGAAACTACCAATTGATAGAGAAGATTGGAAACACTCTTTTTGTAGAATCTGCAAGTGGATATTTGGAGCGCTTTGAGGCCTATGTTGGAAAAGGGAATATCTTCAACTAAAAACAAGACGGAAGCATTCTCAGAAACTTCTTTTTGATGAGTGCATTCAACTCAAAGACTTGGACGTTCCTTTTGAGAGAACAGTTTTGAAACACTCTTTTTGTAGAATCTGCAGATGGATATTTGGAGAGATTTGAAGCCTCTGCTGGAAAAGGAAATATCTTCACCTGAAAACTAGACAGAAGCATTCTCAGAAACTTCTTTGTGTTGAGTGCACTCAACTCACAGACTTGAAGCTTTCTTTGGAAAGAGCAGTTTTGAAACACTCTTTTTGTAGAATCTGCAAGTGGATATTTGGAGCGCTTTGAGGCCCATGCTGGGAAATGGAATATCTTCATCTACAAACTAGACTGAAGCATTCTCAGAAACTTCTTTGTGATGAGTGCATTCAACCCACAGACATGAACGTTGCTTTTGATAGAACAGTTCTGAAACACTAAGTTTGTAGAATCCGCAAGTGTTTATTCGGAGCACCTTGAGGCCTATGTTGGAAAAGGAAATATCTTCACATAAAAACTAGAGAGAAGCATTCTCAGAAACTTCTTTGTGATGAGTGCATTCAACTCCCAGACTTGAACCTACCAATTGATAGGGAAGTTTGGAAACACTCTTTTTGTAGAATCTGCAAGTGGATATTTGGAGCGCTTTGAGGCCCATGCTGGGAAATGGAATATCTTCACCTAAAAACTAGACTGAAGCATTCTCAGAAACTTCTTTGTGATGAGTGCATTCAACTCACAGCCATGAACGTTGCTTTTGATAGAACAGTTCTGAAACACTAAGTTTGTAGAATCCGCAAGTGTTTATTCGGAGCACTTTGAGGCCTATGTTGGAAAAGGAAATATCTTCACATAAAAACTAGAGAGAAGCATTCTCAGAAACTTCTTTGTGATGAGTGCATTCAACTCACAGAATTGAACCTACCAATTCATAGAGAAGTTTGGAAACACTCTTTTTGTAGAATCTGCAAGTGGATATTTGGAGCGCTTTGAGGCCTATGTTGGAAAATTAAATATCTTCACCTAAAAACTGGACAGAAGCATTCTCGGAAACTTCTTCGTGATGAGTGCATTCAACTCAAAGTCTTGAACGTTCCTTTTGAGAGAACAGTTTTGAAACACTCTTTTTGTAGAATCTGCACGTGGATATTTGGAGCGCTTTGACGCCTCTGCTGGAAAAGGAAATATCTTCACATCAAAACTAGACAGAAGCATTCTGAGAAACTACTTTGTGTTGAGTGCATTCAACTCACAGACTTGAAGCTTTCTTTTGAAAGAGCAGTTTTGAAGCACTCTTTTTGTAGAATCTGCACGTGGATATTTGGAGCGATTTGAGTCCTAAGCTGGGAAATGAAGTATCTTCACCTGAAAACTAGACAGAAGCATTCTCAGAAACTTCTTTGTGTTGATTGCACTCAACTCACAGACTTGAAGCTTTCTTTGAAAGAGAAGTTTTGAAACACTCTTTTTGTGGAATCTGCAAGTGGATATTTGGAGCGCTTTGAGGCCCATGCTGGGAATTGGAATATCTTCACCTAAAAATTAGACTGAAGCATTCTGAGAAACTTCTTTGTGATGAGTGCATTCAACTCACAGACTTGAACGTTGCTTTGATAGAACAGTTCTGAAACACTAAGTTTGTAGAATCCGCAAGTGTTTATTCGGAGCACCTTGAGGCCTATGTTGGAAAAGGAAATATCTTCACATAAAAACTAGAGAGAAGCATTCTGAGAAACTTCTTTGTGTTGAGTGCATTCAACTCACAGACTTGAACCTACCAATTGATAGAGAAGTTTGGAAACACTCTTTTTGTAGAATCTGCACGTGGATATTTGGAGCGCTTTGAGGCCTCTGCTGGAAAAGGAAATATCTTCACATAAAAACTAGACAGAAGCATTCTGAGAAACTTCTTTGTGTTGAGTGCATTCAACTCACAGACTTGAACCTACCAATTGATAGAGAAGTTTGGAAACACTCTTTTTGTAGAATCTGCAAGTGGATATTTGGAGCGCTTTGAGGCCTATGCTGGAAAAGGAAATATCTTCACATAAAAACCTGACAGAAGCATTCTCAGAAACTTCTTTGTGTTCAGTGCATTCAAATCACAGACTTGAATCTTTCTTTTGAAGGAGCAGTTTTGAAACACTCTTTTTGGAAAATCTGCAAGTGGATATTTGGAGCACTTTGAGGCCTATGCTGGGAAATGGAATATCTTCACCTAAAAACTAGACAGAAGCATTCTCAGAAAGTTCCTCTCAATGCGTGCATTCAACTCACAGAGTTGAACCTGTCTTTTGATAGAGCAGTTTGGAAACACTCTTTTTGTGAAATCTGCCATTGGATATTTCCAGCGATTTGAGGCCTATGCAAGGAAAAGGAAATATCTTCACTTCAAAACTGGACAGGAGCATTCTCAGAAACCTCTTTGTGATGAGTGCATTCAACTCGAAGACTTGAACGTTCCTTTTGATAGAACAGTTTTGAAACACTCCTTTTGGACAATCTGCAAATGTTTATTCGGAGTGCTTTGAGGCCTATGTTGGAAAAGGAAATATCTTCACCTACAAACTAGACAGAAGCATTCTCGGAAACTTCTTTGTGATGAGTGCATTCAACTCAAAGAATTGAACCTACCAATTGATAGAGAAGTTTGGAAACACTCTTTTTGTAGAATCTGCAAGTGGATATTTGGAGCGCTTTGAGGCCTATGTTGGAAAAGGAAATATCTTCACCTAAAAACTAGACAGAAGCATTCTCGGAAACCGCTTTGTGATGAGTGCATTCAACTCAAGGACTTGAACGTTCCTTTTGAGAGAACAGTTTTGAAACACTCTTTTTGTAGAATCTGCACGTTGATATTTGGAGCGAATTGAGGCCTACGTTGGAAAAGGAAATATCTTCACATAAAAAGTAGAGAGAAGCATTCTCAGAAACTTCTTTGTGATGAGTGCATTCAACTCACAGAATTGAACCTACCAATTGATAGAGAAGTTTGGAAACACTCTTTTTGCAGAATCTGCAAGTGGATATTTGGAGTGCTTTGAGGCCTATGTTGGAAAAGGAAATATCTTTAAATAAAAACTAGACAGAAGCATTCTCGGAAACTTCTTTGTGATGAGTGCATTCAACTCAAAGACTTGAACGTTCCTTTTGAGAGGACAGTTTTGAAACACTCTTTTTGTAGAATCTGCACGTGGATATTTGGAACGCTCTGAGGCCTCTGCTGGAAAAGGAAATATCTTCACATCAAAACTAGACAGAAGCATTCTGATAAACTTCTTTGTGTTGAGTGCATTCAACTCACAGACTTGAAGCTTTCTTTTGAAAGAGCAGTTTTGAAACACTCTTTTTGTAGAATCTGCACGTGGATATTTGGAGCGATTTGAGGCCTATGCTGGGAAATGAAGTATCTTCACCTGAAAACTAGACTGAAGCATTCTCAGAAACTTCTTTGTGTTGAGTGCACTCAACTCACAGACTTGAAGCTTTCTTTTGAAAGAGCAGTTTTGAAACACTCTTTTTGTAGAATCTGCAAGTGGATATTTGGAGCGCTTTGAGGCCCATGCTGGGAAATGGAATATCTTCACCTAAAAACTAGACTGAAGGATTCTGAGAAACTTCTTTGTGATGAGTGCATTCAACTCACAGACTTGAACGTTGCTTTTGATAGAACAGTTCTGAAACACTAAGTTTGTAGAATCCGCAAGTGTTTATTCGGAGCACCTTGAGGCCTATGTTGGAAAAGGAAATATCTTCACATAAAAACTAGAGAGAAGCATTCTCAGAAACTTCTTTGTGATGAGTGCATTCAACTCACAGTCTTGAACCCACCAATTGATAGAGAAGTTTGGAAACACTCTTTTTGTAGAATCTGCAAGGTGATATTTGGAGCGCTTTGAGGCCTAGGCTGGAAAAGGAAATATCTTCACATAAAAACCTGACAGAAGCATTCTCAGAAACTTCTTTGTGTTCAGTGCATTCAAATCACAGACTTGAATCTTTCTTTTGAAAGAGCAGTTTTGAAACACTCTTTTTGTAAAATCTGCAAGTGGATATTTGGAGCACTTTGAGGCCTGTGCTGGGAAATGGAATATCTTCACCTAAAAACTAGACAGAAGCATTCTCAGAAAGTTCTTCTCAATGCGTGCATTCAACTCACAGAGTTGCACTTGTCTTTTGATAGAGCAGTTTGGAAACAGTGTTTTTGTGAAATCTGCCATTGGATATTTCCAGCGATTTGAGGCCTATGCAAGGAAAAGGAAATATCTTCACTTCAAAACTGGACAGGAGCATTCTCAGAAACCTCTTTGTGATGAGTGCATTCAACTCGAAGACTTGAACGTTCCTTTTGATAGAACAGTTTTGAAACACTCCTTTTGGACAATCTGCAAATGTTTATTCGGAGCGCTTTGAGGCCTATGTTGGAAAAGGAAATATCTTCACCCAAAAACTAGACTGAAGCATTCTCGGAAACTTCTGTGTAATGAGTGCATTCAACTCACAGAATTGAACCTACCAATTCATAGAGAAGTTTGGAAACACTCTTTTTGTAGAATCTGCAAGTGGATATTTGGAGCGCTTTGAGGCCTATGTTGGAAAATTAAATATCTTCACCTAAAAACTGGACAGAAGCATTCTCGGAAACTTCTTCGTGATGAGTGCATTCAACTCAAAGTCTTGAACGTTCCTTTTGAGAGAACAGTTTTGAAACACTCTTTTTGTAGAATCTGCACGTGGATATTTGGAGCGCTTTGACGCCTCTGCTGGAAAAGGAAATATCTTCACATCAAAACTAGACAGAAGCATTCTGAGAAACTTCTTTGTGTTGAGTGCATTCAACTCACAGACTTGAAGCTTTCTTTTGAAAGAGCAGTTTTGAAACACTCTTTTTGTAGAATCTGCACGTGGATATTTGGAGCGATTTGAGTCCTATGCTGGGAAATGAAGTATCTTCACCTGAAAACTAGACAGAAGCATTCTCAGAAACTTCTTTGTGTTGATTGCACTCAACTCACAGACTTGAAGCTTTCTTTGAAAGAGAAGTTTTGAAACACTCTTTTTGTGGAATCTGCAAGTGGATATTTGGAGCGCTTTGAGGCCCATGCTGGGAATTGGAATATCTTCACCTAAAAATTAGACTGAAGCATTCTGAGAAACTTCTTTGTGATGAGTGCATTCAACTCACAGACTTGAACGTTGCTTTGATAGAACAGTTCTGAAACACTAAGTTTGTAGAATCCGCAAGTGTTTATTCGGAGCACCTTGAGGCCTATGTTGGAAAAGGAAATATCTTCACATAAAAACTAGAGAGAAGCATTCTGAGAAACTTCTTTGTGTTGAGTGCATTCAACTCACAGACTTGAACCTACCAATTGATAGAGAAGTTTGGAAACACTCTTTTTGTAGAATCTGCACGTGGATATTTGGAGCGCTTTGAGGCCTCTGCTGGAAAAGGAAATATCTTCACATAAAAACTAGACAGAAGCATTCTGAGAAACTTCTTTGTGTTGAGTGCATTCAACTCACAGACTTGAACCTAACAATTGATAGAGAAGTTTGGAAACACTCTTTTTGTAGAATCTGCAAGTGGATATTTGGAGCGCTTTGAGGCCTATGCTGGAAAAGGAAATATCTTCACATAAAAACCTGACAGAAGCATTCTCAGAAACTTCTTTGTGTTCAGTGCATTCAAATCACAGACTTGAATCTTTCTTTTGAAGGAGCAGTTTTGAAACACTCTTTTTGTAAAATCTGCAAGTGGATATTTGGAGCACTTTGAGGCCTATGCTGGGAAATGGAATATCTTCACCTAAAAACTAGACAGAAGCATTCTCAGAAAGTTCTTCTCAATGCGTGCATTCAACTCAGAGAGTTGAACCTGTCTTTTGACAGAGCAGTTTGGAAACAGTCTTTTTGTGAAATCTGCCATTGGATATTTCCAGCGATTTGAGGCCTATGCAAGGAAAAGGAAATATCTTCACTTCAAAACTGGACAGGAGCATTCTCAGAAACCTCTTTGTGATGAGTGCATTCAACTCGAAGACTTGAACGTTCCTTTTGATAGAACAGTTTTGAAACACTCCTTTTGGACAATCTGCAAATGTTTATTCGGAGTGCTTTGAGGCCTATGTTGGAAAAGGAAATATCTTCACCTACAAACTAGACAGAAGCATTCTCGGAAACTTCTTTGTGATGAGTGCATTCAACTCACAGAATTGAACCTACCAATTGATAGAGAAGTTTGGAAACACTCTTTTTGTAGAATCTGCAAGTGGATATTTGGAGCGCTTTGAGGCCTATGTTGGAAAAGGAAATATCTTCACCTAAAAACTAGACAGAAGCATTCTCGGAAACCTCTTTGTGATGAGTGCATTCAACTCAAGGACTTGAACGTTCCTTTTGAGAGAACAGTTTTGAAACACTCTTTTTGTAGAATCTGCACGTTGATATTTGGAGCGAATTGAGGCCTATGTTGGAAAAGGAAATATCTTCACATAAAAAGTAGAGAGAAGCATTCTCAGAAACTTCTTTGTGATGAGTGCATTCAACTCACAGAATTGAACCTACCAATTGATAGAGAAGTTTGGAAACACTCTTTTTGCAGAATCTGCAAGTGGATATTTGGAGTGCTTTGAGGCCTATGTTGGAAAAGGAAATATCTTTAAATAAAAACTAGACAGAAGCATTCTCGGAAACTTCTTTGTGATGAGTGCATTCAACTCAAAGACTTGAACGTTCCTTTTGAGAGGACAGTTTTGAAACACTCTTTTTGTAGAATCTGCACGTGGATATTTGGAGCGCTTTGACACCTCTGCTGGAAAAGGAAATATCTTCACATCAAAACTAGACTGAAGCATTCTCGGAAACTTCTTTGTGATGAGTGCATTAAACTCACAGAATTGAACCTACCAATTCATAGAGAAGTTTGGAAACACTCTTTTTGTAGAATCTGCAAGTGGATATTTGGAGCGCTTTGAGGCCTATGTTGGAAAATTAAATATCTTCACCTAAAAACTGGACAGAAGCATTCTCGGAAACTTCTTCATGATGAGTGCATTCAACTCAAATACTTGAACGTTCCTTTTGAGAGAACAGTTTTGAAACACTCTTTTTGTAGAATCTGCACGTGGATATTTGGAGCGCTTTGACACCTCTGCGGGAAAAGGAAATATCTTCACATCAAAACTAGACAGAAGCATTCTCAGAAACTTCTTTGTGTTGAGTGCATTCAACTCACAGAATTGAAGCTTTCTTTTGAAAGAGCGGTTTTGAAGCACTCTTTTTGTAGAATCTGCACGTGGATATTTGGAGCGATTTGAGTCCTATGCTGGGAAATGAAGTATCTTCACCTGAAAACTAGACAGAAGCATTCTCAGAAACTTCTTTGTGTTGATTGCACTCAACTCACAGACTTGAAGCTTTCTTTTGAAAGAGAAGTTTTGAAACACTCTTTTTGTGGAATCTGCAAGTGGATATTTGGAGCGCTTTGAGGCCCATGCTGGGAATTGGAATATCTTCACCTAAAAACTAGACTGAAGCATTCTGAGAAACTTCTTTGTGATGAGTGCATTCAACTCACAGACTTGAACGTTGCTTTGATAGAACAGTTCTGAAACACTAAGTTTGTAGAATCCGCAAGTGTTTATTCGGAGCACCTTGAGGCCTATGTTGGAAAAGGAAATATCTTCACATAAAAACTAGAGAGAAGCATTCTGAGAAACTTCTTTGTGTTGAGTGCATTCAACTCACAGACTTGAACCTACCAATTGATAGAGAAGTTTGGAAACACTCTTTTTGTAGAATCTGCACGTGGATATTTGGAGCGCTTTGAGGCCTCTGCTGGAAAAGGAAATATCTTCACATAAAAACTAGACAGAAGCATTCTGAGAAACTTCTTTGTGTTGAGTGCATTCAACTCACAGACTTGAACCTACCAATTGATAGAGAAGTTTGGAAACACTCTTTTTGTAGAATCTGCAAGTGGATATTTGGAGCGCTTTGAGGCCTATGCTGGAAAAGGAAATATCTTCACATAAAAACCTGACAGAAGCATTCTCAGAAACTTCTTTGTGTTCAGTGCATTCAAATCGCAGACTTGAATCTTTCTTTTGAAAGAGCAGTTTTGAAACACTCTTTTTGTAAAATCTGCAAGTGGATATTTGGAGCACTTTGAGGCCTATGCTGGGAAATGGAATATCTTCACCTAAAAACTAGACAGAAGCATTCTCAGAAAGTTCTTCTCGATGCGTGCATTCAACTCACAGAGTTGAACCTATCTTTTGATAGAGCAGTTTGGAAACAGTCTTTTTGTGAAATCTGCCATTGGATATTTCCAGCGATTTGAGGCCTATGCAAGGAAAAGGAAATATCTTCACTTCAAAACTGAACAGGAGCATTCTCAGAAACCTCTTTGTGATGAGTGCATTCAACTCGAAGACTTGAACGTTCCTTTTGATAGAACAGTTTTGAAACACTCCTTTTGGACAATCTGCAAATGTTTATTCGGAGTGCTTTGAGGCCTATGTTGGAAAAGGAAATATCTTCACCTACAAACTAGACAGAAGCATTCTCGGAAACTTCTTTGTGATGAGTGCATTCAACTCACAGAATTGAACCTACCAATTGATAGAGAAGTTTGGAAACACTCTTTTTGTAGAATCTGCAAGTGGATATTTGGAGCGCTTTGAGGCCTATGTTGTAAAAGGAAATATCTTCACCTAAAAACTAGACAGAAGCATTCTCGGAAACCTCTTTGTGATGAGTGCATTCAACTCAAGGACTTGAACGTTCCTTTTGAGAGAACAGTTTTGAAACACTCTTTTTGTAGAATCTGCACGTGGATATTTGGAGCGAATTGAGGCCTATGTTGGAAAAGGAAATATCTTCACCGAAAAATTAGACAGAAGCATTCTGAGAAACTTCTTTGTGATGAGTGCATTCAACTCAAAGGCTTGAACGTTCCTTTTGAGAGAACAGTTTTGAAACACTCTTTTTGTAGAATCTGCACGTGGATATTTGGAGCGCTTTGACGCCTCTGCTGGAAAAGGAAATATCTTCACATAAAAACAAGACAGAAGCATTCTGAGAAACTTCTTTGTGTTGAGTGCATTCAACTCACAGACTTGAAGCCTTCTTTTGAATGAGCAGTTTTGAAACACTCTTTTTGTAGAATCTGCACGTGGATATTTGGAGCGATTTGACGCCTATGCTGGGAAATGTAGTATCCTCACCTGAAAACTAGACTGAAGCATTCTCAGAAACTTCTTTGTGATGAGTGCACTCAATTCACAGACTTGAAGCTTTCTTTTGAAAGAGCAGTTTTGAAACACTCTTTTTGTAGAATCTGCAACTGGATATTTGGAGCGCTTTGAGGCCCATGCTGGGAAATGGAATATCTTCACCTAAAAACTAGACTGAAGCATTCTGAGAAACTTCTTTTTGATGAGTGCATTCAACTCACAGACTTCAAGGTTGCTCTTGATAGAAGAGTTCTGAAACACTAAGTTTGTAGAATCCGCAAGTGTTTATTCGGAGCACCTTGCGGCCTATGTTGGAAAAGGAAATACCTTCACATAAAAACTATAGAGAAGCATTCTCAGAAACTTCCTTGCAATGAGTGCATTCAACTCACAGACTTGAACCTACCAATTGATAGAGAAGTTTGGAAACACTCTTTTTGTAGAATCTGCAAGTGGATATTTGGAGCGCTTTGAGGCCTATGCTGGAAAAGGAAATATCTTCACATAAAAACCTGAGGGAAGAATTCTCAGAAACTTCTTTGTGTTCAGTGCATTCAAATCACGGACTCGAATCTTTCTTTTGAAAGAGCAGTTTTGAAACACTTTTTTTGTAAAATCTGCAAGTGGATATTTGGAGCTCTTTGAGGCCTGTGCTGGGAAATGGAATATCTTCACCTAAAAACTAGACAGAAGCATTCTCAGAAAGTTCTTCTCAATGCGTGCATTCAACTCACAGAGTTGAACCTGTCTTTTGATAGAGCAGTTTGGAAACACTCTTTTTGTGAAATCTGCCATTGGATATTTCCAGCGATTTGAGGCCTATGCAAGGAAAAGGAAATATCTTCACTTCAAAACTGGACAGGAGCATTCTCAGAAACCTCTTTGTGATGAGTGCATTCAACTCGAAGACTTGAACGTTCCTTTTGATAGAACAGTTTTGAAACACTCCTTTTGGACAATCTGCCAATGTTTATTCGGAGCGCTTTGAGGCCTATGTTGGAAAAGGTAATATCTTCACATAAAAACTAGACAGAAGCATTCTGAGAAACTTCTTTGTGTTGAGTGCATTCAACTCACAGACTTGAAGCTTTCTTTTTAAAGAGCAGTTTTGAAACACTCTTTTTGTAGAATCTGCAAGTGGATATTTGGAGCGCTTTGGGGCCCATGCTGAGAAATGGAATATCTTAACCTAAAACGTAGACTGAAGCATTCTGAGAAACTTCTTTGTGATGAGTACATTCAACTCACAGACTTGAACGTTGCTTTTGTTAGAACAGTTCTGAAACACTAAGTTTGTAGAATCCGCAAGTGTTTATTCGGAGCACCTGGAGGCCTATGTTGGAAAAGGAAATATCTTCACATATAAACTAGAGAGAAGCATTCTCAGAAACTTCTTTGTGATGAGTGCCTTCAACTCACAGACTTGAACCTACCAATTGATAGAGAAGTTTGGAAACACTCTTTTTGTAGAATCTGCAAGTGGATATTTGGAGCGCTTTGATGCCTATGCTGGAAAAGGAAATATCTTCACATAAAAACCTGACAGAAGCATTCTCAGAAACTTCTTTGTGTTCAGTGCATTGAAATCACAGACTTGAATCTTTGTTTTGAAAGAGCAGTTTTGAAACACTCTTTTTGTAAAATCTGCAAGTCGATATTTGGAGCACTTTGAGGCCTATGCTGGGAAATGGAATATCTTCACCTAAAAACTAGACAGAAGCATTCTCAGAAAGTTCTTCTCGATGCATGCATTCAACTCACAGAGTTGAACCTGTCTTTTGATAGAGCAGTTTGGAAACACTCTTTTTGTGAAATCTGCCATTGGATATTTCCAGCGATTTGAGGCCTATGCAAGGAAAAGGAAATACCTTCACTTCAAAACTGGACAGGAGCATTCTCAGAAACCTCTTTGTGATTTGTGCATTCAACTCGAAGACTTGAACGTTCCTTTTGATAGAACAGTTTTGAATCACTCCATTTGGACAATCTGCCAATGTTTATTCGGAGCGCTCTTAGGCCTATGTTGGAAAAGGAAATATCTTAACCTAAAAACTAGACAGAAGCATTCTCGGAAACTTCTTTGTGATGAGTGCATTCAACTCACAGAATTAAACCTACCAATTGATAGAGAAGTTTGGAAACCCTCTTTTTGTAGAATCTGCAAGTGGATATTTGGAGCGCTTTGAGGCCTATGTTGGAAAAGGAAATATCTTCACCTAAAAATTAGACAGAAGCACTCTCGGAAACTTCTTTGTGATGAGTGCATTCAACTCAAGGACTTGAACGTTCCTTTTGAGAGAACAGTTTTGAAACACTCTTTTTGTAGAATCTGCACGTGGATATTTGGAGCGAATTGAGGCCCATGTTGGAAAAGGAAATATCTTCACATAAAAACTAGACAGAAGCATTCTGAGAAACTTCTTTGTGTTGAGTGCATTCAACTCACAGACTTGAAGCTGTCTTTTGAAAGAGCAGTTTTGAAACACTCTTTTTGTAGAATCTACAAGTGGATATTTAGAGCGCTTTGGGGCATATGCTGGGAAATGAAATCTCTTCACCTAAAAACTAGACAGAAGAATTCTGAGAAACTTCTGTGTGATGAGTGCATTGAACTCACAGACTTGAACGTTCCCTTTGATAGAACAGTTTTGAAACACTCCTTTTGTAGAATCTGCATGTGTTTATTTGGAGCGCTTTGAGGCCTATGTTGGAAAAGGAAATATCTTCATATAAAAACTAGACGGAATCCTTCTCAGAAACTTCTTTGTGATGAGTGCATTCAACTCACAGACTTGAAGCTTCCTTTGGAAAGAGCAGTTTGGAGACACTCTTCTTATAGAATCTTCAAGTGGATATTTGGAGCGCTTTGAGGCCTATGCTGGGACAGGAAATCTCTTCACCTATAAACTAGAAAGAAGCATTCTGAGAAACTTCTTTGCAATGAGTGCATTCAACTCACGGACTTGAACGTTCCTTTTGATAGAACAATTTTGAAACATTACGTTTGTAGAATCTGCAACTGTTTATTCGGGGCACCTTTTGGCCTAGGTTGGAAAAGGAAATATCTTCACATGAAAACTAGAGAGAAGGATTCTCAGAAACTTCTTTGTGATGAGTTCATTCAACTCACAGAGTTAAACCTACCAATTGATAGACAAGTTTGGAAACACTCTTTTTGTAGAATCTGCAAGTGTATATTTGGAGCCGTTTGAGGCCTATGCAGGAAAAGGAAATATCTTCACCTAAAAACTGAACAGAAACATTCTCAGAAACTTCTTTGTGTTGAGTGCATTCAACTCACAGACTTGAACTTACCTATAGAAAGAGCAGTTTTGAAACACTCTTTTGGTAAAATCTGCAAGTGGTTATTTGGAGCACTTCGAGGCCTGTGCTGGGATATGGAATATCTTCACCTAAAAACTACAGAGAAGCATTCTCAGAAAGTTCTTCACGATGCCTTCATTCAACTCACGGAGTTGAACCTTCCTTATGATAGAACACTTTTGAAACACTCTTTTTGTAGAATTTGCAAGGGGATATTTGGAGCGTTTTGAGGCCTATGCTGGAAAAGGAAATATCTTCACATAAAAACTAGACGGAAGCATTCTCAGAAACTTCTGTGTGATGAGTGCATTCAACTCACAGACTTGAACGTTCCTCTCGAAAGAGCAGTTTTGAAACACTCCTTTTGTAGAATCTGCAAGTGTTTATTTGGAGCGATTTGAGGCCTATGTAGGAAAAGGAAATATCTTCACATAAGAACCAGACAGAAGCATTCTCAGAAACTTCTTTGTGATGAGTGCATTCTACTCACTGTGTTGAAGTTTGCTTTTGATAGAGCAGTTTTGAAACACTCTTTTGGTAGAATCTGCAAGTGGATATTTGGAGCGCTTTGAGGCCTATGCTGGAAAAGGAAGTGTCTTCAAATAAAAACTAGACAGAAGCATTCCAGGAAACTTCTGTATGAAAAGTGCATTCAACTCACAGACTTGAACGTTCCTTTTGATAGGACTCTTTTGAAACACACCTTTTGTAGAATTTGCAAGTGTTTATTTGGAGCACTTTGGGGCCTAAGCTGGAAAAGGAAATATCTTCACGTAAGAACTAGACAGAAGCATTCTCAGAAACTTCTTTCTGATGAGTGCATTCAACACACAGACTTGAACTTTGCTTTTGAAAGAGCAGCTTTGAAACACTCTTTTCGTAGAATCTGCAAGGGGATATTTGGAGCGCTTTGAGGCCTATGCTGGGAAATGAAATCTCCTCACCTAAAAACTAGACAGAAGCATTCTGAGAAACTTCTCTGTGATGAGTGCATTCAACTCACAGACTTGAACGTTCCCTTTGATAGAACAGTTTTGAAACACTCGTTTTGTAGAATCTGCATGTGTTTATTTGGAGCGCTTTGAGGCCTCTGTTGGAAAAGGAAATATCTTCATATAAAAACTAGACGGAAGCCTTCTCAGAAACTTCTTTGTGATGAGTGCATTCAACTCACAGACTTGAAGCTTCCTTTGGAAAGAGCAGCTTGGAGACACTCTTCTTATAGAATCTTCAAGTGGATATTTGGAGCGCTTTGAGTCCTATGCTGGGACATGAAATCTCTTCACCTAAAAACTAGACAGAAGCATTCTGAGAAACTTCTTTGCAATGAGTGCATTCAACTCACAGACTTGAACGTTCCTTTGGATAGAAAAGTCTTGAAACATCACGTTTGTAGAATCTGCAAGTGTTTATTCGGAGCACCATGAGGCCTATGTTGGAAAAGGAAATATCTTCACATGAAAACTAGAGAGAAGGATTCTCAGAAACTTCTTCGTGATGAGTTCATTCAACTCACAGAGTTGAACCTACCAATTGATAGAGAAGTTTGGAAACACTCTTTTTGTAGAATCTGCAAGTGGATATTTGGAGCCGTTTGAGGCCTATGCTGGAAAAGGAAATATCTTCACATAAAAACTGAACTGAAGCATTCTCAGAAACTTCTTTGTGTTGAGTGCATTCAACTCACAGACTTGAACTTACCTATGGAAAGAGCAGTTTTGAAACACTCTTTTGCTAAAATCTGCAAGTGGTTATTTGGAGCACTTCGAGGCCTGTGCTGGGATATGGAATATCTTCACCTAAAAACTACAGAGAAGCATTCTCAGAAATTTCTTCATGATGCCTTCATTCAACTCACGGAGTTGAACCATCCTTATGACAGAACACTTTTGAAACACTCGTTTTGTAGAATCTGCAAGGGGATATTTGGAGCGTTTTGAGGCCTATGCCGGAAAAGGAAATACCTTCACATAACAACTAGACGGAAGCATTCTCAGAAACTTATGTGTGATGAGTGCATTCAACTCACAGACTTGAACGTTCCTCTTCAAAGAGCAGCTTTGAAACACTCCTTTTGTAGAATCTGCAAGTGTTTATTTGGAGCGCTTTGAGGCCTAAGTTGGAAAAGGAAATATCTTCACATAAGAACCAGACAGAAGCATTCTCAGAAATTTCTTTGTGATGAGTGCATTCTACTCACAGTGTTGAAGCTTGCTTTTGATAGAGCAGTTTTGAAACACTCTTTTGGTAGAATCTGCAAGTGGATATTTGGAGCGCTTTGAGGCCTATGCTGGAAAAGGAAGTGTCTTCACATAAAAACTAGACAGAAGCATTCCAGGAAACTTCTGTATGACAAGTGCATTCAACTCACAGACTTGAACGTTCCTTTTGATAGGACTCTTTTGAAACACTCCTTTTGTAGAATTTGCAAGTGTTTATTTGGAGCGCTTTGGGGCCTAAGCTGGAAAAGGGAATATCTTCACGTAAGAAATAGACAGAAGCATTCTCAGAAACTTCTTTCTGATGGGTGCATTCAACACACAGACTTGAACCTTGCTTTTGAAAGAGCAGCTTTGAAACACTCCTTTCGTAGAATCTGCAAGGGGATATTTGGAGCGCTTTGAGGCCTATGCTGGGAAATGAAATCTCTTCACCTAAAAACTAGACAGAAACATTCTGAGAAACTTCTGTGTGATGAGTGCATTCAACTCACAGACTTGAATGTTCCCTTTGATAGAACAGTTTTGAAACACTCCTTTTGTAGAATCTGCATGTGTTTATTTGGAGCGCTTTGAGGCCTATGTTGGAAAAGGAAATATCTTCATATAAAAACTAGACGGAAGCCTTCTCAGAAACTTCTTTGTGATGAGTGCATTCAACTCACAGACTTGAAGCTTCCTTTGGAAAGAGCAGTTTGGAGACACTCTTCTTATAGAATCTTCAAGTGGATATTTGGGGCGCTTTGGGGCCTATGCTGGGACGTGAAATCTCTCCACCTAAAAACTAGACAGAAGCATTCTGAGAAACTTCTTTGCAATGAGTGCATTCAACTCACAGACTTGAACGTTCCTTTGGATAGAAGAGTTTTGAAGCATTACGTTTGTAGAATCTGCAAGTGTTTATTCGGAGCACCTTGAGGCCTATGAAGGAAAAGGAAATATCTTCACATAAAAACTAGAGAGAAGGATTCTCAGAAACTTCTTTGTGATGAGTTCATTCAACTCACAGAGTTGAACCTACCAATTGATAGAGAAGTTTGGAAACACTCTTTTTGTAGAATCTGCAAGTGGATATTTGGAGCCGTTTGAGGAATATGCTGGAAAAGGAAATATCTTCACATAAAAACTGAACAGAAGCATTCTCAGAAACTTCTTTGTGTTGAGTGCATTCAACTCACAGACTTGAACTTACCTATAGAAAGAGCAGTTTTGAAAAACTCTTTCGGTAAAATCTGCAAGTGGTTATTTGGAGCACTTCGAGGCCTGTGCTGGGATATGGAATAACTTCACCTAAAAACTACAGAGAAGCATTCTCAGAAAGTTCTTCACGATGCCTTCATTCAACTCACGGAGTTGAACCTTCCTTATGATAGAACACTTTTGAAACACTCTTTTTGTAGAATCTGCAAGAGGCTGTTTGGAGCGTTTTGAGGCCTATGCTGGAAAAGGAAATATCTTCACATAACAACTAGACGGAAGCATTCTCAGAAACTTCTGTGTGATGAGTGCATTCAACTCACAGACTTGATCATTCCTCTCGAAAGAACAGTTTTGAAATACTCCTTTTGTAGAATATGCAAGTGTTTATTTGGAGTGCTTCGAGGCCTATGTTGGAAAAGGAAATATCTTCACATAAAAACTAGACAGAGGGATTCTCAGAAACTTCTTTGTGATGAGTGCATTCTACTCACAGTGTTGAAGCTTGCTTTTGATAGAGCAGTTTTGAAACACTCTTTTGGTAGAATCTGCAAGTGGATATTTGGAGCGCTTTGAGGCCTATGCTGGAAAATGAAATGTCTTCACATAAAAACTAGACAGAAGCATTCCAGGAAACTTCTGTATGATAAGTGCATTCAACTCACAGACTTGAACGTTCCTTTTGATAGGACTCTTTTGAAACACTCCTTTTGTAGAATTTGCAAGTGTTTATTTGGAGCGCTTTGAGGCCTAAGCTGGAAAAGGAAGTATCTACACGTAAGAACTAGACAGAAGCATTCTCAGAAACTTCTTTCTGATGAGTGCATTCAACACACAGACTTGAACCTTGCTTTTGAAAGAGCAGCTTTGAAACACTCTTTTCGTAGAATCTACAAGGGGATATTTGGAGCACTTTGAGGCCTACGCTGGGAAATGAAATCTCTTCACCTAAAAACTAGACAGAAGCATTCTGAGAAACTTCTGTGTGATGAGTGCATTCAACTCACAGACTTGAACGTTCCGTTTGATAGAACAGTATTGAAACACTTATTTTGTAGAATCTGCATGTTTTTATTTGGAGCGCTTTGAGGCCTGTGTTGGAAAAGGAAATATCTTCATATAAAAACTAGACGGAAGCCTTCTCAGAAAGTTCTTTGTGATGAGTGCATTCAACTCACAGACTTGAAGCTTCCTTTGGAAAGAGCAGTTTGGAGACACGCTTCATATAGAATCTTCAAGTGGATATTTGGAGCGCTTTGAGGCCTATGCTGGGACATGAAATCTCTTCACCTAAAAACTAGACAGAAGCATTCTGAGAAACTTCTTTGCAATGAGTGCATTCAACTCACAGACTTGAACGTTCCTTTGGATAGAACAGTTTTGAAACATTACGTTTGTAGAATCTGCAAGTGTTTATTCGGAGCACCTTGAGTTCTATGTTGGAAAAGGAAATATCTTCACATAAATACTAGAGAGAAGGATTCTCAGAAACTTCTTTGTGATGAGTTCGTTCAACTCACCGAGTTGAACCTACCAATCGATAGAGAAGTTTGGAAACACTCTTTTTGTAGAATCAGCAAGTGGATATTTGGAGCCGTTTGAGGCCTATGCTGGAAAAGGAAATATCTTCACATAAAAACTGAACAGAAGCATTCTCAGAAACTTCTTTGTGTTGAGTGCATTCAACTCAAAGACTTGAACTTACCTATAGAAAGAGCAGTTTTGAAACACTCTTTTGGTAAAATCTGCAAGTGGTTATTTGGAGCACTTCGAGGACTGTGCTGGGATATGGAATAACTTCACCTAAAAACTACAGAGAAGCATTCTCAGAAAGTTCTTCACGATGCCTTCATTCAACTCATGGAGTTGAACTTTCCTTATGATAGAACACTTTTGAAACACTCTTTTTGTAGAATCTGCAAGAGGCTATTTGGAGCGTTTTGAGGCCTATGCTGGAAAAGGAAATATCTTCACATAACAACTAGACGGAAGCATTCTCAGAAACTTCTTTGTGTTGAGTGCATTCAACTCACAGACTTGAACTTACCTATAGAAAGAGTAGTTTTGAAACACTCTTTTGCTAAAATCTGCAAGTGGTTATTTGGAGCACTTCGAGGCCTCTGCTGGGATATGGAATATCTTCACCTAAAAACTACAGAGAAGCATTCTCAGAAAGTTCTTCACGATGCCTTCATTCTACTCATGGAGTTGAACCTTCCTTATGATAGAACACTTTTGAAACACTCTTTTTGTAGAATCTGCAAGAGGCTATTTGGAGCGTTTTGAGGCCTATGCTGGAAAAGAAAATATCTTCACATAACAACTAGACGGAAGCATTCTCAGAAACTTCTGTGTGATGAGTGCATTCAACTCACAGACTTGAACGTTCCTCTCAAAAGAGCAGTTTTGAAACACTCCTTTTGTAGAATCTGCAAGTGTTTATTTGGAGCGCTTTGAGGCCTATGTTGGAAAAGGAAATATCTTCACATAAGAACCAGACAGAAGCATTCTCAGAAACTTCTTTGTGATGAGTGCATTCTACTCACAGTGTTGAAGCTTGCTTTTGATAGAGCAGTTTTGAAACACTCTTTTGGTAGAATCTGCAAGTGGATATTTGGAGCGCTTTGAGGCGTATGCTGGAAAAGGAAGTGTCTTCACATAAAAACTAGACAGAAGCATTCCAGGAAACTTCTGTATGATAAGTGCATTCAACTCACAGACTTGAACGTTCCTTTTGATAGGACTCTTTTGAAACACTCCTTTTGTAGAATTTGCAAGTGTTTATTTGGAGCGCTTCGGGCCTAAGCTGGAAAAGGAAATATCTTCACGTAAGAACTAGACAGAAGCATTCTCAGAAACTTCTTTCTGATGAGTGCATTCAACACACAGACTTGAAACTTGCTTTTGAAAGAGCAGCTTTGAAACACTCTTTTCGTAGAATCTGCAAGGGGATATTTGGAGCGCTTTGAGGTCTATGCTGGGAAATGAAATCTCTTCACCTAAAAACTAGACAGAAGCATTCTGAGAAACTTCTGTGTGATGAGTGCATTCAACTCACAGACTTGAACGTTCCCTTTGATAGAACAGTATTGAAACACTTCTTTTGTAGAATCTGCATGTGTTTATTTGGAGCGCTTTGAGGCCTGTGTTGGAAAAGGAAATATCTTCATATAAAAACTGGATGGAAGCCTTCTCAGAAACTTCTTGGTGATGAGTGCATTCAACTCACAGACTTGAAGCTTCCTTTGGAAAGAGCAGTTTGGAGACACTCTTCTTATAGAATCTTCAAGTGGATATTTGGAGCGCTTTCAGGCCTATGCTGGGACATGAAATCTCTTCACCTAAAAACTAGACAGAAGCATTCTGAGAAACTTCTTTGCAATGAGTGCATTCAACTCACAGACTTGAACGTTCCTTTGGATAGAAGAGTTTTGAAGCATTACGTTTGTAGAATCTGCAAGTGTTTATTCGGAGCACCTTGAGGCCTATGAAGGAAAAGGAAATATCTTCACATAAAAACTAGAGAGAAGGATTCTCAGAAACTTCTTTGTGATGAGTTCATTCAACTCACAGAGTTGAACCTACCAATTGATAGAGAAGTTTGGAAACACTCTTTTTGTAGAATCTGCAAGTGGATATTTGGAGCCGTTTGAGGAATATGCTGGAAAAGGAAATATCTTCACATAAAAACTGAACAGAAGCATTCTCAGAAACTTCTTTGTGTTGAGTGCATTCAACTCACAGACTTGAACTTACCTATAGAAAGAGCAGTTTTGAAAAACTCTTTCGGTAAAATCTGCAAGTGGTTATTTGGAGCACTTCGAGGCCTGTGCTGGGATATGGAATAACTTCACCTAAAAACTACAGAGAAGCATTCTCAGAAAGTTCTTCACGATGCCTTCATTCAACTCACGGAGTTGAACCTTCCTTATGATAGAACACTTTTGAAACACTCTTTTTGTAGAATCTGCAAGAGGCTGTTTGGAGCGTTTTGAGGCCTATGCTGGAAAAGGAAATATCTTCACATAACAACTAGACGGAAGCATTCTCAGAAACTTCTGTGTGATGAGTGCATTCAACTCACAGACTTGATCATTCCTCTCGAAAGAACAGTTTTGAAATACTCCTTTTGTAGAATCTGCAAGTGTTTATTTGGAGTGCTTCGAGGCCTATGTTGGAAAAGGAAATATCTTCACATAAAAACTAGACAGAGGGATTCTCAGAAACTTCTTTGTGATGAGTGCATTCTACTCACAGTGTTGAAGCTTGCTTTTGATAGAGCGGTTTTGAAACACTCTTTTGGTAGAATCTGCAAGTGGATATTTGGAGCGCTTTGAGGCCTATGCTGGAAAATGAAATGTCTTCACATAAAAACTAGACAGAAGCATTCCAGGAAACTTCTGTATGATAAGTGCATTCAACTCACAGACTTGAACGTTCCTTTTGATAGGACTCTTTTGAAACACTCCTTTTGTAGAATTTGCAAGTGTTTATTTGGAGCGCTTTGAGGCCTAAGCTGGAAAAGGAAGTATCTACACGTAAGAACTAGACAGAAGCATTCTCAGAAACTTCTTTCTGATGAGTGCATTCAACACACAGACTTGAACCTTGCTTTTGAAAGAGCAGCTTTGAAACACTCTTTTCGTAGAATCTACAAGGGGATATTTGGAGCACTTTGAGGCCTACGCTGGGAAATGAAATCTCTTCACCTAAAAACTAGACAGAAGCATTCTGAGAAACTTCTGTGTGATGAGTGCATTCAACTCACAGACTTGAACGTTCCGTTTGATAGAACAGTATTGAAACACTTATTTTGTAGAATCTGCATGTTTTTATTTGGAGCGCTTTGAGGCCTGTGTTGGAAAAGGAAATATCTTCATATAAAAACTAGACGAAAGCCTTCTCAGAAAGTTCTTTGTGATGAGTGCATTCAACTCACAGACTTGAAGCTTCCTTTGGAAAGAGCAGTTTGGAGACACGCTTCATATAGAATCTTCAAGTGGATATTTGGAGCGCTTTGAGGCCTATGCTGGGACATGAAATCTCTTCACCTAAAAACTAGACAGAAGCATTCTGAGAAACTTCTTTGCAATGAGTGCATTCAACTCACAGACTTGAACGTTCCTTTGGATAGAACAGTTTTGAAACATTACGTTTGTAGAATCTGCAAGTGTTTATTCGGAGCACCTTGAGTTCTATGTTGGAAAAGGAAATATCTTCACATAAAAACTAGAGAGAAGGATTCTCAGAAACTTCTTTGTGATGAGTTCGTTCAACTCACCGAGTTGAACCTACCAATCGATAGAGAAGTTTGGAAACACTCTTTTTGTAGAATCAGCAAGTGGATATTTGGAGCCGTTTGAGGCCTATGCTGGAAAAGGAAATATCTTCACATAAAAACTGAACAGAAGCATTCTCAGAAACTTCTTTGTGTTGAGTGCATTCAACTCAAAGACTTGAACTTACCTATAGAAAGAGCAGTTTTGAAACACTCTTTTGCTGAAATCTGCAAGTGGTTATTTGGAGCACTTCGAGGCCTGTGCTGGGATATGGAATATCTTCACCTAAAAACTACAGAGAAGCATTCTCAGAAAGTTCTTCACGATGCCTTCATTCAGCTCACAGAGTTGAACCTTCCTTATGATAGAACACTTTTGAAACACTCTTTTTGTAGAATCTGCAAGAGGCTATTTGGAGCGTTTTGAGGCCTATGCTGGAAAAGGAAATATCTTCACATAACAACTAGACGGAAGCATTCTCAGAAACTTCTGTGTGATGAGTGCATTCAACTCACAGACTTGAACGTTCCTTTTGATAGGACTCTTTTGAAACCCTCCTTTTGTAGAATTTGCAAGTGTTTATTTGGAGCATTTTGGGGCCTAAGCTGGAAAAGGAAATATCTTCACGTAAGAACTAGACAGAAGCATTCTCAGAAACTTCTTTCTGATGAGTGCATTCAAAACACAGACTTGAACATTGCTTTTGAAAGGGCAGCTTTGAAACACTCTTTTCGTACAATCTGCAAGGGGATATTTGGAGCGCTTTGAGGCCTATGCTTGGAAATGAAATCTCCCCACCTAAAAACTAGACAGAAGCATTCTGAGAAACTTCTGTGTGATGAGTGCATTCAACTCACAGACTTGAACGTTCCCTTTGATAGAACAGTTTTGAAACACTCCTTTTGTACAATCTGCATGTGTTTATTTGGAGCGCTTTGAGGCCTCTGTTGGAAAAGGAAATATCTTCATATAAGAACTAGACGGAAGCCTTCTCAGAAACTTCTTTGTGATGAGTGCATTCAACTCACAGACTTGAAGCTTCCTTTGGAAAGAGCAGTTTGGAGACACTCTTCTTATAGAATCTTCAAGTGGATATTTGGAGCGCTTTGAGGCCTATGCTGGGACATGAAATCTCTTCACATAAAACTAGACAGAAGCATTCTGAGAAACTTCTTTGCAATGAGTGCATTCAACTCACAGACTTGAACGTTCCTTTGGATAGAACAGTTTTGATACATTACGTTTGTAGAATCTGCAAGTGTTTATTCGGAGCACCTTGAGGCCTATGTTGGAAAAGGAAATATCTTCACATGAAAACTAGAGAGAAGGATTCTCAGAAACTTCTTCGTGATGAGTTCATTCAACTCACAGAGTTGAACCTACCAATTGATAGAGAAGTTTGGAAACACTCTTTTTGTAGAATCTGCAAGTGGATATTTGGAGCCGTTTGAGGCCTATGCTGGAAAAGAAAATATCTTCACATAAAAACTGAACAGAAGCATTCTCAGAAACTTCTTTGTGTTGAGTGCATTCAACTCACAGACTTGAACTTACCTGTAGAAAGAGCAGTTTTGAAACACTCTTTTGCTAAAATCTGCAAGTGGTTATTTGGAGCACTTCGAGGCCTGTGCTGGGATATGGAATATCTTCACCTAAAAACTACAGAGAAGCATTCTCAGAAAGTTCTTCACGATGCCTTCATTCAACTCACGGAGTTGAACCTTCCTTATGATAGAACACTTTTGAATCACTCTTTTTGTAAAATCTGCAAGGGGATATTTGGAGCGTTTTGAGGCCTATGCTGGAAAAGGAAATATCTTCACATAACAACTAGACGGAAGCATTCTCAGAAACTTCTGTGTGATGAGTGCATTCAACTCACAGACTTGAACGTTCCTCTCGAAAGAGCAGTTTTGAAACACTCCTTTTGTAGAATCTGCAAGTGTTTATTTGGAGTGCTTTGAGGCCTATGTTGGAAAAGGAAATATCTTCACATAAGAACCAGACAGAAGCATTCTCAGAAACTTCTCTGTGATGAGTGCATTCTACTCACAGTGTTGAAGCTTGCTTTTGATAGAGCAGTTTTGAAACACTCTTTTGGTAAAATCTGCAAGTGTTTATTTGGAGCACTTCGAGGCCAGTTCTTGGATATGGAATATTTTCACCTAAAAACTACAGAGAAGCATTCTCAGAAAGTTCTTCACGATGCCTTCATTCAACTCACGGAGTTGAACCTTCCTTATGATAGAACACTTTTGAAACACTCTTTTTGTAGAATCTGCAAGGGGATATTTGGAGCGTTTTGAGGCCTATGCTGGAAAAGGAAATATCTTCACATAACAACTAGACGGAAGCATTCTCAGAAACTTCTTTGTGATGAGTGCATTCTACTCACAGTGTTGAAGCTTGCTTTTCATAGAGCAGTTTTGAAACACTCTTTTGGTAGAATCTGCAAGTGGATATTTGGAGCGCTTTGAGGCCTATGCTTGAAAAGGAAGTGTCTTCACATAAAAACTAGACAGAAGCATTCCAGGAAACTTCTGTATGACAAGTGCATTCAACTCACTGACTTGAACGTTCCTTTTGATGGGACTCTTTTGAAACACACCTTTTGTAGAATTTGCAAGTGTTTATTTGGAGCACTTTGGGGCCTAAGCTGGAAAAGGAACTATCTTCACGTAAGAACTAGACAGAAGCATTCTCAGAAACTTCTTTCTGATGAGTGCATTCACCACACAGACTTGAAACTTGCTTTTGAAAGAGCAGCTTTGAAACACTCTTTTCGTACAATCTGCAAGGGGATATTTGGAGCGCTTTGAGGCCTATGCTGGGAAATGAAATCTCTTCACCTTAAAACTAGACAGAAGCATTCTGAGAAACTTCTGTGTGATGAGTGCATTCAACTCACAGACTTGAACGTTCCTTTTGATAGAACGGTTTTGAAACACTCCTTTTGTAGAATCTGCATGTGTTTATTTGGAGCGCTTTGAGGCCTATGTTGGAAAAGGAAATATCTTCATATAAAAACTAGACGGAAGCCTTCTCAGAAACTTCTTTGTGATGAGTGCATTCAACTCACAGACTTGAAGCTTCCTTTGGAAAGAGCAGTTTGGAGACACTCTTCTTATAGAATCTTCAAGTGGATATTTGGAGCGCTTTCAGGCCTAGGCTGGGACATGAAATCTCTTCACCTAAAAACTAGACAGAAGCATTCTGAGAAACTTCTTTGCAATGAGTGCATTCAACTCACAGACTTGAACGTTCCTTTGGAGAGAACAGTTTTGAAACATTACGTTTGTAGAATCTGCAAGTGTTTATTCGGAGCACCTTGAGGCCTATGTTGGAAAAGGAAATATCTTCACATGAAAACTAGAGAGAAGGATTCTCAGAAACTTCGTCGTGATGAGTTCATTCAACTCACAGAGTTGAACCTACCAATTGATAGAGAAGTTTGGAAACACTCTTTTTGTAGAATCTGCAAGTGGATATTTGGAGCCGTTTGAGGCCTATGCTGGTAAAGAAAATATCTTCACATAAAAACTGAACAGAAGCATTCTCAGAAACTTCTTTGTGTAGAGTGCATTCAACTCACGGACTTGAACTCACCTGTAGAAAGAGCAGTTTTGAAACACTCTTTTGTTAAAATCTGCAAGTGGTTATTTGGAGCACTTCGAGGCCTGTGCTGGGATATGGAATATCTTCACCGAAAAACTACAGAGAAGCATTCTCAGAAAGTTCTTCACGACGCCTTCATTCAACTCACGGAGTTGAACCTTCCTTATGATAGAACACTTTTGAAACACTCTTTTTGTAGAATCTGCAAGGGGATATTTGGAGCGTTTTGAGGCCTATGCTGGAAAAGGAAATATCTTCACATAACAACTAGACGGAAGCATTCTCAGAAACTTCTGTGTGATGAGTGCATTCAACTCACAGACTTAAACGTTCCTCTTGAAAGAGCAGTTTTGAAACACTCCTTTTGTAGAATCTGCAAGTGTTTATTTGGAGTGCTTTGAGGCCTATGTTGGAAAAGGAAATATCTTCACATAAGAACCAGACAGAAGCATTCTCAGAAACTTCTTTTGTGATGAGTGCATTCTACTCACAGTGTTGAAGCTTCCTTTTCATAGAGCAGTTTTGAAACACTCTTTTGGTAGAATCTGCAAATGGATATTTAGAGCGCTTTGAGTCCTATGCTGGAAAAGGAAGTGTGTTCACATAAAAACTAGACAGAAGCATTTCAGGAAACTTCTGTATGATAAGTGCATTCAACTCACAGACTTGAACGTTCCTTTTGATGGGACTCTTTTGAAACACACCTTTTGTAGAATTTGCAAGTGTTTATTTGGAGCACTTTGGGGCCTAAGCTGGAAAAGGAAATATCTTCACGTAAGAAATAGACAGAAGCATTCTCAGAAACTTCTTTCTGATGAGTGCATTCAACACACAGACTTGAACCTTGCTTTTGAAAGAGCAGCTTTGAAACACTCTTTTCGTACAATCTGCAAGGGGATATTTGGAGCGCTTTGAGGTCTATGCTGGGAAATGAAATCTCTTCACCTAAAAACTAGACAGAAGCATTCTGAGAAACTTCTGTGTGATGAGTGCATTCAACTCACAGACCTGAACGTTCCTTTTGATAGAACAGTTTTGAAACACTCCTTTTGTAGAATCTGCATGTGTTTATTTGGAGCGCTTTGAGGCCTATGTTGGAAAAGGAAATATCTTCATATAAAAACTAGACGGAAGCCTTCTCAGAAAGTTCTTTGTGATGAGTACATTCAACTCACAGACTTGAAGCTTCCTTTGGAAAGAGCAGTTTAGAGACACTCTTCTTATAGAATCTTCAAGTGGATATTTGTAGCACTTTGAAGCCTATGCTGGGACATGAAATCTCTTCACCTAAAAACTAGACAGAAGCATTCTGAGAAACTTCTTTGCAATGAGTGCATTCAACTCACAGACTTGAACGTTCCTTTGGATAGAACAGTTTTGAAACATTACGTTTGTAGAATCTGCAAGTGTTTATTCGGAGCACCTTGAGGCCTATGTTGGAAAAGGAAATATCTTCACATGAAAACTAGAGAGAAGGATTCTCAGAAACTTCTTCATGATGAGTTCATTCAACTCACAGAGTTGAACCTACCAATTGATAGAGAAGTTTGGAAACACTCTTTTTGTAGAATCTGCAAGTGGATATTTGGAGCCGTTAGAGGCCTATGCTGTAAAAGGAAATATCTTCACATAAAAACTGAACAGAAGCATTCTCAGGAACTTCTTTGTGTTGACTGCATTCAACTCACAGACTTGAACTTACCTGTAGAAAGAGCAGTTTTGAAACACTCTTTTGCTAAAATCTGCAAGTGGTTATTTGGAGCACTTCGAGGCCTGTGCTTGGATATGGAATATCTTCACCTAAAAACTACAGAGAAGCATTCTCAGAAAGTTCTTCACGATGCCTTCATTCAACTCACGGAGTTGAACCTTCCTTATGATAGAACACATTTGAAACACTCTTTTTGTAGAATCTGCAAGGGGATATTTGGAGCGTTTTGAGGCCTATGCTGGAAAAGGAAATATCTTCGCATAATAACTAGACGGAAGCATTCTCAGAAACTTTTGTGTGATGAGTGCATTCAACTCACAGACTTGAACGTTCCTTTTGATAGGACTCTTTTGAAACCCTCCTTTTGTAGAATTTGCAAGTGTTTATTTGGAGCACTTTGGGGCCTAAGCTGGAAAAGGAAATATCTTCACGTAAGAACTAGACAGAAGCATTCTCAGAAACTTCTTTCTGATGAGTGCATTCAACAAACAGACTTGAACTTTGCTTTTGAAAGGGCAGCTTTGAAAGACTCTTTTCGTACAATATGCAAGGGGATATTTGGAGCGCTTTGAGGCCTATGCTGGGAAATGAAATCTCCTCACCTAAAAACTAGACAGAAGCATTCTGAGAAACTTCTGTGTGATGAGTGCATTCATCTCACAGTCTTGAACGTTCCCTTTGATAGAACAGTTTTGAAACACTCCTTTTGTAGAATCTGCATGTGTTTATTTAGAGCGCTTTGAGGCCTCTGTTGGAAAAGGAAATATCTTCATATAAAAACTAGACGGAAGCCTTCTCAGAAACTTCTTTGTAATGAGTGCATTCAACTCACAGACTTGAAGCTTCCTTTGGAAAGAGCAGTTTGGAGACACTCTTCTTATAGCATCTTCAAGTGGATATTTGGAGCGCTTTGAGGTCTATGCTGGGACATGAAATCCCTTCAACTAAAAAATAGACAGAAGAATTCTGAGAAACTTCTTTGCAATGAGTGCATTCAACTCACAGACTTGAACGTTCCTCTCGAAAGAGCAGTTTTGAAACACTCCTTTTGTAGAATCTGCAAGTGTTTATTTGGAGCGCTTTGAGGCCTATGTTGGAAAAGGAAATATCTTCACATAAGAACCAGACAGAAGCATTCTCAGAAACTTCTTTGTGATGAGTGCATTCTACTCACAGTGTTGAGGTTTGCTTTTGATAGAGCAGTTTTGAAACACTCCTTTGGTAGAATCTGCAAGTGGATATTTGGAGCGCTTTGAGGCCTATGCTGGAAAAGGAAGTGTCTTCACATAAGAACTAGACAGAAACATTCCAGGAAACTTCTGTATGATAAGTGCATTTAACTCACAGACTTGAACGTTCCTTTTGATAGGACTCTTTTGAAACACTCCTTTTGTAGAATTTGCAAGTGTTTATTTGGAGGGCTTTGGGGCCTAAGCTGGAAAAGGAAATATCTTCACGTAAGAACTAGACAGAAGCATTCTCAGAAACTTCTTTCTGTTGAGTGCATTCAACACACAGACTTGAACCTTGCTTATGAAACGGCGGCTTTGAAACACTCTTTTCGTAGAATCTGCAAGGGGATATTTGGAGCGCTTTGAGGCCTATGCTGGGAAATGAAATCGCTTCACCTAAATCTAGACAGAAGCATTCTTAGAAACTTCTGTGTGATGAGTGCATTCAACTCACAGATTTGAAAGATCCCTTTGATAGAACAGTTTTGAAACACTCCTTTTGTACAATCTGCATGTGTTTATTTGGAGCGCTTAGAGGCCTCTTTTGGAAAAGGAAATATCTTCATATAAAAACTTGATGGAAGCCTTCTCAGAAACTTCTTTGTGATGAGTGCATTCAACTCACAGACTTGAAGCTTCCTTTGGAAAGAGCAGTTTGGAGACACTCTTCTTATAGAATCTTCAAGTGGATATTTGGAGCGCTTTGAGGCCTCTGCTGGGACATGAAATCTCTTCACCTAAAAACTAGACAGAATCATTCTGAGAAACTTCTTTGCAATGAGTGCATTCAACTCACAGACTTGAACGTTCCTTTGGATAGAACAGTTTTGAAACATTACGTTTGTAGAATCTGCAAGTGTTTATTCGGAGCAGCTTGAGGCCCATGTTGGAAAAGGAAATATCTTCACATGAAAACTAGAGAGAAGGATTCTCAGAAACTTCTTTGTGATGAGTTCATTCAACTCACAGAGTTGAAACTACCAATTGATAGAGAAGTTTGGAAACACTCTTTTTGTAGTATCTGCAATTGGATATTTGGAGCCGTTTGAGGACTATGCTGGAAAAGAAAATATCTTCACATAAAAACTGAACAGAAGCATTCTCAGAAACTTCTTTGTGTTGAGTGCATTCAACTCACAGACTTGAACTTACCTGTAGAAAGAGCAGTTTTGAAACACTCTTTTGCTAAATTCTGCAAGTGGTTATTTGGAGCACTTCGAGGCCTGTGCTGGGATATGGAATATCTTCACCTAAAAACTACAGAGAAGCATTCTCAGAAAGTTCTTCAGGATGCCTTCATTCAACTCACGGAGTTGAACCTTCCTTATGATAGAACACTTTTGAAACACTCTTCTTGTAAAATCTGCAAGGGGATATTTGGAGCGTTTTGAGGCCTATGCTGGAAAAGGAAATATCTTCACATAACAACTAGACGGAAGCATGCTCAGAAACTTCTGTGTGATGAGTGCATTCAACTCACAGACTTGAACGTTCCTCTCGAAAGAGCAGTTTTGAAACACTCCTTTTGTAGAATCTGCAAGTGTTTATTTGGAGCGCTTTGAGGCCTATGTTGGAAAATTAAATATCTTCACATAAGAACCAGACAGAAGCATTCTCAGAAACTTCTTTGTGATGAGTGCATTCTACTCACAGTGTTGAAGTTTGCTTTTGATAGAGCAGTTTTGAAACACTCTTTTGGTAGTATCTGCAAGTGGATATTTGGAGTGCTTTGAGGCCTATGCTGGAAAAGGAAATGTCTTCACATAAAAACTAGACAGAAGCATTCCAGGAAACTTCTGTATGATAAGTGCATTCAACTCACAGACTTGAACGTTCCTTTTGATAGGACTCTTTTGAAACACTCCTTTTGTAGAATTTGCAAGTGTTTATTAGGAGCGCTTTGGGGCCTAAGCTGGAAAAGGAAATATCTTCACGTAAGAACTAGACAGAAGCATTGTCAGAAACTTCTTTCTGATGAGTGCATTCAACACACAGACTTGAACCTTGCTTTTGAAAGAGCAGCTTTGAAACACTCCTTTCGTAGAATCTGCAAGGGAATATTTGGAACGCTTTGAGGCCTATGCTGGGAAATGAAATCTCTTCACCTAAAAACTAGACAGAAGCATTCTGAGAAACTTCTCTGTGATGAGTGCATTCAACTCACAGACTTGAATGTTCTCTTTGATAGAACAGTTTTGAAACACTCCTTTTGTAGAATGTGCATGTGTTTATTTGGAGCGCTTTGAGGCCTATGTTGGAAAAGGAAATATCTTCATATAAAAACTAGACGGAAGCCTTCTCAGAAACTTCTTTGTGATGAGTGCATTCAACTCACAGACTTGAAGCTTCCTTTGGAAAGAGCAGTTTGGAGACACTTTTCTTATAGAATCATCAAGTGGATATTTGGAGTGCTTTGAAGCCTATGTTGGAAAAGGAAATATCTTCACATAAGAACCAGACAGAAGCATTCTCAGAAACTTCTTTGTGATGAGTGCATTGTACTCACAGTGTTGAAGTTTGCTTTTGATAGAGCAGTTTTGAAACACTCTTTTGGTAGAATCTGCAAGTGAATATTTGGAGTGCTTTGAGGCATATGCTGGAAAAGGAAATGTCTTCACATAAAAACTAGACAGAAGCATTCCAGGAAACTTCTGTATGATAAGTGCATTCAACTCACAGACTTGAACGTTCCTTTTGATAGGACTCTTTTGAAACACTCCTTTTGTAGAATTTGCAAGTGTTTATTTGGAGCGCTTTGGGGCCTAAGCTGGAAAAGGAAATATCTTCACGTAAGAACTAGACAGAAGCATTCTCAGAAACTTCTTTCTGATGAGTGCATTCAACACACAGACTTAAACCTTGCTTTTGAAAGAGCAGCTTTGAAACACTCTTTACTTACAATCTGCAAGGGGATATCTGAAGCGCTTTGAGGCCTATGCTGGGAAATGATATCTCCTCACCTAAAAACTAGACAGAAGCATTCTGAGAAACTTCTGTGTGATGAGTGCATTCAACTCACAGACTTGAACGTTCCCTTTGATAGAACAGTTTTGAAACACTCCTTTTGTAGAATCTGCATGTGTTTATTTGGAGCGCTTTGAGGCCTCTGTTGGAAAAGGAAGTATCTTCATATAAAAACTAGACGGAAGCCTTCTCAGAAACTTCTTTGTGATGAGTGCATTCAACTCACAGACTTGAAGCTTCCTTTGGAAAGAGCAGTTTGGAGACACTCTTCTTATAGAATCTTCAAGTGGATATTTGGAGCGCTTTGAGGCCTATGCTGGGACATGAAATCTCTTCACCTAAAAACTAGACAGAAGCATTCTGAGAAACTTCTTTGCAATGAGTGCATTCAACTCACAGACTTGAACGTTCCTTTGGATAGAACAGTTTTGAAACATTACGTTTGTAGAATCTGCAAGTGTTTATTCGGAGCACCTTGAGGCCTATGTTGGAAAAGGAAATATCTTCACATGAAAACTAGAGAGAAGGATTCTCAGAAACTTCTTCGTGATGAGTTCATTCAGCTCACAGAGTTGAACCTACCAATTGATAGAGAAGTTTGGAAACACTCTTTTTGTAGAATCTGCAAGTGGATATTTGGAGCCGTTTGAGGCCTATGCTGGAAAAGGAAATATCTTCACATAAAAACTGAACAGAAGCATTCTCAGAAACTTCTTTGTGTTGAGTGCATTCAACTCACAGACTTGAACTTACCTATAGAAAGAGCAGTTTTGAAAAACTCTTTTGCTAAAATCTGCAAGTGGTTATTTGGAGGACTTCGAGGCCTGTGCTGGGATCTGGAATATCTTCACCTAAAAACTGCTGAGAAGCATTCTCAGAAAGTTCTTCACGATGCCTTCATTCACCTCACGGAGTTGAACCTTCTTTATGATAGAACACTTTTGAAACACTCTTTTTGTAGAATCTGCAAGAGGATATTTGGAGCGTTTTTAGGCCTATGCTGGAAAAGGGAATACCTTCACATAACAACTAGACGGAAGCATTCTCAGAAACTTCTGTGTGATGAGTGCATACAACTCATAGACTTGAACGTTCCTCTTGAAAGAGCAGTTTTGAAACACTCCTTTTGAAGAATCTGCCAGTGTTTATATGGAGTGCTTTGAGGCCTATGTTGGAAAAGGAAATATCTTCACATAAAAACCAGAGAGAAGCATTCTCAGAAACTTCTTTGTGATGAGTGCATTCTACTCACAGTGTTGAAGCTTGCTTTTGATAGAGCACTTTTGAAACACTCTTTTGGTAGAATCAGCAAGTGGATATTTGGAGCCCTTTGAGGCCTATGCTGGAAAAGGAAATTTCTTCACATAAAAACTAGACAGAAGCATTCCAGGAAACTTCTGTATGATAAGTGCATTCAACTCACAGACTTGAACGTTCCTTTTGATAGGACTCTTTTGAAACACTCCTTTTGTAGAATTTGCAAGTGTTTATTTGGAGCGCTTTGAGGCCTAAGCTGGAAAAGGAAATATCTTCACGTAAGAACTAGACAGAAGCATTCTCAGAAACTTCTTTCTGATGAGTGCATTCAACACACACACTTGAACCTTGCTTTTGAAAGAGCAGCTTTGAAACACTCTTTTTGTAGAATCTGCAAGGGGATATTTGGAGCGCTTTGAGGCCTATGCTGGGAAATGAAATCTCTTCACCTAAAAACTAGACAGAAGCATTCTGAGAAACATCTTTGTGATGAGTGTATTCAACTCACAGACTTGAACGTTCCCTTTGATAGAACAGTTTTGAATCACTCCTTTTGTTGAATCTGCATGTGCTTAGTTGGAGCGCTTTGAGGCCTCTGTTGGAAAAGGAAATATATTCATATAAAAACTAGACGGAAGCCTTCTCAGAAACTTCTTTGTGATGAGTGCATTCAACTCACAGACTTGAAGCTTCCTTTGGAAAGAGCAGTTTGGAGACACTCTTCTTATAGAATCTGCAAGAGGATATTTGGAGCGTTTTGAGACCTAGGCTGGAAAAGGAAATATCTTCGCATAACAACTAGACGGAAGCATTCTCAGAAACTTCTGTGTGATGAGTGCATTCAACACACAGACTTGAACGATCCTTGGGATAGAACAGTTTTGAAACATTACGTTTGTAGAATCTGCAAGTGTTTATTCGGAGCACCTTGAGGTCTATGTTGGAAAGGGAAATATCTTCACATAAAAACTAGAGAGAAGGATTCTCAGAAACTTCTTTGTGATGAGTTCATTCAACTCACAGAGTTGAACCTAGCAATTGATAGAGAAGTTTGGAAACACTCTTTTTGCAGAATCTGCAAGTGGATATTTGGAGCCGTTTGAGGCCAAAGCTGGAAAAGGAAATATCTTCACATAAAAACTGAACAGAAGCATTCTCAGAAACTTCTTTGTGTTGAGTGCATTCAACTCACAGACTTGAACTTACCTATAGAAAGAGCAGTTTTGAAACACCATTTTGCTAAAATCTGCAAGTGGTTATTTGGAGCACTTCGAGGCCTGTGCTGGGATATGGAATATCTTCACCTAAAAACTACAGAGAAGCATTCTCAGAAAGTTCTTCACGATGCATTCATTCAACTCACGGAGTTGAACCTTCCTTATGATAGAACACTGTTGAAACACTCTTTTTGTAGAATCTGCAAGGGGATATTTGGAGCGTTTTGAGGCTTATGCTGGAAAAGGAAATATCTTCACACAACAACTAGACGGAAGCATTCTCAGAAACTTCTGTGTGATGAGTGCATTCAACTCACAGACTTGAACGTTCCTCTCGAAAGAGCAGTTTTGAAACACTCCTTTTGTAGAATCTGCAAGTGTTTATTTGGAGCGCTTTGAGGCCTATGTTGGAAAAGGAAATATCTTCAACATAAAAACTAGACAGAAGCATTCTCAGAAACTCCTTTGTGATGAGTGCATTCTACTCACAGTGTTGAAGCTTGCTTTTGATAGAGCAGTTTTGAAACACTCTTTTGGTAGGATCAGCAAGTGGATATTTGGAGCGCTTTGAGGCCTATGCTGGAAAAGGAAATGTCTTCACATAAAAACTAGACAGAAGCATTCCAGGAAACTTCTGTATGATAAGTGCATTCAACTCACAGACTTGAACGTTCCTTTTGATAGGACTCTTTCGAAACACTCCTTTTGTAGAATTTGCAAGTGTTTATTTGGAGCGCTTTAAGTCCTAAGCTGGAAAAGGGAATATCTTCACGTAAGAACTAGACAGAAGCATTCTCAGAAACTTCTTTCTGATGAGTGCATTCAACACACAGACTTGAACCTTGCTTTTGCAAGAGCAGCTTTGAAACACTGTTTTCATAGAATCTTCAAGGGGATATTTGGAGCGCTTTGAGGCCTATGCTGGGAAATGAAATCTCTCCACCTAAAAACTAGACAGAAGCTTTCTGAGAAACTTCTGTGTGATGAGTGCATTCAACTCACAGACTTGAACGTTCCCTTTGATAGAACAGTTTTGAAACACTCCTCTTGTAGAATCTGCATGTGTTTATTTGGAGCGCTTTGGGGCCTATGATGGAAAAGGAAATATCTTCATATGAAAACTAGACGGAAGCATTCTCAGTAACTTCTTTGTGATGAGTGCATTCAACTCAAAGACTTGAAGATTCCTTTTGAAAGAGCAGTTTGGAAACACTCTTCTTACAGAATCTTCAAGTGGATAATTGGAGCACTTTGAGGCCTATGCTGGGACATGAAATCCCTTCACCTAAAAACTAGACAGAAGGATTCTGAGAAACTTCTTTGCAATGAGTGCATTCAACTCACGGACTTGAACGTTCCTTTGGATAGAACAGTTTTGAAACACTCCTTTTGTAGAATCTGCATGTGTTTATTTGGAGCGCTTTGAGGCCTATGTTGGAAAAGGAAATATCTTCATATAAAAACTAGACGGAGGCCTTCTCAGAAACTTCTTTGTGATGAGTGCATTCAACTCACAGACTTGAAGCTTCCTTTGGAAAGAGCAGTTTGGAGACACTCTTCTTACAGAATCTTCAAGTGGATATTTGGAGCGCATTGAGGCCTATGCTGGGACATGAAATCTCTTCACCAAAAAACTAGACAGAAGGATTCTGAGAAACTTCTTTGCAATGAGTGCATTCAACTCACAGACTTGAACGTTCCTTTGGATAGAACAGTTTTGAAACACTACGTTTGTAGAATCTGCAAGTGTTTATTCGGAGCACCTTGAGGCCTATGTTGGAAAAGGAAATATCTTCACATACAAACTAGAGAGAAGGATTCTCAGAAACTTCTTTGTGATGAGTTTATTCATCTCACAGAGTTGAACCTACCAATTGATAGAGAAGTTTGGAAACACTCTTTTTGTAGAATCTGCAAGCGGATATTTCAGCCGTTTGAGGCCTATGCTTGAAAAGGAAATATCTTCACGTAAGAACTAGATAGAAGCATTCTCAGAAACTTCTTTCTGTTGAGTGCATTCAACACACAGACTTGAACCTTGCTTATGAAAGGGCAACTTTGAAACACTCTTTTCATAGAATCTGCAAGGGGATATTTGGAGCGCTTTGAGGGCTATGCTGGAAAAGGAAGTGTCTTCACATAAAACTAGACAGAAGCATTCCAGGAAACTTCTGCATGATAAGTGCATTCAACTCACAGACTTGAACGTTTCTTTGATAGGACTCTTTTGAAACACTCCTTTTGTAGAATTTGCAAGTGTTTATTTGGAGGGCTTTGGGGCCTAAGCTGGAAAAGGAAATATCTTCACGTAAGAACTAGACAGAAGCATTCACAGAAACTTCTTTCTGATGAGTGCATTCAACACACAGACTTGAACTTTGCTTATGAAAGAGCAGTTTGAAATACTCTTTTCATAGAATCTGCAAGGGGATATTTGGAGCGCTTTGAGGCCTATGCTGGGAAATGAAATCTCTTCACCTAAATCTAGACAGAAGCATTCTGAGAAACTTCTGTGTGATGAGTGCATTCAACTCACAGACTTGAACGTTCCCTTTGATAGAACAGTTTTGAAACACTCCTTTTGTACAATCTGCATGTGTTTATTTGGAGCGCTTTGAGGCCTCTGTTGGAAAAGGAAATATCTTCATATAAAAACTAGACGGAAGCCTTCTCAGAAACTTCTTAGTGATGAGTGCATTCAACTCACAGACTTGAAGCTTCCTTTGGAAAGAGCAGTATGGAGACACTCTTCTTATAGTATCTTCAAGTGGATATTTTGAGCGCTTTGAGGCCTATGCTGGGACATGAAATCTCTTCACCTAAAAACTAGACAGAAGCATTCTGAGAAACTTCTTTGCAATGAGTGCATTTAACTCACAGACTTGAACGTTCCTTTCGATAGAACAGTTTTGAAACATCACGTTTGTAGAATCTGCAAGTGTTTATTCGGAGCACTTTGAGGCCTATGTTGGAAAAGGAAATATCTTCACATGAAAACTAGAGAGAAGTATTCTCAGAAACTTCTTCGTGATGAGTTCATTCAACTCACAGAGTTGAACCTACCAATTGATAGAGAAGTTTGGAAACACTCTTTTTGCAGAATCTGCAAGTGGATATTTGGAGCCGTTGGACGCCTATGCTTGAAAAGGAAATATCTTCACATAAAAACTGAACAGAAGCATTCTCAGAAACTTCTTTGTGTTGAGTGCATTCAACTCACAGACTTGAACTTACCTATAGAAAGAGCAGTTTTGAAACACTCTTTTGGTAAAATCTGCAAGTGGTTATTTGGAGCACTTCGAGGCCTGTGCTGGGATATGGAATGCCTCCACCTAAAAACTACAGAGAAGCATTCTCAGAAAGTTTTTCACGATGCCTTCATTCAACTCATGGGGTTGAACCTTCCTTATGATAGAGCAGTTTTGAAACACTCTTTTTGTAGAATCTGCAAGTGTTTATTTGGAGCGCTTTGAGGCCTATGTTGGAAAAGGAAATATCTTCACATAAAAACTAGACAGAAGCATTCTCAGAAACTTCTTTCTGATGAGTGCATTCTACTCACAGTGTTGAAGCTTGCTTTTGATAGAGCAGTTTTGAAACACTCTTTTGGTAGAATCTGCAAGTGGATATTTGGAGCGCTTTGAGGCCTATGCTGGAAAAGGAAATGTCTTCACATAAAAACTAGACAGAAGCATTCCAGGAAACTTCTGTATGATAAGTGCATTCAACTCAGAGACTTGAACGTTCCTTTTGGTAGGACGCTTTTGACACACTCCTTTTGTAGAATTTGCAAGTGTTTATTTGGAGCGCTTTGAGGCCTAAGCTGGAAAAGGAAATATCTTCACGTAAGAACTAGACAGAAGCATTCTCAGAAACTTCTTTCTGATGAGTGCATTCAACACACAGACTTGAACCTTGCATTTGAAAGAGCAGCTTTGAAACACTCTTTTCGTAAAATCTGCAAGTGGATATTTGGAGCGCTTTGAGGCCTATGCTGGGAAATGAAATCTCTTCACCTAAAAACTACACAGAAGCATTCTGAGAAACTTCTGTGTGATGCGTGCATTCAACTCACAGACTTGAATGATCCCTTTGATAGAGCAGTTTTGAAACACTCCTTTTGTAGAATCTGCATGTGTTTATTTGGAGCGCTTTGAGGCCTATGTTGGAAAAGGAAATATCTTCATATGAAAACTAGACGGAAGCATTCTCAGAAACTTCTTTGTGATGAATGCATTCAACTCACAGACTTGAAGCTTCCTTTGGAAAGAGCAGTTTGGAAACACTCTTCTTATAGAATCTTCAAGTGGATATTTGGAGCACTTTGAGGCCTATGCTGGGACATGAAATCTCTTCACCTAAAAACTAGACAGAAGCATGCTGAGAAACTTCTTTGCAATGAGTGCATTCAACTCACAGACTTGAACGTTCCTTTGGTTAGAACAGTTTTGAAACATTACGTTTGTAGAATCTGCAAGTGTTTATTCGGAGCACCTTGAGGCCTATGTTGGAAAAGGAAATATCTTCACATAAAAACTTGAGAGAAGGATTCTCAGAAACTTCTTTGTGATGAGTGCATTCAGCTCACAGACTTGAACGTTCCCTTTGATAGAACAGTTTTGAAACACTCCTTTTGTAGAATCTGCATGTGTTTATTTGGAGCGCTTTGAGGCCTATGTTGGAAAAGGAAATATCTTCATATAAAAACTAGATGGAAGCATTCTCAGAAACTTCTTTGTGATGAGTGCATTCAACTCACAGACTTGAAGCTTCCTTTGGAAAGAGCAGTTTGGAAGCACTCTTCTTACAGAATCTTCAAGTGGATATTTGGAGCGCTTTGAGGCCTATGCTGGGACATGAAATCTCTTCACCTAAAAACCAGACAGAAGCATGCTGAGAAACTTCTTTGCAATGAGTGCATTCAACTCACAGACTTGAACGTTCCTTTGGTTAGAACAGTTTTGAAACATTACGTTTGTAGAATCTGCAAGTGTTTATTCGGAGCACCTTGAGGCCTATGTTGGAAAAGGAAATAACTTCACATAAAAACTAGAGAGAAGGATTCTCAGAAACTTCTTTGTGATGAGTTCATTCAACTCAGAGAGTTGAATCTACCAATTGATAGAGAAGTTTGGAAACACTCTTTTTGTAGAATCTGCAAGTGGATATTTGGAGCCGTTTGAGACCTATGCTGGAAAATAAATATCTTCACATAAAAACTGAACAGAAGCATTCTCAGAAACTTCTTTTTGTTGAGTGCATTCAACTCACAGACTTGAACTTACCTATAGAAAGAGCAGTTTTGAAACACACTTTTGGTAAAATCTGCAAGTGGTTATTTGGAGCACTTCGAGGCCTGTGCGGTGATATGGAATATCTTCACCTAAAAACTACAGAGAAGCATTCTCAGAAAGTTCTTCATGATGCCTTCATTCAAGTCATGGAGTTGAACCTTCCTTATGATAGAGCAGTTTTGAAACACTCTTTTTGTAGAATCTGCAAGAGGATATTTGGAGCGTTTTGAGGCCTATGCTGGAAAAGGAAATATCTTCACATAACAACTAGACAGAAGCATTCTCAGAAACATCTGTGTGATGAGTGCATTCAACTCGCAGACTTGAACGTTCCTCTCGAAGGAGCAGTTTTGAAACACTCCTTTTGTAGAATCTCCAAGTGCTTATTTGGAGCGCCTTGAGGCCTATGTTGGAAAAGGAAATATCTTCACATAAAAATTACACAGAAGCATTCTCAGAAACTTCTTTGTGATGAGTGCATTCTACTCACAGTGTTGAAGCTTGCTTTTGATAGAGCAGTTTTGAAACACTCTTTTGGTAGAATCTGCAAGTGGATATTTGGAGCGCTTTGAGGCCTATGCTGGAAAAGGAAATGTCTTCACATAAAAACTAGACAGAAGCATTCCAGGAAACTTCTGTATCATAAGTGCATTCAACTCACAGACTTGAACGTTCCTTTTGATAGGACTCTTTGGAAACACTCCTTTTGTAGAATTTGCAAGTGTTTATTTGGAGCGCATTGAGGCCTAACCTGGAAAAGAAAATATCTTCACGTAAGAACTAGACAGAAGCATTCTCAGAAACTTCTTTCTGATGAGTGCATTCAACACACAGACTTGAACCTTGCTTTTGAAAGAGCAGCTTTGAAACACTCTTTTCGTAGAATCTGCAAGTGGATATTTGGAGCGCATTGAGGCCTTTGCTGGGAAATGAAATCTCTTCACCTAAAAACTAGACAGAAGCATTCTGAGAAACTTCTGTGTGATGAGTGCATTCAACTCACAGACTTGAACGTTCCCTTTGATAGAACAGTTTCAAAACACTCCTTTTGTAGAATCTGCATGTGTTTATTTGGAGCGCTTTGAGGCCTATGTTGGAAAAGGAAATATCTTCATATAAAAACTCGATGGAAGCATTCTCAGAAACTTCTTCGTGATGAGTGCATTCAACTCACAGACTTGAAGCTTCCTTTGGAAAGAGCAGTTTGGAAACACTCTTCTTACAGAATCTTCAAGTGGATATTTGGAGCGCTTTGAGGCCTATGCTGGGACATGAAATCTCTTCACCTAAAAACTAGACAGAAGCATGCTGAGAAACTTCTTTGCAATGAGTGCATTCAACTCACAGACTTGAACGTTCCTTTGGTTAGAACAGTTTTGAAACATTACGTTTGTAGAATCTGCAAGTGTTTATTCGGAGCACCTTGAGGCCTATGTTGGAAAAGGAAATAACTTCACATAAAAACTAGAGAGAAGGATTCTCAGAAACTTCTTTGTGATGAGTTCATTCAACTCACAGAGTTGAATCTACCAATTGATAGAGAAGTTTGGAAACACTCTTTTTGTAGAATCTGCAAGTGGATATTTGGAGCCGTTTGAGACCTATGCTGGAAAATAAATATCTTCACATAAAAACTGAACAGAAGCATTCTCAGAAACTTCTTTGTGTCGAGTGCATTCAACTCACAGACTTGAAGTTACCTATAGAAAGAGCAGTTTTGAAACACTCTTTTGGTAAAATCTGCAAGTGGTTATTTGGAGCACTTCGAGGCCTGTGCGGTGATATGGAATATCTTCACCTAAAAACTACAGAGAAGCATTCTCAGAAAGTTCTTCATGATGCCTTCATTCAAGTCACGGAGTTGAACCTTCCTTATGATAGAGCAGTTTTGAAACACTCTTTTTGTAGAATCTGCAAGAGGATATTTGGAGCGTTTTGAGGCCTATGCTGGAAAAGGAAATATCTTCACATAACAACTAGACAGAAGCATTCTCAGAAACATCTGTGTGATGAGTGCATTCAACTCACAGACTTGAACGTTCCTCTCGAAGGAGCAGTTTTGAAACACTCCTTTTGTAGAATCTGCAAGTGTTTATTTGGAGCGCTTCGAGGCCTATGTTGGAAAAGGAAATATCTTCACATAAAAACTAGACAGAAGCATTCTCAGAAACTACTTTGTGATGAGTGCATTCTACTCACAGTGTTGAAGCTTGCTTTTGATAGAGCAGTTTTGAAACATTCTTTTGGTAAAATCTTCAAGCGGATATTTGGAGCTCTTTCAGGCCTACGCTGGAAAAGGAAATGTCTTCACATAAATACTAGACAGAAGCATTCCAGGAAACTTCTGTATGATAAGTGCATTCAACTCACAGACTTGAACGTTCCTTTTGGTAGGACTCTTTGGAAACACTCCTTTTGTAGAATTTGCAAGTGTTTATTTGGAGCGCTTTGAGGCCCAAGCTGGAAAAGAAAATATCTTCACGTAAGAACTAGACAGAAGCATTCTCAGAAACTTCTTTCTGATGAGTGCATTCAACACACAGACTTGAACCTTGCTTTTGAAAGAGCAGCTTTGAAACACTCTTTTCGTAGAATCTGCAAGTGGATATTTGGAGCGCTTTGTGGCCTATGCTGGGAAATGAAATCTCTTCACCTAAAAACTAGACAGAAGCATTCTGAGAAACTTCTGTGTGATGAGTGCATTCAACTCGCAGTCTTGAACGTTCCCTTTGATAGAACAGTTTTGAAACACTCCTTTTGTAGAATCTGCATGTGTTTATTTGGAGTGCTTTGAGGCCTATGTTGGAAAAGGAAATATCTTCATATAAAAACTAGACGGAAGCATTCTCAGAAACTTCTTTGTGATGAGTGCATTCAACTCACAGACTTGAAGCTTCCTTTGGAAAAAGCAGTTTGGAAACACTCGTCTTATAGAAACTTCAAGTGGATATTTGGAGCGCTTTGAGGCCTATGCTGGGACATGAAATCTCTTCACCTAAAAACTAGACAGAAGCATGCTGAGAAACTTCTTTGCAATGAGTGCATTCAACTCACAGACTTGAACGTTCCTTTCCTTAGAACAGTTTTGAAACATTACGTTTGTAGAATTTGCAAGTGTTTATTCGGAGCACCTTGAGGCCTATGTTGGAAAAGGAAATATCTTCCCATAAAAACTAGAGAGAGGGATTCTCAGAAACTTCTTTGTGATGAGTTCATTCAACTCACAGAGTTGAACCTACCAATTGATAGAGAAGTTTGGAAACACTCTTTTTGCAGAATCTGCAAGTGGATATTTGGAGCCGTTTGAGGCCTATGCTGGAAAAGGAAATATCTTCACATAAAAACTGAACAGAAGCATTCTCAGAAACTTCTTTGTGTTGAGTGCTTTCAACTCACAGACTTTAACTTACCTATAGAAAGAGCAGTTTTGAAACACTCTTTAGGTAAAATCTGAAAGTGGTTATGTGGAGCACTTCGAGGCCTGTGCGGGGATATGGAATATCTTCACCTAAAAACTACAGAGAAGCATTCTCAGAAAGTTCTTCACGATGCCTTCATTCAACTCACGGAGTAGAACCTTCCTTATGATAGAGCAGTTTTGAAACACTCTTTTTGTAGAATCTGCAAGAGGATATTTGGAGCGTTTTGAGGCCTATGCTGGAAAAGGAAATATCTTCACATAACAACTAGACAGAAGCATTCTCAGAAACATCTGTGTGATGAGTGCATTCAATTCACAGACTTGAACGTTCCTCTCGAAGGAGCAGTTTTGAAACACTCCTTTTGTAGAATCTGCAAGTGTTTATTAGGAGCGTTTTGAGGCCTATGTGGGAAAAGGAAATATCTTCACATAAAAACTAGACAGAAGCATTCTCAGAAACTTCTTTGTGATGAGTGCATTCTACTCACAGTTTTGAAGCTTGCTTTTGATAGAGCAGTTTTGAAACATTCTTTTGGTAGAATCTTCAAGTGGATATTTGGAGCTCTTTGAGGCCTATGCTGGAAAAGGAAATGTCTTCACATAAAAACTAGACAGAAGCATTCCAGGAAACTTCTGTATGACAAGTGCATTCAACTCACAGACTTGAACGTTCCTTTTGGTAGGACTCTTTGGAAACACTCCTTTTGTAGAATTTGCAAGTGTTTATTTGGAGCGCTTTGAGGCCCAAGCTGGAAAAGAAAATATCTTCACGTAAGAACTAGACAGAAGCATTCTCAGAAACTTCTTTCTGATGAGTGCATTCAAGACACAGACTTGAACCTTGCTTTTGAAAGAGCAGCTTTGAAACACTCTTTTCGTAGAATCTGCAAGTGGATATTTGGAGCGCTTTGAGGCCTATGCTGGGAAATGAAATCCCTTCACCTAAAAACTAGACAGAAGCATTCTGAGAAACTTCTGTGTGATGAGTGCATTCATCTCACAGACTTGAACCTTCCTTTGGTTAGAACAGTTTTGAAACATTACGTTTGTAGAATCTGCAAGTGTTTATTCGGAGCACCTTGAGGCCTATGTTGGAAAAGGAAATATGTTCACATGAAAACTAGAGAGAAGGATTCTCAGAAACTTCTTTGTGATGAGTTCATTCAACTCACAGAGTTGAACCTACCAATTGATAGAGATGTTTGGATACACTCTTTTTGCAGAATCTGCAAGTGGATATTTGGAGCCGTTTGAGGCCTATGCTGGAAAAGGAAATATCTTCACATAAAAACTGAACAGAAGCATTCTCAGAAACTTCTTTGTGTTGAGTGCATTCAACTCACAGACTTGAACTTACCTATAGAAATAGCAGTTTTGAAACACTCTTTTGGTAAAATCTGAAAGTGGTTATATGGAGCACTTCGAGGCCTGTGCTGGGATATGGAATATCTTCACCTAAAAACTACAGAGAAGCATTCTCAGAAAGTTGTTCATGATGCCTTCATTCAACTCACGGAGTTGAACCTTCCTTATGATAGAACACTTTTGAAACACTCTTTTTGTAGAATCTGCAAGAGGATATTTGGAGCGTTTTGAGGCCTATGCTGGAACAGGAAATATCTTCACATAACAACTAGACGGAAGCATTCTCAGAAACTTCTGTGTGATGAGTGCATTCAACTCACAGATTTGAAGCGTCCTTTTGAAAGAGGAGTTTGGAAACACTCTTCTTACAGAATCTTCAAGTGGCTATTTGGAGCGCTTTGAGGCCTATGCTGGGACATGAAATCCCTTCACCAAAAAACTAGACAGAAGCATTCTGAGAAACTTCTTTGCAATGAGTGCATTCAACTCACAGACTTGAACGTTCGTTTTGATAGAACAGTTTTGAAACATTACGTTTGTAGATTCTGCAAGTGTTTATTCGGAGCACCTTGAGGCCTATGTTGGCAAAGGAAATATCTTCAAATAGAAACTAGAGAGAAGGATTCTCAGAAACTACTTTGTGATGAGTTCATTCAACTCACAGAGTTGAACCTACCAATTGATAGAGAAGTTTGGAAACACTCTTTTTGTAGAATCTTCAAGTGGATATTTGGAGCCGTTTGAGGCCTATGCTGGAAAAGGAAATATCTTCACATAAAAACTGAACAGAAGCATTCTCAGAAACTTCTTTGTGTTGAGTGCATTCAACTCACAGACTTGAACTTACCTATAGAAAGAGCAGTTTTGAAACACTCTTTTGGTAAAATCTGCAAGTGGTTATTTGGAGCACTTCGAGGCCTGTGCTGGGATGTGGAATATCTTCACCTAAAAACTACAGAGAAGCATTCTCAGAAATTTCTTCATGATGCCTTCATTCAACTCACGGAATTGAACCTTCCTTATGATAGAGCAGTTTTGAAACACTCTTTTTGTAGAATATGCAAGAGGATATTTGGAGCGTTTTGAGGCCTATGCTGGAACAGGAAATATCTTCACATAACAACTAGACGGAAGCATTCTCAGAAACTTCTGTGTGATGAGTGCATTCAACTCACAGACTTGAACGTTCCTCTCGAAAGAGCAGTATGGAAACACTCCTTTTGTAGAATCTGCAAGTGTTTATTTTGAGCGCTTTGAGGCCTATGTTGGAAAAGGAAATATCTTCACATAAAAACTAGACAGAAGCATTCTCAGAAACTTCTTGTGATGAGTGCATTCTACTCACAGTGTTGAAGCTTGCTTTTGATAGAGCAGTTTTGAAACACTCTTTTGGTAGAATCTGCAAGTGGATATTTGGAGCGCTTTGAGGCCTGTGTTGAAAAAGGAAATGTCTTCACATAAAAACTAGACAGAAGCATTCCAGGAAACTTCTGTATGATAAGTGCATTCACCTCACAGACTTGAACGTTCCTTTTGATAGAACTCTTTGGAAACACTCCTTTTGTAGAATTTGCAAGTGTTTATTTGGAGCGCTTTGAGGCCTAAGCTGGAAAAGGAAATATCTTCACGTCAGAAATAGACAGAAGCATTCTCAGAAACTACTTTCTGATGAGTGCATTCAACACACAGACTTGAACCTTGCTTTTGAAAGAGCAGGTTTGAAACACTCTTTTCGTAGAATCTGCAAGTGGATATTTGGAGCGCTTTGAGGCCAATGCTGGGAAATGAAATCTCTTCACCTAAAAACTAGACAGATGCATTCTGAGAAACTTCTGTGTGATGAGTGCATTCAACTCACAGACTTGAACGTTTCCTTTGATAGAACAGTTTTGAAACACTCCTTTTGTAGAATCTGCATGTGTTTATTTGGAGCGCTTTGAGGCCTATGTTGGAAAAGGAAATATCTTCATATTAAAACTAGACGGAAGCATTCTCAGAAACTTCTTTGTGATGAGTGCATTCAACTCACAGACTTGAAGATTCCTTTTGAAAGAACAGTTTGGAAACACTCATCTTACAGAATCTTCAAGTGGATATTTGGAGTGCTTTGAGGCCTATGCTGGGACATGAAATCCCTTCACCGAAAAACTAGACAGAAGCATTCTGAGAAACTACTTTGCAATGAGTGCATTGAACTCAAGGACTTGAACGTTCCTTTGGATAGAACAGTTTTGAAACATTACGTTTGTAGAATCTGCAAGTGTTTATGCGGAGCACCTTGAGGCCTATGTTGGAAAAGGAAATATTTTAACAGAAAAACTAGAGAGAAGGATTCTCAGAAACTTCTTTGTGATGAGTTCATTCAACTCACAGAGTTGAACCTACCAGTTGATAGAGAAGTTTGGAAACACTCTTTTTGTAGAATCTGCAAGTGGATATTTGGAGCCGTTTGAGGCCAATGCTGGAAAAGGAAATATCTTCACATAAAAACTGAACAGAAGCATTCTCAGAAACTTCTTGTGTTGAGTGCATTCAACCCACAGACTTGAACGTTCCTTTGCATAGAACAGTTTTGAAACATTACGTTTGTAGAATCTGCAAGTGTTTATTCGGAGCACCTTGAGGCCTATGTTGGAAAAGGAAATATCTTCATATAAAAACTAGACGGAAGCATTCTCAGAAACTTCTTTGTGATGAGTGCATTCAACTCACAGACTTGAAGCTTCCTTTTGAAAGAGCAGTTTGGAAACACTCTTCTTACAGAATCTTCAAGTGGATATTTGGTACGCTTTGAGGCCTATGCTGGGACATGAAATCTCTTCACCTAAAAACTAGACAGAAGCATTCTGAGAAACTTCTTTGCAATGAGTGCATTCAACTCACAGACTTGAACGTTCCTTTGGATAGAACAGTTTTGAAACTTTACGTTTGTAGAGTCTGCAAGTGTTTATTCGGAGCACCTTGAGGCCTATGTTGGAAAAGGAAATATCTTCACATAGAAACTAGAGAGAAGGATTCTCAGAAACTTCTTTGTGATGAGTTCATTCAACTCACAGAGTTGAACCTACCAATTGATAGAGAAGTTTGGAAACACTCTTTTTGTAGAATCTGCAAGTGGATATTTGGAGCCTTTTGAGGCCTATGCTGGAAAAGGAAATATCTTCACATAAAAACTGAACAGAAGCATTCTCAAAAACTTCTTTGTGTTGAGTGCATTCAACTCACAGACTTGAACTTACCTACAGAAAGAGCAGTTTTGAAACACTCTTTTGGTAAAATCTGCAAGTGGTTATTTGGAGCACTTCGAGGCCTGTGCTGGGATGTGGAATATCTTCACCTAAAAACTACAGAGAAGCATTCTCAGAAAGTCCTTCATGATGCCTTCATTCAACTGATGGAGTTGAACCTTCTTTATGATAGAGCAATTTTTAAACACTCTTTTTGTAGAATCTGCAAGAGGATATTTGGAGCGTTTTCAGGCCTATGCTGGAACAGGAAATATCTTCACATAACAACTAGAAGGAAGCATTCTCAGAAACTTCTGTGTGATGAGTGCATTCAACTCACAGACTTGAAGCGCCCTTTTGAAAGAGGAGTTTGGAAACACTCCTCTTACAGAATCTTTAAGTGGATATTTGGAGCGCTTTGAGGCCTATGCTGGGACATGAAATCCCTTCGCCCAAAAACTAGACAGAAGCATTCTGAGAAACTTCTTTGCAATGAGTGCATTCAACTCACAGACTTGAATGTTCATTTTGATATAACAGTTTTGAAACATTACGTTTGTAGATTCTGCAAGTGTTTATTCGGAGCACCTTGAGGCCTATGTTGGAAAAGGAAATATCTTCACATAGAAACTAGAGAGAAGGATTCTCAGAAACTTCTTTGTGATGAGTTCATTCAACTCACAGAGTTGAACGTACCAATTGATAGAGAAGTTTGGAAACACTCTTTTTGTAGAATCTGCAAGTGGATATTTGGAGCCGTTTGAGGCCTATGCTGGAAAAGGAAATATCTTCACATAAAAACTGAACAGAAGCATTCTCAGAAACTTCTTTGTGTTGAGTGCATTCAACTCACAGACTTGAACTTACCTATAGAAAGAGCAGTTTTGAAACACTCTTTTGGTAAAATCTGCAAGTGGTTATTTGGAGCACTTCGAGGCCTGTGCTGGGATGTGGAATATCTTCACCTAAAAACTACATAGAAGCATTCTCAGAAATTTTTTCATGATGCCTTCATTCAACTCACGGAATTGAACCTTCCTTATGATAGAGCAGTTTTGAAACACTCTTTTTGGAGAATCTGCAAGAGGATATTTGGAGCATTTTGAGGCCTATGCTGGAACAGGAAATATCTTCACATGACAACTAGACGGAAGCATTCTCAGAAACTTCTGTGTGATGAGTGCATTCAACTCACAGACTTGAACGTTCCTCTCGAAAGAGCAGTATGGTAACACTCCTTTTGTAGAATCTGCAAGTGTTTATTTGGAGCGCTTTGCGGCCTATGTTGGAAAAGGAAATATCTTCACATAAAAACTAGACAGAAGCATTCTCAGAAACTTCTTTGTGATGAGTGCATTCTACTCACAGTGTTGAAGCTTGCTTTTGATAGAGCAGTTTGGAAACACTCTTTTGGTAGAATCTGCAAGTGGATATTTGGAGCGCTTTGAGGCCTGTGCTGAAAAAGGAAATGCCTTCACATAAAAACTAGACAGAAGCATTCCAGGAAACTTCTGTATGATAAGTGCATTCAAATCACGGACTTGAACGTTCCTTTTGATAGAACTCTTTGGAAACACTCCTTTTGTAGAATTTGCAAGTGTTTATTTGGAGCGCTTTGAGGCCTAAGCTGGAAAAGGAAATATCTTCACGTAAGAACTAGACAGAAGCATTCTCAGAAACTACTTTCTGATGAGTGCCTTCAACACACAGACTTGAACCTTGCTTTTGAAAGAGCAGCTTTGAAACACTCTTTTCGTAGAATCTGCAAGTGGATATTTGGAGCGCTTTGAGGCCTATGCTGGGAAATGAAATCTCTTCACCTAAAAACTAGACAGAAGCATTCTGAGAAACTTCTGTGTGATGAGTGCATTCAACTCACCGACTTGAACGTTCCCTTTGATAGAACAGTTTTGAAACACTCCTTTTGTAGAATCTGCATGTGTTTATTTGGAGCGCTTTGAGGCCTATGTTGGAAAAGGAAATATCTTCATATTAAAACTAGACGGAAGCATTCTCAGAAACTTCTTTGTGATGAGTGCATTCAACTCACAGACTTGAAGATTCCTTTTGAAAGAGCAGTTTGGAAACACTCTTCTTACAGAATCTTCAAGTGGATATTTACAGCGCTTTGAGGCCTATGCTGGGACATGAAATCCCTTCACCTAAAAACTAGACAGAAGCATTCTGAGAAACTTCTTTGCAATGAGTGCATTGAACTCACGGACTTGAAAGTTCCTTTGGATAGAACAGTTTTGAAACATTACGTTTGTAGAATCTGCAAGTGTTTATTCGGTGCACCTTGAGGCCTATGTTGGAAAAGGAAATATCTTCACATAGAAACTAGAGAGAAGGATTCTCACAAACTTCTTTGTGATGAGTTCATTCAACTCACAGAGTTGAACCTACCAATTGATAGAGAAGTTTGGAAACACTCTTTTTGTAGAATCTGCAAGTGGATATTTGGAGCCGTTTGAGGCCTATGCTGGAAAAGGAAATATCTTCACATAAAAACTGAACAGAAGCATTCTCAGAAACTTCTTTGTGTTGAGTGCATTCAACTCACAGACTTGAACTTACCTATAGAAAGAGCAGTTTTGAAACACTCTTTTGCTAAAATCTGCAAGTGGTTATTTGGAGCACTTCGACGCCTGTGCTGGGATGTGGAATATCTTCACCTAAAAACTAGACAGAAGCATTCTCAGAAAGTTCTTCACGATGCCTTCATTCAACTCACGGAATTGAACCTTCCTTATGATAGAGCAGTTTTGAAACACTCTTTTTGTAGTATCTGCAAGAGGATATTTGGAGCGTTTTGAGGCCTATGCTGGAACAGGAAATATCTTCACATAACAACTAGACGGAAGCATTTACAGAAACTTCTGTGTGATGAGTGCATTCAACTCACGGACTTGAACGTTCCTCTCGAAAGAGCAGTTTGGAAACACTCCTTTTGTATAATCTGCAAGTGTTTATTTGGAGCGCTTTGAGGCCTATGTTGGAAAAGGAAATATCTTCACATAAAAACTAGACAGAAGCATTCTCAGAAACTTCTTTGTGATGAGTGCATTCTACTCACAGTGTTGAAGCTTGCTTTTGATAGAGCAGTTTTGAAACACTCTTTTGGTAGAATCTGCAAGTGGATATTTGGAGCGCTTTGAGGCCTATGCTGGAAAAGGAAATGTCTTCACATAAAAACTAGACAGAAGCGTTCCAGGAAACTTCTGTATGATAAGTGCATTCAACTCACAGACTTGAACGTTCCTTTTGATAGGACTCTTTTGAAACACTCCTTTTGTAGAATTTGCAAGTGTTTATTTGGAGCGCTTTGAGGCCCAAGCTGGAAAAGGAAATAGCTTCACGTAAGAACTAGACAGAAGCATTCTCAGAAACTTCTTTGTGATGAGTGCATTCAACACACAGACTTGAACCTTGCTTTTGAAAGAGCAGCTTTGAAACACTCTTTTCGTAGAATCTGCAAGTGGATATTTGGAGCGCTTTGAGGCCTATGCTGGAAAATGAAATCTCTTCACCTAAAAACTAGACAGAAGCATTCTGAGAAACTTCTGTGTGATGAGTGCATTCAACTCACAGACTTGAACGTTCCCTTTGATAGAACAGTTTTGAAACACTCTTTTGTAGAATCTGCTTGTGTTTATTTGGAGCGCTTTGAGGCCTATGCTGGAAAAGGAAATATCTTCATATAAAAACTAGATGGAAGCAATCTCAGAAACTTCTTTGTGATAAGTGCATTCAACTCACAGACTTGAAGCTTCCTTTGGAAAGAGCAGTTTCGAAACACTCTTCTTACAGAATCTTCTAGTGGATATTTGGAGCGCTTTGAGGCCTATGCTGGGACATGAAATCTCTTCACCTAAAAACTAGAAAGAAGGATTCTGAGACACTTCTTTGCAATGAGTGCATTCAACTCACAGACTTGAACGTTCCTTTGGATAGAACAGTTTTGAAACATTACGTTTGTAGAATCTGCAAGTGTTTATTCGGAGCACCTTGAGACCTATGTTGGATAAGGAAATATCTTCACATAGAAACTAGGGAGAATGATTCTCAGAAACTTCTTTGTGATGAGTTCATTCAACCCACAGAGTTGAAACTACCAATTGATAGAGAAGTTTGGAAACACTCTTTTTGTAGAATCTGCAAGTGGATATTTGGAGCCGTTTGAGGCCTATGCTGGAAAAGGAAATATCTTCACATAAAAACTGAACAGAAGCATTCTCAGAAACTTCTTTGTGTTGAGTGCATTCAACTCATAGACTTGAACTTACCTATAGAAAGAGCAGTTTTGAAACCCACTTTTGGTAAAATCTGCAAGTGGTTATTTGGAGCACTTCGACGCCTGTGCTGGCATGTGGAATATCTTCACCTAAAAACTACAGAGAAGGATTCTCAGAAAGTTCTTCATGATGCCTTCATTCAACTCACAGAGTTGAACCTTCCTTATGATACAGCAGTTTTGAAACACTCTTTTTGTAGAATCTGCAAGAGGATATTTGGAGCGTTTTGAGGCCTATGCTGGAACAGGAAATATCTTCACATAACAACTAGACGGAAGCATTCTCAGAAACTTCTGTGTGATGAGTGCATTCAACTCACAGACTTCAACATTCCTCTCGAAAGAGCAGTTCTGAAACACTCCTTTTGTAGAATCTGCAAGTTTTTATTTGGAGCGCTTTGAGGCCTATGTTGTAAAAGGAAATATCTTCACATAAAAACTAGACAGAAGCATTCTCAGAAACTTCTTTGTGATGAGTGCATTCTACTCACAGTGTTGAAGCTTGCTTTTGATAGAGCAGTTTTGAAACACTCTTTTGGTAGAATCAGCAAGTGGATATTTTTAGCGCTTTGAGGCCTATGCTGGAAAAGGAAATGTCTTCACATAAAAACTAGACAGAAGCATTCCAGGAAACTTCTGTATGATAAGTGCATTCAACTCACAGACTTGAACGTTCCTTTTGATAGGACTCTTTTGAAACCCTCCTTTTGTAGAATTTGCAAGTGTTTATTTGGAGCGCTTTGAGGCCTAAGCTGGAAAAGGAAATATCTTCACGTAAGAACTAGACAGAAGCATTCTCAGAAACTTCTTTGTGATGAGTCCATTCAACACACAGACTTGAACCTTGCTTTTGAAAGAGCAGCTTTGAAACACTCTTTTCTTAGAATCTGCAAGTGGATATTTGGAGCGCTTTGAGGCCTATGCTTTGAAATGAAATCTCTTCACCTAAAAACTAGAGAGAAGCATTCTGAGAAACTTCTGTGTGATGTGTGCATTCAACTCACAGACTTGAACGTTCCCTTTGATAGAACAGTTTTGAAATACTCCTTTTGTAGAATCTGCATGTGTTTATTTGGAGCTTTTTGAGGCCTATGTTGGAAAAGGAAATATCTTCATAGAAAAATTAGACGGAAGCATTCTCAGAAACTTCTTTGTGATGAGTGCAATCAACTCACAGACTTGAAGCTTCCTTTTGAAAGAGCAGTTTGGAAACACTCTTCTTACAGAACCTTCAAGTGGATATTTGGAGCGCTTTGAGGCCTATGCTGGGACATGAAATCTCTTCACCTAAAAACTAGACAGAAGCATTCTGAGAAACTTCTTTGCAATGAGTGCATTCAACTCACAGACTTGAACGTTCCTTTGAATAGAACAGTTTTGAAACATTACGTTTGTAGAATATGCGAGTGTTTATTCGGAGCACCTTGAGGCCTATGTTGGAAAAGGAATTATCTTCACATAGAAACTAGAGAGAAGGATTCTCAGAAACTTCTTTGTGATGAGTTCATTCAACTCACAGAGTTGAACATACCAATTGATAGAGAAGTTTGGAAACACTCTTTTTGTAGAATCTGCAAGTGGATATTTGGAGCCTTTTGAGGCCTATGCTGGAAAAGGAAATATCTTCACATAAAAACTGAACAGAAGCATTCTCAAAAACTTCTTTGTGTTGAGTGCATTCAACTCACAGACTTGAACTTACCTACAGAAAGAGCAGTTTTGAAACACTCTTTTGGTAAAATCTGCAAGTGGTTATTTGGAGCACTTCGAGGCCTGTGCTGGGATGTGGAATATATTCACCTAAAAACTACAGAGAAGCATTCTCAGAAAGTTCTTCACGATGCCTTCATTCAACTGATGGAGTTGAACCTTCTTTATGATAGAGCAGTTTTTAAACACTCTTTTTGTAGAATCTGCAAGAGGATATTTGGAGCGTTTTCAGGCCTATGCTGGAACAGGAAATACCTTCACATAACAACTAGACGGAAGCATTCTCAGAAACTTCTGTGTGATGAGTGCATTCAACTCACAGACTTGAAGCGTCCTTTTGAAAGAGGAGTTTGGAAACTCTCTTCTTACAGAATCTTCAAGTGGATATTTGGAGCGCTTTGAGGCCTATGCTGGGACATGAAATCCCTTCACCAAAAAACTAGACAGAAGCATTCTGAGAAACTTCTTTGCAATGAGTGCATTCAACTCACAGACTTGAACGTTCATTTTGATAGAACAGTTTTGAAACATTACGTTTGTAGATTCTGCAAGTGTTTATTCGGAGCACCTTGAGGCCTATGTTGGAAAAGGAAATATCTTCACATAGAAACTAGAGAGAAGGATTCTCAGAAACTTCTTTGTGATGAGTTCATTCAACTCATGGAGTTGAACCTACCAATTGATAGATAAGTTTGGAAACACTCTTTTTGTAGAATCCGCAAGTGGATATTTGGAGCCGTTTGAGGCCTATGCTGGAAAAGGAAATATCTTCACATAAAAACTGAACAGAAGCATTCTCAGAAACTTCTTTGTGTTGAGTGCATTCAACTCACAGACTTGAACTTACCTATAGAAAGAGCAATTTTGAAACACACTTTTCGTAATATCTGCAACTGGTTATTGGGAGCACTTCGAGGCCTGTGCTGGGATATGGAATATCTTCACCTAAAAACTACAGAGAACCATTCTCAGAAAGTTCTTCATGATGCCTTCATTCAACTCACGGAGTTGAACCTTCCTTATGAGAGAGCAGTTTTCAAACACTCTTTTTGTAGAATCTGCAAGAGGATATTTGGAGCGTTTTGAGGCCTATGCTGGAAAAGGAAATAACTTCACATAACAACTAGACGGAAGCATTCTCAGAAACTTCTGTGTGATGAGTGCATTCAACTCACAGACTTGAACGTTCCTCTCGAAGGAGCAGTTTTGAAACACTCCTTTTGTAGAATCTGCAAGTGTTTATTTGGAGCGCTTTGAGGCCTATGTTGGAAAAGGAAATATCTTCACATAAAAACTAGACAGAAGCATTCTCAGAGACTTCTTTGTGATGAGTGCATTCTACTCACAGTGTTGAAGCTTGCTTTTGATAGAACAGTTTTGAAATACTCTTTTCGTAGAATCTGCAAGTGGATATTTGGAGCGCTTTGAGGCCTATGCTGGAAAAGGAAATGTCTTCACATAAAAACTAGACAGAAGCATTCCAGGAAACTTCTGTATGATAAGTGCATTCAACTCACAGACTTGAACGTTCCTTTTGATAGGACTCTTTGGAAACAGTCCTTTTGTAGAATTTGCAAGTGTTTATTTGGAGCGCTTTGAGGCCTAAGCTGGAAAAGGAAATATCTTCACGTAAGAACTAGACAGAAGCATTCTCAGAAACTTCTTTCTGATGAGTGCATTCAACACACAGACTTGAACCTTGCTTTTGAAAGAGCAGCTTTGAAACACTCTTTCGTAGAATCTGCAAGGGGATATTTGGAGCGCTTTGAGGCCTATGCTGGGAAATGAAATCTCTTCACCGAAAAACTAGACAGAAGCTTTCTGAGAAACTTCTGTGTGATGAGTACATTCAACTCACAGACTTGAACGTTCCCGTTGATAGAACAGTTTTGAAACACTCCTTTTGTAGAATCTGCATGTGTTTATTTGGAGCGCATTGAGGCCTAGGTTGGAAAAGGAAATATCTTCATATAAAAACTAGACGGAAGCATTCTCAGAAACTTCTTTGTGATGAGTGCATTCAACTCACAGACTTGAAGCTTCCTTTGGAAAGAGCAGTTTGGAAACACTCTTCTTATAGAATCTTCAAGTGGATATTTGGAGCACTTTGAGGCCTATGCTGGGACATGAAATCCCTTCACCTAAAAACTAGACAGAAGCATTCTGAGAAACTTCCTTGCAATGAGTGCATTCAACTCACAGACTTGAACGTTCCGTTGGTTAGAACAGTTTTGAAACATTACGTTTGTAGAATCTGCAAGTGTTTATTCGGAGCAACTTGAGGCCTATGTTGGAAAAGGAAATATCTTCACATAAAAACTAGAGAGAAGGATTCTCAGAAACTTCTTTGTGATGAGTTCATTCAACTCACAGAGTGGAACCTACCAATTGATAGAGAAGTTTGGAAACACTCTTTTTGCAGAATCTGCAAGTGGATATTTGGAGCCGTTTGAGGCCTATGCTGGAAAAGGAAATATCTTCACATAAAAACTGAACAGAAGCATTCTCAGAAACTTCTTTGTGTTGAGTGCATTCAACTCACAGACTTGAACTTACCTCTAGAAAGAGCAGTTTTGAAACATTCTTTTGGTAAAATCTGAAATTGGTTATTTGGAGCACTTCGAGGCCAGTGCTGGGATATGGAATATCTTCACCTAAAAACTACAGAGAAGCATTCTCAGAAAGTTCTTCACGATGCCTTCATTCAACTCACGGAGTTGAACCTTCCTTATGATAGAGCAGTTTTGAAACACTCTTTTTGTAGGATCTGCAAGAGGATATTTGGAGCGTTTTGAGGCCTATGCTGGCACAGGAAATATCTTCACATAACAACTAGACGGAAGCATTCTCAGAAAGTTTTGTGTGATGAGTGCATTCAACTCACAGACTTGAACGTTCCTCTCGAAGGAGCAGTTTTGAAACACTCCTTTTGTAGAATCTACAAGTGTTTATTTGGAGCGCTTTGAGGCCTATGTTGGAAAAGGAAATATCTTCACATAAAAACTAGACAGAAGCATTCTCAGAAACTTCTTTATGATGAGTGCATTCTACTCACAGTGTTGAAGCTTGCTTTTGATAGAGCAGTTTTGAAATACACTTTTGATAGAATCTGCAAGTGGATATTTGGAGCGTTTTGAGGCCTATGCTGGAAAAGGAAATGTCTTCACATAAAAACTAGACAGAAGCATTCCAGGAAACTTCTGTATGATAAGTGCATTCAACTCACAGACTTGAACGTTCCTTTTGATAGGACTCTTTTGAAACACTCCTTTTGTAGAATTTGCAAGTGTTTATTTGGAGCACTTTGAGGCCCAAGCTGTAAAAGGAAATATCTTCACGTAAGAACTAGACAGAAGCATTCTCAGAAACTTCTTTCTGATGAGTGCATTCAACACACACACTTGAACCTTGCTTTTGAAAGAGCACCTTTGAAACACTCTTTTCGTAGAATCTGCAAGTGGATATTTGGAGCGCTTTGAGGCCTACGCTGGGAAATGAATTCCCTTCACCTAAAAACTAGACCGAAGCATTCTGAGAAACTTCTGTGTGATGAGTGCATTCAACTCACAGACTTGAACGTTCCCTTTGACAGAACAGTTTTGAAACACTCCTTTTGCAGAATCTGCATGTGTTTAGTTGGAGCGCTTTGAGCCCTATGTTGGAAAAGGAAATATCTTCATATAAAAACTAGACGGAAGCATTCTCAGAAACCTCTTTGTGATGAGTGCATTCAACTCACAGTCTTGAAGCTTCCTTTTGAAAGAGCAGTTTGGAAACAATCTTCTTACAGAATCTTCAAGTGGATATTTGGAGGGCTTTGAGGCCTATGCTGGGACATGAAATCTCTTCACCTAAAAACTAGACAGAAGCATTCTGAGAAACTTCTTTGCAATGAGTGCATTCAACTCACAGACTTGAACATTCCTTTGGATAGAACAGTTTTGAAACATTACGTTTGTAGAATCTGCAAGTGTTTATTCGGAGCACCTTGAGGCCTATGTTGGAAAAGGAAATATCTTCACATAGAAACTAGAGAGAAGGATTCTCAGAAACTTCTTTGTGACGAGTTCATTCAACTCACAGTGTTGAACCTACCAATTGATAGAGAAGTTTGGAAACACTCTTTTTGTAGAATCTGCAAGTGGATATTTTTAGCCGTTTGAGGCCTATGCTGGAAAAGGAAATATCTTCACATAAAAACTGAACAGAAGCATTCTCAGAAACTTCTTTGTGTTGAGTGCATTCAACTCACAGACTTGAACTTACGTATAGAAAGAGCAGTTTTGAAACACTCTTTTGGTAAAATCTGCAAGTGGTTACTTGGAGCACTTCGAGGCCTGTGCTGGGATGTGGAATATCTTCACCTAAAAACTACAGAGAAGCATTCTCAGAAAGTTCTTCACGATGCCTTCATTCAACTGATGGAGTTGAACCTTCTTTATGATAGAGCAGTTTTTAAACACTCTTTTTGTAGAATCTGCAAGAGGATATTTGGAGCGTTTTCAGGCCTATGCTGGAACAGGAAATATCTTCACATAACAACTAGACGGAAGCATTCTCAGAAACTTCTGTGTGATGAGTGCATTCAACTCACAGACTTGAAGCGTCCTTTTGAAAGAGGAGTTTGGAAACACTCTTCTTACAGAATCTTCAAGTGGATATTTGGAGCGCTTTGAGGCCTATTCTGGGACATGAAATCCCTTCACCAAAAAACTAGACAGAAGCATTCTGAGAAACTTCTTTGCAATGAGTGCATTCAACTCACAGACTTCAATGTTCATTTTGATAGAACAGATTTGAAACATTACGTTTGTAGATTCTGCAAGTGTTTATTCGGAGCACCTTGAGGCCTATGTTGGAAAAGGAAATATCTTCACATAGAAACTAGAGAGAAGGATTCTCAGAAACTACTTTGTGATGAGTTCATTCAACTCACAGAGTTGAACCTACCAATTGATAGAGAAGTTTGGAAACACACTTTTTGTAGAATCTGCAAGTGGATATTTGGAGCCGTTTGAGGCCTATGCTGGAAAAGGAAATATCTTCACATAAAAACTGAACAGAAGCATTCTCAGAAACTTCTTTGTGTTGAGTGCATTCAACTCACAGACTTGAACTTACCTATAGAAAGAGCAGTTTTGAAACACTCTTTTGGTAAAATCTGCAAGTGGTTATTTGGAGCACTTCGAGGCCTGTGCTGGGATATGGAATATCTTCACCTAAAAACTACAGAGAAGCATTCTCAGAAATTTCTTCACGATGCCTTCATTCAACTCACGGAATTGAACCTTCCTTATGATAGAGCAGTTTTGAAACACTCTTTTTGTAGAATCTGCAAGAGGATATTTGGAGCGTTTTGAGGCCTATGCTGGAACAGGAAATATCTTCACATAACAACTAGACGGAAGCATTCTCAGAAACTTCTGTGTGATGAGTGCATTCAACTCACAGACTTGAACGTTCCTCTCGAAAGAGCAGTATGGAAACACTCCTTTTGTAGAATCTGCAAGTGTTTATTTTGAGCGCTTTGAGGCCTATGTTGGAAAAGGAAATATCTTCACATAAAAACTAGACAGAAGCATTCTCAGAAACTTCTTTGTGATGAGTGCATTCTACTCACAGTGTTGAAGCTTGCTTTTGATAGAGCAGTTTTGAAACACTCTTTTGGTAGAATCTGCAAGTGGATATTTGGAGCGCTTTGAGGCCTGTGCTGAAAAAGGAAATGTCTTCACATAAAAACTAGACAGAAGCATTCCAGGAAACTTCTGTATGATAAGTGCATTCAACTCACAGACTTGAACGTTCCTTTTGATAGAACTCTTTGGAAACACTCCTTTTGTAGAATTTGCAAGTGTTTATTTGGAGCGTTTTGAGGCCTAAGCTGGAAAAGGAGATATCTTCACGTCAGAACTAGACAGAAGCATTCTCAGAAACTACTTTCTGATGAGTGCATTCAACACACAGACTTCAACCTTGCTTTTGAAAGAGCAGCTTTGAAACACTCTTTTCGTAGAATCTGCAAGTGGATATTTGGAGCGCTTTGAGGCCTATGCTGGGAAATGAAATCTCTTCACCTAAAAACTAGACAGATGCATTCTGAGAAACTTCTGTGTGATGAGTGCATTCAACTCACAGACTTGAACGTTCCCTTTGATAGAACAGTTTTGAAACACTCCTTTTGTAGAATCTGCATGTGTTTATTTGGAGCGCTTTGAGGCCTATGTTGGAAAAGGAAATATCTTCATATTAAAACTATACGGAAGCATTCTCAGAAACTTCTTTGTGATGAGTGCATTCAACTCACAGACTTGAAGATTCCTTTTGAAAGAGCAGTTTGGAAACACTCATCTTACAGAATCTTCAAGTGGATATTTGGAGCGCTTTGAGGCCTATGCTGGGACATGAAATCCCTTCACCTAAAAACTAGACAGAAGCATTCTGAGAAACTTCTTTGCAATGAGTCCATTGAACTCAAGGACTTGAACGTTCCTTTGGATAGAACAGTTTTGAAACATTACGTTTGTAGAATCTGCAAGTGTTTATTCGGAGCACCTTGAGGCCTATGTTGGAAAAGGAAATATCTTCACATAGAAACTAGAGAGAAGGATTCTCAGAAACTTCTTTGTGATGAGTTCATTCAACTCACAGAGTTGAACCTACCAATTGATAGAGAAGTTTGGAAACACTCTTTTTGTAGAATCTGCAAGTGGATATTTGGAGCCGTTTGAGGCCTATGCTGGAAAAGGAAATATCTTCACATAAAAACTGAACAGAAGCATTCTCAGAAACTTCTTTGTGTTGAGTGCATTCAACTCACAGACTTGAACTTACCTATAGAAAGAGCAGTTTTGAAACACACTTTTGGTAAAATCTGCAAGTGGTTATTTGGAGCACTTCGACACCTGTGCTGTGGTGTGGAATATCTTCACCTAAAAACTACAAAGAAGCATTCTCAGAAAGTTGTTCATGATGCCTTCATTCAACTCACGGAAGTGAACCTTCCTTATGATAGAGCAGTTTTGAAACACTCTTTTTGTAGAATCTGCAAGAGGATATTTGGAGCGTTCTGAGGCCTATGCTGGAACAGGAAATATCTTCACATAACAACTAGACGGAAGCATTCTCAGAAACTTCTGTGTGATGAGTGCATTCCACTCACAGACTTGAACGTTCCTCTCGAAAGAGCAGTTTGGAAACACTCCTTTTGTAGAATCTGCAAGTGTTTATTTGGAGCGCTTTGAGGCCTCTCTTGGAAAAGGAAATATCTTCACAAAAAACTAGACAGAAGCATTCTCGGAAACTTCTTTGTGATGAGTGCATTCTACTCACAGTGTTGAAGCTTGCTTTTGATAGAGCAGTTTTGAGATACTCTTTTGGTAGAATCTGCAAGTGGATATTTGGAGCGCTTTGAGGCCTATGCTGGAAAAGGAAATATCTTCACATAAAAACTAGACAGAAGCATTCTCAGAAACTTCTTTGTGATGAGTGCATTCTGCTCACAGTGTTGAAGCCTGCTTTTGATAGAGCAGTTTTGAAATACTCTTTGGTAGAATCTGCAAGTGGATATTTGGAGCGCTTTGAGGCCTATGCTGGAAAAGGAAATGTCTTCACATAAAAACTAGACAGAAGCATTCCAGGAAACATCTGTGTGATAAGTGCATTCAACTCACAGACTTGAACGTTCCTTTTGATAGGACTCTTTTGAAACACTCCTTTTGTAGAATTTGCAAGTGTTTATTTGGAGCGCTTTGAGGCCCAAGCTGGAAAAGGAAATATCTTCACGTAAGAACTAGACAGAAGCATTCTCAGAAACTTCTTTCTGATGAGTGCATTCAACACACAGACTTGAACCTTGCTTTTGAAAGAGCAGCTTTGAAACACTCTTTTCGTAGAATCTGCAAGTGGATATTTGGAGCGCTTTGAGGCCTATGCTGGGAAATGAAATCTCTTCACCTAAAAACTAGACAGAAGCATTCTGAGAAACTTCTGTGTGATGAGTGCATTCATCTCACAGACTTGAACCTTCCTTTGGTTAGAACAGTTTGGAAACATTACGTTTGTAGAATCTGCAAGTGTTTATTCGGAGCACCTTGAGGCCTATGTTGGAAAAGGAAATATGTTCACATGAAAACTAGAGAGAAGGATTCTCAGAAACTTCTTTGTGATGAGTTCATTCAACTCACAGAGTTGAACCTACCAATTGATAGAGATGTTTGGATACACTCTTTTTGCAGAATCTGCAAGTGGATATTTGGAGCCGTTTGAGGCCTATGCTGGAAAAGGAAATATCTTCACATAAAAACTGAACAGAAGCATTCTCAGAAACTTCTTTGTGTTGAGTGCATTCAACTCACAGACTTGAACTTACCTATAGAAATAGCAGTTTTGAAACACTCTTTTGGTAAAATCTGAAAGTGGTTATATGGAGCACTTCGAGGCCTGTGCTGGGATATGGAATATCTTCACCTAAAAACTACAGAGAAGCATTCTCAGAAAGTTGTTCATGATGCCTTCATTCAACTCACGGAGTTGAACCTTCCTTATGATAGAACACTTTTGAAACACTCTTTTTGTAGAATCTGCAAGAGGATATTTGGAGCGTTTTGAGGCCTATGCTGGAACAGGAAATATCTTCACATAACAACTAGACGGAAGCATTCTCAGAAACTTCTGTGTGATGAGTGCATTCAACTCACAGATTTGAAGCGTCCTTTTGAAAGAGGAGTTTGGAAACACTCTTCTTACAGAATCTTCAAGTGGCTATTTGGAGCGCTTTGAGGCCTATGCTGGGACATGAAATCCCTTCACCAAAAAACTAGACAGAAGCATTCTGAGAAACTTCTTTGCAATGAGTGCATTCAACTCACAGACTTGAACGTTCGTTTTGATAGAACAGTTTTGAAACATTACGTTTGTAGATTCTGCAAGTGTTTATTCGGAGCACCTTGAGGCCTATGTTGGCAAAGGAAATATCTTCAAATAGAAACTAGAGAGAAGGATTCTCAGAAACTACTTTGTGATGAGTTCATTCAACTCACAGAGTTGAACCTACCAATTGATAGAGAAGTTTGGAAACACTCTTTTTGTAGAATCTTCAAGTGGATATTTGGAGCCGTTTGAGGCCTATGCTGGAAAAGGAAATATCTTCACATAAAAACTGAACAGAAGCATTCTCAGAAACTTCTTTGTGTTGAGTGCATTCAACTCACAGACTTGAACTTACCTATAGAAAGAGCAGTTTTGAAACACTCTTTTGGTAAAATCTGCAAGTGGTTATTTGGAGCACTTCGAGGCCTGTGCTGGGATGTGGAATATCTTCACCTAAAAACTACAGAGAAGCATTCTCAGAAATTTCTTCATGATGCCTTCATTCAACTCACGGAATTGAACCTTCCTTATGATAGAGCAGTTTTGAAACACTCTTTTTGTAGAATATGCAAGAGGATATTTGGAGCGTTTTGAGGCCTATGCTGGAACAGGAAATATCTTCACATAACAACTAGACGGAAGCATTCTCAGAAACTTCTGTGTGATGAGTGCATTCAACTCACAGACTTGAACGTTCCTCTCGAAAGAGCAGTATGGAAACACTCCTTTTGTAGAATCTGCAAGTGTTTATTTTGAGCGCTTTGAGGCCTATGTTGGAAAAGGAAATATCTTCACATAAAAACTAGACAGAAGCATTCTCAGAAACTTCTTGTGATGAGTGCATTCTACTCACAGTGTTGAAGCTTGCTTTTGATAGAGCAGTTTTAAAACACTCTTTTGGTAGAATCTGCAAGTGGATATTTGGAGCGCTTTGAGGCCTGTGTTGAAAAAGGAAATGTCTTCACATAAAAACTAGAGAGAAGCATTCCAGGAAACTTCTGTATGATAAGTGCATTCAACTCACAGACTTGAACGTTCCTTTTGATAGAACTCTTTGGAAACACTCCTTTTGTAGAATTTGCAAGTGTTTATTTGGAGCGCTTTGAGGCCTAAGCTGGAAAAGGAAATATCTTCACGTCAGAACTAGACAGAAGCATTCTCAGAAACTACTTTCTGATGAGTGCATTCAACACACAGACTTGAACCTTGCTTTTGAAAGAGCAGCTTTGAAACACTCTTTTCGTAGAATCTGCAAGTGGATATTTGGAGCGCTTTGAGGCCAATGCTGGGAAATGAAATCTCTTCACCTAAAAACTAGACAGATGCATTCTGAGAAACTTCTGTGTGATGAGTGCATTCAACTCACAGACTTGAACGTTTCCTTTGATAGAACAGTTTTGAAACACTCCTTTTGTAGAATCTGCATGTGTTTATTTGGAGCGCTTTGAGGCCTATGTTGGAAAAGGAAATATCTTCATATTAAAACTAGACGGAAGCATTCTCAGAAACTTCTTTGTGATGAGTGCATTCAACTCACAGACTTGAAGATTCCTTTTGAAAGAACAGTTTGGAAACACTCATCTTACAGAATCTTCAAGTGGATATTTGGAGTGCTTTGAGGCCTATGCTGGGACATGAAATCCCTTCACCGAAAAACTAGACAGAAGCATTCTGAGAAACTACTTTGCAATGAGTGCATTGAACTCAAGGACTTGAACGTTCCTTTGGATAGAACAGTTTTGAAACATTACGTTTGTAGAATCTGCAAGTGTTTATGCGGAGCACCTTGAGGCCTATGTTGGAAAAGGAAATATTTTAACAGAAAAACTAGAGAGAAGGATTCTCAGAAACTTCTTTGTGATGAGTTCATTCAACTCACAGAGTTGAACCTACCAGTTGATAGAGAAGTTTGGAAACACTCTTTTTGTAGAATCTGCAAGTGGATATTTGGAGCCGTTTGAGGCCAATGCTGGAAAAGGAAATATCTTCACATAAAAACTGAACAGAAGCATTCTCAGAAACTTCTTGTGTTGAGTGCATTCAACCCACAGACTTGAACGTTCCTTTGCATAGAACAGTTTTGAAACATTACGTTTGTAGAATCTGCAAGTGTTTATTCGGAGCACCTTGTGGCCTATGTTGGAAAAGGAAATATCTTCATATAAAAACTAGACGGAAGCATTCTCAGAAACTTCTTTGTGATGAGTGCATTCAACTCACAGACTTGAAGCTTCCTTTTGAAAGAGCAGTTTGGAAACACTCTTCTTACAGAATCTTCAAGTGGATATTTGGTACGCTTTGAGGCCTATGCTGGGACATGAAATCTCTTCACCTAAAAACTAGACAGAAGCATTCTGAGAAACTTCTTTGCAATGAGTGCATTCAACTCACAGACTTGAACGTTCCTTTGGATAGAACAGTTTTGAAACTTTACGTTTGTAGAGTCTGCAAGTGTTTATTCGGAGCACCTTGAGGCCTATGTTGGAAAAGGAAATATCTTCACATAGAAACTAGAGAGAAGGATTCTCAGAAACTTCTTTGTGATGAGTTCATTCAACTCACAGAGTTGAACCTACCAATTGATAGAGAAGTTTGGAAACACTCTTTTTGTAGAATCTGCAAGTGGATATTTGGAGCCTTTTGAGGCCTATGCTGGAAAAGGAAATATCTTCACATAAAAACTGAACAGAAGCATTCTCAAAAACTTCTTTGTGTTGAGTGCATTCAACTCACAGACTTGAACTTACCTACAGAAAGAGCAGTTTTGAAACACTCTTTTGGTAAAATCTGCAAGTGGTTATTTGGAGCACTTCGAGGCCTGTGCTGGGATGTGGAATATCTTCACCTAAAAACTACAGAGAAGCATTCTCAGAAAGTCCTTCATGATGCCTTCATTCAACTGATGGAGTTGAACCTTCTTTATGATAGAGCAATTTTTAAACACTCTTTTTGTAGAATCTGCAAGAGGATATTTGGAGCGTTTTCAGGCCTATGCTGGAACAGGAAATATCTTCACATAACAACTAGAAGGAAGCATTCTCAGAAACTTCTGTGTGATGAGTGCATTCAACTCACAGACTTGAAGCGCCCTTTTGAAAGAGGAGTTTGGAAACACTCCTCTTACAGAATCTTTAAGTGGATATTTGGAGCGCTTTGAGGCCTATGCTGGGACATGAAATCCCTTCGCCCAAAAACTAGACAGAAGCATTCTGAGAAACTTCTTTGCAATGAGTGCATTCAACTCACAGACTTGAATGTTCATTTTGATATAACAGTTTTGAAACATTACGTTTGTAGATTCTGCAAGTGTTTATTCGGAGCACCTTGAGGCCTATGTTGGAAAAGGAAATATCTTCACATAGAAACTAGAGAGAAGGATTCTCAGAAACTTCTTTGTGATGAGTTCATTCAACTCACAGAGTTGAACGTACCAATTGATAGAGAAGTTTGGAAACACTCTTTTTGTAGAATCTGCAAGTGGATATTTGGAGCCGTTTGAGGCCTATGCTGGAAAAGGAAATATCTTCACATAAAAACTGAACAGAAGCATTCTCAGAAACTTCTTTGTGTTGAGTGCATTCAACTCACAGACTTGAACTTACCTATAGAAAGAGCAGTTTTGAAACACTCTTTTGGTAAAATCTGCAAGTGGTTATTTGGAGCACTTCGAGGCCTGTGCTGGGATGTGGAATATCTTCACCTAAAAACTACATAGAAGCATTCTCAGAAATTTTTTCATGATGCCTTCATTCAATTCACGGAATTGAACCTTCCTTATGATAGAGCAGTTTTGAAACACTCTTTTTGGAGAATCTGCAAGAGGATATTTGGAGCATTTTGAGGCCTATGCTGGAACAGGAAATATCTTCACATGACAACTAGACGGAAGCATTCTCAGAAACTTCTGTGTGATGAGTGCATTCAACTCACAGACTTGAACGTTCCTCTCGAAAGAGCAGTATGGTAACACTCCTTTTGTAGAATCTGCAAGTGTTTATTTGGAGCGCTTTGCGGCCTATGTTGGAAAAGGAAATATCTTCACATAAAAACTAGACAGAAGCATTCTCAGAAACTTCTTTGTGATGAGTGCATTCTACTCACAGTGTTGAAGCTTGCTTTTGATAGAGCAGTTTGGAAACACTCTTTTGGTAGAATCTGCAAGTGGATATTTGGAGCGCTTTGAGGCCTGTGCTGAAAAAGGAAATGCCTTCACATAAAAACTAGACAGAAGCATTCCAGGAAACTTCTGTATGATAAGTGCATTCAAATCACGGACTTGAACGTTCCTTTTGATAGAACTCTTTGGAAACACTCCTTTTGTAGAATTTGCAAGTGTTTATTTGGAGCGCTTTGAGGCCTAAGCTGGAAAAGGAAATATCTTCACGTAAGAACTAGACAGAAGCATTCTCAGAAACTACTTTCTGATGAGTGCCTTCAACACACAGACTTGAACCTTGCTTTTGAAAGAGCAGCTTTGAAACACTCTTTTCGTAGAATCTGCAAGTGGATATTTGGAGCGCTTTGAGGCCTATGCTGGGAAATGAAATCTCTTCACCTAAAAACTAGACAGAAGCATTCTGAGAAACTTCTGTGTGATGAGTGCATTCAACTCACCGACTTGAACGTTCCCTTTGATAGAACAGTTTTGAAACACTCCTTTTGTAGAATCTGCATGTGTTTATTTGGAGCGCTTTGAGGCCTATGTTGGAAAAGGAAATATCTTCATATTAAAACTAGACGGAAGCATTCTCAGAAACTTCTTTGTGATGAGTGCATTCAACTCACAGACTTGAAGCTTCCTTTGGAAAGAGCAGTTTGGAAACACTCTTCTTATAGAATCTTCAAGTGGATATTTGGAGCGCTTTGGGGCCTATGCTGGGACATGAAATCTCTTCACCTAAAAACTAGACAGAAGCATTCTGGGAAACTTCTTTGCAATGAGTGCATTCAACTCACAGACTTGAAAGTTCCTTTGGTTAGAACAGTTTTGAAACTTTACGTTTGTAGAATCTGCAAGTGTTTATTCGGAGCGCCTTGAGGCCTATGTTGGGAAAGGAAATATCTTCACATAAAAACAAGAGAGAAGGATTCTCAGAAACTTCTTTGTGATGAGTTCATTCAACTCTCAGAGTTGAACCTACCAATTGATAGAGAAGTTTGGAAACACTCTTTTTGTAGAATCTGCAAGTGGATATTTGGAGCCGTTTGAGGCCTACGCTGGAAAAGGAAATATCTTCACATAAAAACTGAACAGAAGCATTCTCAGAACCTTCTTTGTGTTGAGTGCATTCAACCCACAGACTTGAACTTACCTATAGAAGAAACAGTTTTGAAACACTCTTTTGGTAAAATCTGAAAATCTTTATTTGGAGCACTTCGAGGCCTGTGCTGGGATATGGAATATCTTCACCTAAAAACTACAGAGAAGCATTCTCAGAAATTTCCTCACGATGCCTTCATTCAACTCACGGAGTTGAACCTTCCTTATGATAGAGCAGTTTTGAAACACTCTTTTTGTAGAATCTGCAAGAGGATATTTGGAGCGTTTTGAGGCCTATGTTGGAAAAGGTAATATCTTCACATAAAAACTGAACAGAAGCATTCTCAGAAACTTCTTTGTGTTGAGTGCATTCAACTCACGGACTTGAAGTTACCTATAGAAAGAGCAGTTTTGAAACACACTTTTGGTAAAATCTGCATGTGGTTATTTGGAGCACTTCGAGGCCTGTACTGGGATATGGATTTTCTCCACCTAAAAACTACAGAGAAGCATTCTCAGAAAGTTCTTCACGATGCATTCATTCAACTCACAGAGTTGAACCTTCCTTTTGATAGAACAGTTTTGAAACACTCTTTTTGTAGAATCTGCGAGAGGTTATTTGGAGCGTTTTGAGGCCTATGCTGGAAAAGGAAATATCTTCACCTAAAAACTAGACAGAAGCATTTTGAGAAACTTCTGTGTGATGAGTGCATTCAACTCACAGTCTTGAACGTTCCCTTTGATAGAACAGTTTTGAAACTCTCCTTCTATAGAATCTGCATGTGTTTATTTGGAGCACTTTGAGGCCTATGTTGGAAAAGGAAATATCCTCATATAAAAACTAGATGGAAGCATTCTCAGAAACTTCTTTGTGATGAGTGCATTCAACTCACAGACTTGAAGCTTCCTTTGGAAAGAGCAGTTTGGAAACACTCTTCTTAAAGAATCTTCAAGTGGATATTTGGAGCGCTTTCAGGCCTATGCTGGGACATGAAATCTCTTCACCTAAAAACTAGACAGAAGCATTCTGGGAAACTTCTTTGCAATGAGTGCATTCAACTCACAGACTTGAACATTCCTTTGGTTAGAACAGTTTTGAAACTTTACGTTTCTAGAATCTGCAAGTGTTTATTCGGAGCGCCTTGAGGCCTATGTTGGAAAAGGAAATATCTTCACATAAAAACAAGAGAGAAGGATTCTCAGAAACTTCTTTCTGATGAGTTCATTCAACTCTCAGAGTTGAACCTACCAATTGATAGAGAAGTTTGGAAACACTCTTTTTGTAGAATCTGCAAGTGGATATTTGGAGCCGTTTGAGGCCTACGCTGGAAAAGGAAATATGTTCACATAAAAACTGAACAGAAGCATTCTCAGAACCTACTTTGTGTTGAGTGCATTCAACCCACAGACTTGAACTTACCTATAGAAAAAGCAGTTTTGAAACTCTCTTTTGGTAAAATCTGAAAGTGTTTATTTGGAGCACTTCGAGGCCTGGGCTGGGATATGGAATATCTTCACCTAAAAACTACAGAGAAGCATTCTCAGAAATTTCTTCATGATGCCTTCATTCAACTCACGGAGTTGAACCTTCCTTATGATAGAGCAGTTTTGAAACACTCTTTTTGTAGAATCTGCAAGAGGATATTTGGAGCGTTTTGAGGCGTATGCTGGAAAAGGTAATATCTTCACATAAAAACTGAACAGAAGCATTCTCAGAAACTTCTTTGTGTTGAGTGCATTCAACTCACGGACTTGAAGTTACCTATAGAAAGAGCAGTTTTGAAACACACTTTTGGTAAAATCTGCAAGTGGTTATTTGGAGCACTTCGAGTCCTGTACTGGGATATGGATTATCTCCACCTAAAAACTACAGAGAAGCATTCTCAGAAAGTTCTTCATGATGCATTCATTCAACTCACAGAGTTGAACCTTCCTTTTGATAGAACAGTTTTGAAACACTCTTTTTGTAGAATCTGCAAGAGGATATTTGGAGCATTTTGAGGTCTATGCTGGAAAGGGAAATATCTTCACACAAAAACTAGACAGAAGCATTCTCAGAAACTTCTGTGTGATGAGTGCATTCAACTCACCAACTTGAACGTTCCTCTTAAAAGAGCAGTTTTGAAACACTCCTTTTGTAGAATCTGCAAGTGTTTATTTGGAGCGCTTTGAGGCCTATGTTGGAAAAGGAAATATCTTCACATAAAAACTAGACAGAAGCATTCACAGAAACTTCTTTGTGATGAGTGCATTGTACTCGCAGTGTTGAAACTTGGTTTTGATAGAGCAGTTTTGAAACACTATTTTGGTAGAATCTGCAAGTGGATATTTTGAGCGCTTTGAGGCCTATGCTGGAAAAGGGAATGTCTTCACATTAAAACTAGACAGAAGCATTCCAGGAAACTTCTGTATGATAAGTGCATTCAACTCACAGACGTGAACGTTCCTTTGGATAGAACTCTTTCGAAACACTCCTTTTGTAGAATTTGCAAGTGTTTATTTGAAGCGCTTTGAGGCCTAAGCTGGAAAAGGAAATATCTTCACGTAAGAACTAGACAGAAGCATTCTCAGAAACTTCTTTCTGATGAGTGCGTTCAACACACAGACTTGAACCTTGCTTTTGAAAGAGCAGCTTCGAAACACTCTTTTCGTAGAATCTGCAAGTGGATATTTGGAGCGCTTTGAGGCCTATGCTGGGAAATGAAATCTCTTCACCTAAAAACTAGACAGAAGCATTCTGAGAAACTTCTGTGTGATGAGTGCATTCAACTCACAGACTTGAACGTTCCCTTTGATAGAACAGTTTTGAAACACTCCTTTTGTAGAATCTGCATGTGTTTATTTGGAGCACTTTTAGGCCTAGGTTGGAAAAGGAAGTATCTTCATATAAAAACTAGACGGAAGCATAATCAGAAACTTCTTTGTGATGAGTGCATTCAACTCACAGATTTGAAGCTTCCTTTGGAAAGAGCAGTTTGGAAACACTCTTCTTATAGAATCTTCAAGTGGATATTTGGAGCGCTTTGAGTCCTATGCTGGGACATGAAATCTCTTCACCTAAAAACTAGACAGAACCATTCTGAGAAACTTCTTTGCAATGAGTGCATTCAACTCACAGACTTGAACGTTCCCTTTGATAGAACAGTTTTGAAACATTACGTTTGTAGAATCTGCAAGTGTTTATTCGGAGCACCTTGAGGCCTATGTTGGAAAAGGAAATATCTTCCAATAAAAACTAGAGAGAAGGATTCTCAGAAACTTCTTTCTGATGAGTTCATTCAACTCACAGAGTTGAACCTACCAATTGATAGAGAAGTTTGGAAACACTCTTTTTGTAGAATCTGCAAGTGGATATTTGGAGCCGTTTGAGGCCTATGCTGGAAAAGGAAATATCTCCACATAAAAACTGAACAGAAGCATTCTCAGAAACTTCTTTGTGTTGAGTGCATTCAACTCACAGACTTGAACTTACCTATAGAAAGAGCAGTTTTGAAACACTCTTTTGGTAAAATCTGCAAGTGGTTATTTGGAGCACTTCGAGGCCTGTGCTGGGATATGGAATATCTTCACCTAAAAACTACAGAGAAGCTTCTCAGAAAGTTCTTCACGATGCAATCATTCAACTCACCGAGTTGAACCTTCCTTTTGATAGAACAGTTTTGAAACACTCTTTTTGTAGAATCTGCAAGAGGATATTTGGAGCGTTTTGAGGCCTATGCTGGAAAAGGAAATATCTTCACACAAAAACTAGACAGAAGCATTCTCAGAAACTTTTTTGTGATGAGTGCATTCAACTCACAGACTTGAACGTTCCTCTCGAAAGAGCAGTTTTGAAACACTCTTTTGTAGAATCTGCAACTGTTTATTTTGAGCGCTTTGAGGCATATGGTGGAAAAGGAAATATCTTCACATAAAAACTAGACAGAAGCATTCTCAGAAACTTCTTTGTGATGAGTGCTTTCTACAAACAGTGTTGAAGCTTGCTTTTGATAGAGCAGTTTGGAAACACTCTTTTGGTTGAATCTGCAAGTGGATATTTGGAGCGCTTTGAGGCCTATGCTGGAAAAGGAAATGTCTTCACATAAAAACTAGACAGAAGCATTCCAGGAAACTTCTGTATGATAAGTGCATTCAACCCACAGACTAGAACGTTCCTTTTGAGAGAGCTCTTTGGAAACTCTCCTTTTGTAGAATTTGCAAGTGTTTATTTGGAGCGCTTTGAGGCCTAAGCTGGAAAAGGAAATATCTTCACGTAAGAACTAGACAGAAGCATTCTCAGAAACTTCTTTCTGATGAGTGCATCCAACACACAGACTTGAATCTTGCTTTTGAAAGAGCAGCTTTGAAACACTCTTTTCGTAGAATCTGCATGTGTTTATTTGGAGCGCTTTGAGGCCTAGGTTGGAAAAGGAAATATCTTCATATAAAAACTAGACGGAAGCATTCTCAGAAACTTCTTTGTGATGAGTGCATTCAACTCACAGACTTGAAGCTTCCTTTGGAAAGAGCAGTTTGGAAACACTCTTCTTATAGAATCTTCAAGTGGATATTGGGAGCGCTTTGAGGCCTATGCTGGGACATGAAATCTCTTCACCTAAAAACTAGACAGAAGCATTCTGAGAAACTTCTTTGCAATGAGTGCATTCAACTCACAGACTTGAACGTTCCTTTTGATAGAACAGTTTTGAAACATTACGTTTGTAGAATCTGCAAGTGTTTATTAGGAGCACCTAGAGGCCTCTGTTGGAAAAGGAAATATCTTCCCATAAAAACTAGAGGGAAGGATTCTCAGAAACTTCTTTGTGATGAGTTCATTCAACTCACAGAGTTGAACCTACCAGTTGATAGAGAAGTTTGGAAACACTCTTTTTGTAGAATCTGCAAGTGGATATTTGGAGCCGTTTGAGGCCTATGCTGGAAAAGGAAATATCTTCACATAAAAACTGAACAGAAGCATTCTCAGAAACTTCTTGTGTTGAGTGCATTCAACTCACAGACTTGAACTTACCTATAGAAAGAGCAGTTTTGAAACACTCTTTTGGTAAAATCTACAAGTGGATATTTGGAGCACTTCGAGGCCTGTGCTGGGATATGGAATACCTTCACCTAAAAACTACAGAGAAGCATTCTCAGAAAATTCTTCACGATACATTCATTCAACTCACAGAGTTGAACGTTCCTTTTCATAGAACAGTTTTGAAACACTCTTTTTGTAGAATCTGCAAGAGGATATTTGGAGCGTTTTGAGGCCTATGTTGGAAAAGGAAATATCTTCACACAAAAACTAGACAGAAGCATTCTCAGAAACTTCTGTGTGATGAGTGCATTCAACTCACAGACTTGAACATTCCTCTCGAAAGAGCAGTTTTGAAACACTCCTTTTGTAGAATCTGCAAGTGTTTATTTGGCGCGCTTTGAGGCCTATGTTGGAAAAGGAAATATCTTCACATAACAACTAGACGGAAGGATTCTCAGAAACTTCTGTGTGATGAGTGCATTCAACTCACAGACTTGAACGTTCCTTTTGATAGGACTCTTTGGAAACACTCCTTTTGTAGAATCTGCAAGTGTTTATTTGGAGCGCTTTGAGGCCTATGTTGGAAAAGGAAATATCTTCACATAAAAACTGGACAGAAGCATTCTCAGAAACTTCTTTGTGATGAGTGCATTCTACTCACAGTGTTGAAGCTTGCTTTTGATAGAGCAGTTTTGAAACACTCTTTTGGTAGAATCTGCAAGTGGATATTTGGAGCGCTTTGAGGCCTATGCTGGAAAAGGAAATGTCTTCACATAAAAACTAGACAGAAGCATTCCAGGAAACTTCTGCAGCATAAGTGCATTCAACTCACAGACTTGAACGTTCCTTTTGATAGAACTCTTTGGAAACACTCCTTTTGTAGAATTTGCAAGTGTTTATTTGGAGCGCTTTGAGGCCTAAGCTGGAAAAGGAAATATCTTCACGTAAGAACTAGACAGAAGCATTCTCCGAAACTTCTTTGTGATGAGTGCATTCAACTCACAGACTTGAACATTCCTTTTGATAGGACTCTTTTGAAACACTCCTTTTGTAGAATCTGCATGTGTTTATTTGGAGCACTTTGAGGCCTATGTTGGAAAAGGAAATATCCTCATATAAAAACTAGATGGAAGCATTCTCAGAAACTTCTTTGTGATGAGTGCATTCAACTCACAGACTTGAAGCTTCCTTTGGAAAGAGCAGTTTGGAAACACTCTTCTTATAGAATCTTCAAGTGGATATTTGGAGCGCTTTGGGGCCTATGCTGGGACATGAAATCTCTTCACCTAAAAACTAGACAGAAGCATTCTGGGAAACTTCTTTGCAATGAGTGCATTCAACTCACAGACTTGAAAGTTCCTTTGGTTAGAACAGTTTTGAAACTTTACGTTTGTAGAATCTGCAAGTGTTTATTCGGAGCGCCTTGAGGCCTATGTTGGAAAAGGAAATATCTTCACATAAAAACAAGAGAGAAGGATTCTCAGAAACTTCTTTGTGATGAGTTCATTCAACTCTCAGAGTTGAACCTACCAATTGATAGAGAAGTTTGGAAACACTCTTTTTGTAGAATCTGCAAGTGGATATTTGGAGCCGTTTGAGGCCTACGCTGGAAAAGGAAATATCTTCACATAAAAACTGAACAGAAGCATTCTCAGAACCTTCTTTGTGTTGAGTGCATTCAACCCACAGACTTGAACTTACCTATAGAAGAAACAGTTTTGAAACACTCTTTTGGTAAAATCTGAAAATGTTTATTTGGAGCACTTCGAGGCCTGTGCTGGGATATGGAATATCTTCACCTAAAAACTACAGAGAAGCATTCTCAGAAATTTCCTCACGATGCCTTCATTCAACTCACGGAGTTGAACCTTCCTTATGATAGAGCAGTTTTGAAACACTCTTTTTGTAGAATCTGCAAGAGGATATTTGGAGCGTTTTGAGGCCTATGTTGGAAAAGGTAATATCTTCACATAAAAACTGAACAGAAGCATTCTCAGAAACTTCTTTGTGTTGAGTGCATTCAACTCACGGACTTGAAGTTACCTATAGAAAGAGCAGTTTTGAAACACACTTTTGGTAAAATCTGCATGTGGTTATTTGGAGCACTTCGAGGCCTGTACTGGGATATGGATTATCTCCACCTAAAAACTACAGAGAAGCATTCTCAGAAAGTTCTTCACGATGCATTCATTCAACTCACAGAGTTGAACCTTCCTTTTGATAGAACAGTTTTGAAACACTCTTTTTGTAGAATCTGCGAGAGGTTATTTGGAGCGTTTTGAGGCCTATGCTGGAAAAGGAAATATCTTCACCTAAAAACTAGACAGAAGCATTTTGAGAAACTTCTGTGTGATGAGTGCATTCAACTCACAGACTTGAACGTTCCCTTTGATAGAACAGTTTTGAAACTCTCCTTCTATAGAATCTGCATGTGTTTATTTGGAGCACTTTGAGGCCTATGTTGGAAAAGGAAATATCCTCATATAAAAACTAGATGGAAGCATTCTCAGAAACTTCTTTGTGATGAGTGCATTCAACTCACAGACTTGAAGCTTCCTTTGGAAAGAGCAGTTTGGAAACACTCTTCTTAAAGAATCTTCAAGTGGATATTTGGAGCGCTTTGAGGCCTATGCTGGGACATGAAATCTCTTCACCTAAAAACTAGACAGAAGCATTCTGGGAAACTTCTTTGCAATGAGTGCATTCAACTCACAGACTTGAACGTTCCTTTGGTTAGAACAGTTTTGAAACTTTACGTTTGTAGAATCTGCAAGTGTTTATTCGGAGCGCCTTGAGGCCTATGTTGGAAAAGGAAATATCTTCACATAAAAACTAGAGAGAAGGATTCTCAGAAATTTCTTTCTGATGAGTTCATTCAACTCACAGAGTTGAACCTACCAATTGATAGAGAAGTTTGGAAACACTCTTTTTGTAGAATCTGCAAGTGGATATTTGGAGCCGTTTGAGGCCTACGCTGGAAAAGGAAATATGTTCACATAAAAACTGAACAGAAGCATTCTCAGAACCTACTTTGTGTTGAGTGCATTCAACCCACAGACTTCAACTTACCTATAGAAAAAGCAGTTTTGAAACACTCTTTTGGTAAAATCTGAAAGTGTTTATTTGGAGCACTTCGAGGCCTGGGCTGGGATATGGAATATCTTCACCTAAAAACTACAGAGAAGCATTCTCAGAAATTTCTTCACGATGCCTTCATTCAACTCACGGAGTTGAACCTTCCTTATGATAGAGCAGTTTTGAAACACTCTTTTTGTAGAATCTGCAAGAGGATATTTGGAGTGTTTTGAGGCGTATGCTGGAAAAGGTAATATCTTCACATAAAAACTGAACAGAAGCATTCTCAGAAACTTCTTTGTGTTGAGTGCATTCAACTCACGGACTTGAAGTTACCTATAGAAAGAGCAGTTTTGAAACACACTTTTGGTAAAATCTGCAAGTGGTTATTTGGAGCACTTCGAGTCCTGTACTGGGATATGGATTATCTCCACCTAAAAACTACAGAGAAGCATTCTCAGAAAGTTCTTCATGATGCATTCATTCAACTCACAGAGTTGAACCTTCCTTTTGATAGAAGAGTTTTGAAACACTCTTTTTGTAGAATCTGCAAGAGGATATTTGGAGCATTTTGAGGTCTATGCTGGAAAGGGAAATATCTTCACACAAAAACTAGACAGAAGCATTCTCAGAAACTTCTGTGTGATGAGTGCATTCAACTCACCAACTTGAATGTTCCTCTTGAAAGAGCAGTTTTGAAACACTCCTTTTGTAGAATCTGCAAGTGTTTATTTGGAGCGCTTTGAGGCCTATGTTGGAAAAGGAAATATCTTCACATAAAAACTAGACAGAAGCATTCACAGAAACTTCTTTGTGATGAGTGCATTGTACTCGCAGTGTTGAAACTTGCTTTTGATAGAGCAGTTTTGAAACACTATTTTGGTAGAATCTGCAAGTGGATATTTTGAGCGCTTTGAGGCCTATGCTGGAAAAGGGAATCTCTTCACATTAAAACTAGACAGAAGCATTCCAGGAAACTTCTGTATGATAAGTGCATTCAACTCAAAGACGTGAACGTTCCTTTGGATAGAACACTTTTGAAACACTCCTTTTGTAGAATTTGCAAGTGTTTATTTGGAGCGCTTTGAGGCCTAAGCTGGAAAAGGAAATATCTTCACGTAAGAACTAGACAGAAGCATTCTCAGAAACTTCTTTCTGATGAGTGCGTTCAAAACACAGACTTGAACCTTGCTTTTGAAAGAGCAGCTTCGAAACACTCTTTTCGTAGAATCTGCAAGTGGATATTTGGAGCGCTTTGAGGCCTATGCTGGGAAATGAAATCTCTTCACCTAAAAACTAGACAGAAGCATTCTGAGAAACTTCTTGTGATGAGTGCATTCAACTCACAGACTTGAACGTTCCCTTTGATAGAACAGTTTTGAAACACTCCTTTTGTAGAATCTGCATGTGTTTATTTGGAGTGCTTTGAGGCCTGTGTTGGAAAAGGAAATATCTTCATATAAAAACAAGACGGAAGCCTTCTCAGAAACTTATTTGTGATGAGTGCATTCAACTCACAGACTTGAAGCTTCCTTTGGAAAGAGCAGTTTGGAGACACTCTTCTTATAGAATCTTCAAGTGGTTATTTGGAGCGCTTTGAGGCCTATGCTGGGACATGAAATCTCTTCCCCTAAAAACTAGACAGAAGCATTCTGAGAAACTTCTTTGCAATGAGTGCATTCAACTCACAGATTTGAAAGTTCCTTTGGATAGAACAGTTTTGAAACATTACGTTTGTAGAATCTGCAAGTATTTATTCGGAGGACCTTGAGGCCTATGTTAGAAAAGGAAATATCTTCACATAAAAACTAGAGAGAAGGATTCTCAGAAACTTCTTTGTGATGAGTTCATTCAACTCACAGAGTTGAACCTACCAATTGATAGAGAAGTTTGGAAACACTCTTTTTGTAGAATCTGCAAGTGGATATTTGGAGCCGTTTGAGGCCTGTGCTGGAAAAGGAAATATCTTCACATAAAAACTGAACAGAAGCATTCTCAGAAACTTCTTTGTGTTGAGTGAATTCAACTCACAGACTTGAACTTACCTATAGAAAGAGCAGTTTTGAAACACTCTTTTGCTAAAATCTGCAAGTGGTTATTTGGAGCACTTCGAGGCCTGTGCTGGGATATGGAATATCTTCACCTAAAAACTACAGAGAAGCATGCTCAGAAAGTCCTTCACGATGCCTTCATTCAACTCACGGAGTTGAACCTCCCTTATGATAGAACACTTTTGAAACACTCTTTTTGTAGAATCTGCAAGAGGATATTTGGAGCGTTTTGAGGCCTATGCTGGAAAAGGAAATATCTTCACATAACAACTAGACGGAAGCATTTTCAGAAACTTCTGTGTGATGAGTGCCTTCAACTCACAGACTTGAACGTTCCTTGGGATAGAACAGTTTTGAAACATTACGTTTGTAGAATCTGCAAGTGTTTATTCGGAGCACCTTGAGGTCTATGTTGGAAAAGGAAATATCTTCACATAAAAACTAGGGAGAAGGATTCTCAGAAACTTCTTTGTGATGAGTTCATTCAACTCACAGAGTTGAACCTACCAATTGATAGAGACGTTTTGAAACACTCTTTTTGTAGAATCTGCAAGTGGATATTTGGAGCCGTTTGAGGCCTATGCTGGAAAAGGAAATATCTTCACATAAAAACTGAACAGAAGCATTCTCAGAAACTTCTTTGTGTTGAGTGCATTCAACTCACAGACTTGAACTTACCTATAGAAAGAGCAGTTTTGAAACACTCTTTTGCTAAAATCTGCAAGTGGTTATTTGGAGCACTTCGAGGCCCGTGCTGGGATATGGAATATCTTCAACTAAAAACTACAGAGAAGGATTCTGAAAAAGTTCTTCATGATGCCTTCATTCAACTCACGGAGTTGAACCTTCCTTATGATAGAACACTTTTGAAACACTCTTTTTGTAGAATCTGCAAGAGGATATTTGGAGCGTTTTGACGCCTATGCTGGAAAAGGAAATATCGTCACATAACAACTAGACGGAAGCATTCTCAGAAACTTCTGTGTGATGAGTGCATTCAACTCACAGACTTGAACGTTCCTCTCGAAAGAGCAGTTTTGAAACACTCCTTTTGTAGAATCTGCAAGTGTTTATTTGGAGCGCTTTGAGTCCTATGTTGGAAAAGGAAATATCTTCACCTAAAAACTAGACAGAAGCATTCTGAGAAACTTCTTTGCAATGAGTGCATTCAACTCACAGACTTGAACGTTCCTTTGGATAGAACAGTTTTGAAACATTACGTTTGTAGAATCTGCAAGTGTTTATTCGGAGGACCTTGAGGCCTATGTTGGAAAAGGAAATATCTTCACATAAAAACTAGAGAGAAGGATTCTCAGAAACTTCTTTGTGATGAGTTCATTCAACTCACAGAGTTGAACCTACCAATTGATAGAGAAGTTTGGAAACACTATTTTTGTAGAATCTGCAAGTGGATATTTGGAGCCGTTTGAGGCCTATGCTGGAAAAGGAAATATCTTCACATAAAAACTGAACAGAAGCATTCTCAGAAACTTCTGTTTGATGAGTGCATTCAACTAACAGACTTGAACGTTCCTCTCGAAAGAGCAGTTTTGAAACACTCCTTTTGTAGAATCTGCAAGTGTTTATTTGGAGCCATTTGAGGCCTATGCTGGAAAAGGAAATATCTTCAAATAAAAACTGAACAGAAGCATTCTCAGAAACTTCTTTGTGTTGAGTGCATTCAACTCACAGACTTCAACTTACCTATAGAAAGAGCAGTTTTGAAACACTCTTTTGCTAAAATCTGCAAGTGGTTATTTGGAGCACTTCGAGGACTGTGCTAGGATATGGAATATGTTCACCTAAAAACTACAGAGAAGCATTCTCAGAAAGTTCTTCATGATGCCTTCATTCAACTCACGGAGTTGAACCTTCCTTATGATAGAACACTTTCGAAACACTCTTTTTGTAGAATCTTCAAGGGGATATTTGGAGCGTTTTGAGGCTGATGCTGGAAAAGGAAATAACTTCACATAACAACTAGACGGAAGCATTCTCAGAAACTTCTGTGTGATAAGTGCATTCTACTCACAGGGTTGAAGCTTGCTTTTGATAGAGCAGTTTTGAAACACTCTTTTGGTAGGATCAGCAAGTGGATAATTGGAGCGCTTTGAGGCCTATGCTGGGAAATGAAATCTCTTCACCTAAAAACTAGACAGAAGCATTCTGAGAAACTTCTGTGTGATGAGTGCATTCAACTCACAGACTTGAACTTTCCCTTTGATAGAACAGTTTTGAAACAATCCTTTTGTAGAATCTGCATGTGTTTTGTTGGAGCGCTTTGAGGCCTATGTTGGAAAAGAAAACACCTTCATATAAAAACTAGACGGAAGCCTTCTCAGAAACTTCTTTGTGATGAGTGTATTCAACTCACAGACTTGAAGCTTCCTTTGGAAAGAGCAGTTTGGAGACACTCTTCTTATAGAATCTTCAAGTGGATATTTGGAACGCTTTGAGGCCTATGCTGGGACATGAAATCTCTTCACCTAAAAACTAGACAGAAGCATTCTGAGAAACTTCTTTGCAATGAGTGCATTCAACTCACAGACTTGAACGTTCCTTTGGATAGAACAGTTTTGAAACATTACGTTTGTAGAATCTGCAAGTGTTTATTCGGAGGACCTTGAGGCCTATGTTGGAAAAGGAAATATCTTCACATAAAAACTAGAGAGAAGGATTCTCAGAAACTTCTTTGTGATGAGTTCATTCAACTCACAGAGTTGAACCAACCAATTGATAGAGAAGTTTGGAAACACTCTTTTTGTAGAATCTGCAAGTGGATATTTGGAGCCGTTTGAGGCCTATGCTGGAAAAGGAAATATCTTCACATAAAAACTGAACAGAAGCATTCTCAGAAACTTCTGTGTGATGAGTGCATTCTACTCACAGTGTTGAAGCTTGCTTTTGATAGAGCAGTTTTGAAACACTCTTTTGGTAGAATCTGCAAGTGGATATTTGGAGCGCTTTGAGGCCTATGCTGGAAAAGGAAATGTCTTCACATAAAAACTAGACAGAAGCATTCCAGGAAACTTCTGTATGATAAGTGCATTCAACTCACAGAATTGAACGTTCCTTTTGATAGGACTCTTTGGAAACACTCCTTTTGTAGAATTTGCAAGTGTTTATTTGGAGCGCTTTGAGGCCTAAGCTGGAAAAGAAAATATCTTCACGTAAGAACTAGACAGAAGCATTCTCAGAAACTTCTTTCTGATGAGTGCGTTCAACACACAGACTTGAACCTTGCTTTTGAAAGAGCAGCTTTGAAACACTCTTTTCGTAGAATCTGCAAGTGGATATTTGGAGCGCTTTGAGGCCTATGCTGGGAAATGAAATCTCTTCACCTAAAAACTACACAGAAGCATTCTGAGAAACTTCTGTGTGATGAGTGCATTCAACTCACAGACTTGAACGTTCCCTTTGATAGAACAGTTTTGAAACACTCCTTTTGTAGAATCTGCATGTGTTTATTTGGAGCGCTATGAGGCTTATGTTGGAAAAGGAAATATCTTCATAGAAAAACTAGACGGAAGCATTCTCAGAAACTTCTTTATGATGAGTGCATTCAACTCACAGACTTGAAGCTTCCTTTTGAAAGAGCAGTTTGGAAACACTCTTCTTATAGAATCTTCAAGTGGATATTTGGAGCGCTTTGAGGCCTATGCTGGGACATGAAATCTCTTCACCTAAAAACTAGACAGAAGCATTCTGAGAAACTTCTTTGCAATGAGTGCATTCAACTCACAGACTTGAACGTTCCTTTGGATAGAACAGTTTTGAAACATTCCGTTTGTAGAATCTGCAAGTGTTTACTCGGAGCACCTTGAGGTCTATGTTGGAAAAGGAAATATCTTTACATAAAAACTAGAGAGAAGGATTCTCAGAAACTTCTTTGTGATGAGTTCATTCAACTCACACAGTTGAACCTACCAATTGATAGAGAAGTTTGGAAACACTCTTTTTGCAGAATCTGCAAGTGGATATTTGGAGCCGTTTGCGGCCTATGCTGGAAAAGGAAATATCTTCACATAAAAACTGAACAGAAGCGTTCTCAGAAACTTCTTTGTGTTGAGTGCATTCAACTCACAGACTTGAACTTACCTATAGAAAGAGCAGTTTTGAAACACTCTTTTGGTAAAATCTGAAAGTGGTTATTTGGAGCACTTCGAGGCCTGTGCTGGGATATGGAATAACTTCACCTAAAAACTACAGAGAAGAATTCTCAGAAAGTTCTTCATGATGCCTTCATTCAACTCACGGAGTTGAACCTTCCTTATGATAGAGCAGTTTTGAAACACTCTTTTTGTAGAATCTGCAAGAGGATATTTGGAGAGTTTTGAGGCCTATGCTGGAAAAGGAAATATCTTCACATAACAACTAGATGGAAGCATTCTCAGAAACTTCTGTGTGATGAGTGCATTCAACTCACAGACTTGAACGTTCCTCTCGAAAGAGCAGTTTTGAAACACTCCTTTTGTAGAATCTGCAAGTGTTTATTTGGAGCGCTTTGAGTCCTATGTTGGAAAAGGAAATATCTTCACATAAAAACTAGACAGAAGCATTCTAAGAAACTTCTTTGTGATGAGTGCATTCTACTCACAGTGTTGAAGCTTGCTTTTGATAGAGCAGTTTTGAAACACTCTTTTGGTAGAATCTGCAAGTGGATATTTGGAGCGCTTTGAGGCCTATGCTGGAAAAGGAAATGTCTTCACATAAAAACTAGACAGAAGCATTCCAGGAAACTTCTGTATGATAAGTGCATTCAACTCACAGACTTGAACGTTCCTTTTGATAGGACTCTTTTGAAACACTCCTTTTGTAGAATTTGCAAGTGTTTATTTGGAGCGCTTTGAGGCCTAAGCTGAAAAGGGAATATCTTCACGTAAGAACTAGACAGAAGCATTCTCAGAAACTTCTTTCTGATGAGTGCATTCAACACACAGACTTGAACCTTGCTTTTGAAAGAGCAGCTTTGAAACACTCTTTTCGTAGAATCTGCAAGGGGATATTTGGAGCGCTTTGAGGCCTATGCTGGGAAATGAAATCTCTTCACCTAAAAACTAGACAGAAGCATTCTGAGAAACTTCTGTGTGATGAGTGCATTCAACTCACAGACTTGAACGTTCCCTTTTATAGAACAGTTTTGAAACACTCCTTTTGTAGAATCTGCATGTGTTTATTTGGAGCGCTTTGAGGCCTAAGCTGGAAAAGGAAATATCTTCAGGTAAGAACTAGATAGAAGCATTCTCAGAAACTTCTTTCTGATGAGTGCATTCAACACACAGACTTGAAACTTGCATTTGGAAGAGCAGCTTTGAAACACTCTTTTCATAGAATCTGCAAGTGGATATTTGGAGCACTTTGAGGCCTATGCTGGGAAATGAAATCTCTTCACCTAAAAACTAGACAGAAGCATTCTGAGAAACTTCTGTGTGATGAGTGCATTCAACTCACAGACTTGAACGTTCCCTTTGATAGAACAGTTTTGAAACATTCCTTTTGTAGAATCTGCATGTGTTTATTTGGAGCGCTTTGAGGCCTATGTTGGAAAAGAAAATATCTTCAAATAAAAACTAGAGGGAAGCATTCTCCGAAACTTCTTTGTGATGAGTGCATTCAACTCACAGACTTGAAGCTTCCTTTGGAAAGAGCAGTTTGGAAACACTCTTCTTATAGGATCTTTAAGTGGATATTTGGAGCGCTTTGAGGCCTATACTGGGACATGAAATCCCTTCAACTAAAAACTAGACAGAAGCATTCTGAGGAACTTCTTTGCAATGAGTGCATTCAACTCACAGACTTGAACGTTCCTTTGGTTAGAACAGTTTTGAAACATTACGTTTGTAGAATCTGCAAGTGTTTATTGGGAGCACCTTGAGGCCTATGTTGGAAAAGGAAATATCTTCACATAAAAACTAGAGAGAAGGATTCTCAGAAACTTCTTTGTGATGAGTTCATTCAACTCACAGAGTTGAACCTACCAATTGATAGAGAAGTTTGGAAACACTCCTTTTGTAAAATCTGCAAGTGGATATTTGGAGCCGTTTGAGGCCTATGCTGGAAAAGGAAATATCTTCACATAAAAACTGAACAGAAGCATTCTCAGAAACTTCTTTGTGTTGAGTGCATTCAACTCACAGACTTCAACTTACCTATAGAAAGAGAAGTTTTGAAACACTCTTTTGCTAAAATCTGCAAGTGGTTATTTGGAGCACTTCGAGGCCCGTGCTGGGATATGGAATATCTTCAACTAAAAACTACAGAGAAGGATTATGAAAAAGTTCTTCATGATGCCTTCATTCAACTCATGGAGTTGAACCTTCCTTATGATAGAACACTTTTGAAACACTCTTTTTGTAGAATCTGTAAGAGGATATTTGGAGCGTTTTGAGGCCTATGCTGGAAAAGGAAATATCGTCACATAACAACTAGATGGAAGAATTCTCAGAAACTTCTGTGTGATGAGTGCATTCAACTCACAGACTTGAACGTTCCTCTCGAAAGAGCAGTTTGGAAACACTCCTTTTGTAGAATCTGCAAGTGTTTATTTGGAGCTCTTTGAGTCCTATGTTGGAAAAGGAAATATCTTCAAATAAAAACTAGAGAGAAGCATTCTAAGAAACTTCTTTGTGATGAGTGCATTCTACTCAGAGTGTTGAAGCTTGCTTTTGATAGAGCAGTTTTGAAACACTCTTTTGGTAGAATCTGCAAGTGGATATTTGGATCGTTTTGAGGCCTATGCTGGAAAAGGAAATGTCTTCACATAAAAACTAGACAGAAGCATTCCAGGAAACTTCTGTATGATAAGTGCATTCAACTCACAGACTTGAACGTTCCTTTTGATAGGACTCTTTTGAAACACTCCTTTTGTAGAATTTGCAAGTGTTTATTTGGAGCGCTTTGAGGCCTAAGCTGAAAATTGAATATCTTCACGTAAGAACTAGACAGAAGCATTCTCAGAAACTTCTTTCTGATGAGTGCATTCAACACACAGACTTGAACCTTGCTTTTGAAAGAGCAGCTTTGAAACACTCTTTTCGTAGAATCTGCAAGGGGATATTTGGAGCGCTTTGAGGCCTATGCTGGGAAATGAAATCTCTTCACCTAAAAACTAGACAGAAGCATTCTGAGAAACTTCTGTGTGATGAGTGCATTCAACTCACAGACTTGAACGTTTCCTTTGATAGAACAGTTTTGAAACACTCCTTTTGTAGAATCTGCATGTGTTTATTTGGAGCGCTTTGAGGCCTATGTTGGAAAAGGAAATATCTTCATATAAAAACTAGACGGAAGCATTCTCAGAAACTTCTTTGTGATGAGTGCATTCAACTCACAGACTTGAAGCTTCCTTTGGAAAGAGCACTTTGGAGACACTCTTCTTATAGAATCTTCAAGTGGATATTTGGAGCGCTTTGAGGCCTATGCTGGGAAATGAAATCTCTTCACCTAAAAACTAGACAGAAGCATTCTGAGAAACTTCTGTGTGATGAGTGCATTCAACTCACAGACTTGAACGTTCCCCTTGATAGAACAGTTTTGAAACACTCCTTTTGTAGAATCTGCATGTGTTTATTTGGAGTGCTTTGAGGCCTATGTTGGAAAAGGAAATATCTTCATATAAAAACTAGACGGAAGCCTTCTCAGAAACTTCTTTGTGATGAGTGCATTCAACTCACAGACTTGAAGCTTCCTTTGGAAAGAGCAGTTTGGAGACACTCTTCTTATAGAATCTTCAAGTGGATATTTGGAACGCTTTGAGGCCTATGTTGGGACATGAAATCTCTTCACCTAAAAACTAGACAGAAGCATTCTGAGAAACTTCTTTGCAATGAGTGCATTCAACTCACAGACTTGAACGTTCCTTTGGATAGAACAGTTTTGAAACATTACGTTTGTAGAATCTGCAAGTGTTTATTCGGAGGACCTTGAGGCCTATGTTGGAAAAGGAAATATCTTCACATAAAAACTAGAGAGAAGGATTCTCAGAAACTTCTTTGTGATGAGTTCATTCAACTCACAGAGTTGAACCTACCAATTGATAGAGAAGTTTGGAAACACTCTTTTTGTAGAATCTGCAAGTGGATATTTGGAGCCATTTGAGGCCTATGCTGGAAAAGGAAATATCTTCACATAAAAACTGAACAGAAGCATTCTCAGAAACTTCTGTGTGATGAGTGCATTCTACTCACAGTGTTGAAGCTTGCTTTTGATAGAGCAGTTTTGAAACACTCTTTTGGTAGAATCTGCAAGTGGATATTTGGAGCGCTTTGAGGCCTATGCTGGAAAAGGAAATGTTTTCACATAAAAACTAGACAGAAGCATTCCAGGAAACTTCTGTATGATAAGTGCATTCAACTCACAGACTTGAACGTTCCTTTTGATAGGACTCTTTGGAAACACTCCTTTTGTAGAATTTGCAAGTGTTTATTTGGAGCGCTTTGAGGCCTAAGCTAGAAAAGAAAATATCTTCACGTAAGAACTAGACAGAAGCATTCTCAGAAACTTCTTTCTGATGAGTGCGTTCAACACACAGACTTGAACCTTGCTTTTGAAAGAGCAGCTTTGAAACACTCTTTTCGTAGAATCTGCAAGTGGATATTTGGAGCGCTTTGAGGCCTATGCTATGAAATGAAATCTCTTCAACTAAAAACTACACAGAAGCATTCTGAGAAACTTCTGTGTGATGAGTGCATTCAACTCACAGACTTGAACGTTCCCTTTGATAGAACAGTTTTGAAACACTCCTTTTGTAGAATCTGCATGTGTTTATTTGGAGCGCTATGAGGCTTATGTTGGAAAAGGAAATATCTTCATAGAAAAACTAGACGGAAGCATTCTCCGAAACTTCTTTGTGATGAGTGCATTCAACTCACAGACTTGAAGCTTCCTTTTGAAAGAGCAGTTTGGAAACACTCTTCTTATAGAATCTTCAAGTGGATATTTGGAGCGCTTTGAGGCCTATGCTGGGACATGAAATCTCTTCACCTAAAAACTAGACAGAAGCATTCTGAGAAACTTCTTTGCAATGAGTGCATTCAACTCACAGACTTGAACGTTCCTTTGGATAGAACAGTTTTGAAACATTCCGTTTGTAGAATCTGCAAGTGTTTATTCGGAGCACCTTGAGGTCTATGTTGGAAAAGGAAATATCTTTACATAAAAACTGAACAGAAGCATTCTCAGAAACTTCTTTGTGTTGAGTGCATTCAACGCACAGACTTGAACTTACCTGTAGAAAGAGCAGTTTTGAAACACTCTTTTGGTAAAATCTACAAGTGGTTATTTGGAGCACTTCGAGGCCAGTGCTGTAATATGGAATATCTTCACCTAAAAACTACAGAGAAGCATTCTCAGAAAGTTCTTCACGATGCCTTCATTCAACTCACGGAGTTGAAAATTCCTTATGATAGAGCAGTTTTGAAACACTCTTTTTGTAGAATCTGCAAGAGGATATTTTGAGGGTTTTGAGGCCTATGCTGGAAAAGGAAATATCTTCACATAACAACTAGACGGAAGTATTCTCAGAAACTTCTGTGTGATGAGTGCATTCAACTCACAGGCTTGAACGTTCCTCTCGAAGGAGCAGTTTTGAAACACTCCTTTTGTAGAATCTGCAAGTGTTTAATTGGAGCGCTTTGAGGCCTATGTTGGAAAAGGAAATATCTTCACATAAAAACTAGACAGAAGCGTTCTCAGAAACTTCTTTGTGATGAGTGCATTCTACTCACAGTGTTGAAGCTTGCTTTTGATAGAGCAGTTTTGAAATACTCTTTTGGTAGAATCTGCAAGTGGATATTTGGAGGGCTTTGAGGCCTATGCTGGAAAAGGAAATGTCTTCACATAAAAACTAGACAGAAGCATTCCAGGAAACATCTGTATGATAAGTGCATTCAACTCACAGACGTGAACGTTCCTTTTGATAGGACTCTTTGGAAACACTCCTTTTGTAGAATTTGCTAGTGTTTCTTTGGAGCGCTTTGAGGACAAAGCTGGAAAAGGAAATATCTTCACGTAAGAACTAGACAGAAGCATTCTCAGAAACTTCTTTCTGATGAGTGCATTCAACACACAGACTTGAACCTTGCTTTTGAAAGAGCAGCATTGAAACACTCTTTTCGTAGAATCTGCAAGTGGATATTTGGAGCGCTTTGAGGCCTATGCTGGGAAATGAAATCTCTTCACCTAAAAACTAGACAGAAGCATTCTGAGAAACTTCTGGGTGATGAGTGCACTCAACTCACAGACTTGAACGTTTCCTTTGATAGAACAGTTTTGAAACACTCCTTTTGTAGAGTCTGCATGTGTTTATTTGGAGCGCTTTGAGGCCTATGTTGGAAAAGGAAATATCTTCATATAAAAACTAGACAGAAGCATTCTCAGAAACTTCTTTGTGATGAGTGCATTCAACTCACAGACTTGAAGCTTCCTTTGGAAAGAGCAGTTTGGAAACACTCTTCTTATAGAATCTTCAAGTGGATATTTGGAGCGCTTTGAGGCCTATGCTGGGACATGAAATCCCTTCACCTGAAAACTAGACAGAAGCATTCTGAGAAACTTCTTTGAAATGAGTGCATTCAACTCACAGTGTTGAAGCTTGCTTTTAATAGAGCAGTTTTGAAACACTCTTTTGGTACAATCTGCAAGTGGATATTTGGAGCGCTTTGAGGCCTATGCTGGAAAAGGAAATGTCTTCACATAAAAACTAGAGAGAAGGATTCTCAGAAACTTCTTTGTGATGAGTTCATTCAACTCACAGAGTTGAACCTACCAATTGATAGAGAAGTTTGGAAACAGTCTTTTTGCAGAATCTGCAAGTGGATATTTGGAGCCGTTTGAGGCCTATGCTGGAAAAGGAAATATCTTCACATAAAAACTGAACAGAAGCATTCTCAGAAACTTCTTTGTGTTGAGTGCATTCAACTCACAGACCTGAACTTACCTGTAGAAAGAGCAGTTTTGAAACACTCTTTTGGTAAAATCTGCAAGTGGTTATTTGGAGCACTTCGAGGCCTGTGCTGGGATATGGAATATCTTCACCTAAAAACTACAGAGAAGCATTCTCAGAAAGTTCTTCACGATGCATTCATTCAACTCACAGAGTTGAAGCTTCCTTTTGATAGAAAAGTTTGGAAACACTCTTTTTGTAGAATCTGCAAGAGGATATTTGGAGCGTTTTGAGGCCTATGCTGGAAAAGGAAATATCTTCACCTAAAAACTAGACAGAAGCATTCTCAGAAACTTCTGTGTGATGAGTGCATTCAACTCACAGACTTGAACGTTTCTTTTGATAGAACAGTTTTGAAACATTACGTTTGTAGAATCTGCAAGTGTTTATTCGGAGCACCTTGAGGCCTATGTTGGAAAAGGAAATATCTTCACATAAAAACTAGAGAGAAGGATTAACAGAAACTTCTTTGTGATGAGTTCATTCAACTCACAGAGTTGAACCTACCAATTGATAGAGAAGTTTGGAAACACTCTTTCTGTAGAATCTCCAAGTGGCTATTTGGAGCCGTTTGAGGCCTATGCTGGAAAAAGAAATATCTTCACATAAAAACTGAACAGAAGCATTCTCAGAAACTTCTTTGTGTTGAGTGCATTCAACTCACAGACTTGAACTTACCTGTAGAAAGAGCAGTTTTGAAACACTCTTTTGGTAAAATCTGCAAGTGGTTATTTGGAGCACTTCGAGGCCTGTGCTGGGATATGGAATATCTTCACCTAAAAACTACAGAGAAGCATTCTCAGAAAGTTCTTCACGATGCATTCATTCAACTCACAGAGTTGAACCTTCCTTTTGATAGAACAGTTTTGAAACACTCTTTTTGTAGAATCTGCAAGAGGATATTTGGAGCGTTTTGAGGCCTATGCTGGAAAAGGAAATATCTTCACCTAAAAACTAGACAGAAGCATTCTCAGAAACTTCTGTGTGATGAGTGCATTCAACTCACAGACTTGAACGTTTCTTTTGATAGAACAGTTTTGAAACATTACGTTTGTAGAATCTGCAAGTGTTTATTCGGAGCACCTTGAGGCCTATGTTGGAAAAGGAAATATCTTCACATAAAAACTAGAGAGAAGGATTCTCAGAAACTTCTTTGTGATGAGTTCATTCAACTCACAGAGTTGAACCTACCAATTGATAAGTTTGGAAACACTCTTTTTGTAGAATCTGCAAGTGGATATTTGGAGCCGTTTGAGGCCTATGCTGGAAAAGGAAATATCTTCGCATAAAAACTGAACAGAAGCATTCTCAGAAACTTCTTTGTGTTGAGTGCATTCAACTCACAGACTTGAACTTACCTGTAGAAAGAGCAGTTTTGAAACACTCTTTTGGTAAAATCTGCAAGTGGTTATTTGGAGCACTTCGAGGCCTGTGCTGGGATATGGAATATCTTCACCTAAAAACTACAGAGAAGCATTCTCAGAAAGTTCTTCACGATGCATTCATTCAACTCACAGAGTTGAACCTTCCTTTTGATAGAACAGTTTTGAAACACTCTTTTTGTAGAATCTGCAAGAGGATATTTGGAGCGTTTTGAGGCCTATGCTGGAAAAGGAAATATCTTCACCTAAAAACTAGACAGAAGCATTCTCAGAAACTTCTGTGTGATGAGTGCATTCAACTCACAGACTTGAACGTTTCTTTTGATAGAACAGTTTTGAAACATTACGTTTGTAGAATCTGCAAGTGTTTATTCGGAGCACCTTGAGGCCTATGTTGGAAAAGGAAATATCTTCACATAAAAACTAGAGAGAAGGATTAACAGAAACTTCTTTGTGATGAGTTCATTCAACTCACAGAGTTGAACCTACCAATTGATAGAGAAGTTTGGAAACACTCTTTCTGTAGAATCTCCAAGTGGCTATTTGGAGCCGTTTGAGGCCTATGCTGGAAAAAGAAATATCTTCACATAAAAACTGAACAGAAGCATTCTCAGAAACTTCTTTGTGTTGAGTGCATTCAACTCACAGACTTGAACTTACCTGTAGAAAGAGCAGTTTTGAAACACTCTTTTGGTAAAATCTGCAAGTGGTTATTTGGAGCACTTCGAGGCCTGTGCTGGGATATGGAATATCTTCACCTAAAAACTACAGAGAAGCATTCTCAGAAAGTTCTTCACGATGCATTCATTCAACTCACAGAGTTGAACCTTCCTTTTGATAGAACAGTTTTGAAACACTCTTTTTGTAGAATCTGCAAGAGGATATTTGGAGCGTTTTGAGGCCTATGCTGGAAAAGGAAATATCTTCACCTAAAAACTAGACAGAAGCATTCTCAGAAACTTCTGTGTGATGAGTGCATTCAACTCACAGACTTGAACGTTTCTTTTGATAGAACAGTTTTGAAACATTACGTTTGTAGAATCTGCAAGTGTTTATTCGGAGCACCTTGAGGCCTATGTTGGAAAAGGAAATATCTTCACATAAAAACTAGAGAGAAGGATTCTCAGAAACTTCTTTGTGATGAGTTCATTCAACTCACAGAGTTGAACCTACCAATTGATAAGTTTGGAAACACTCTTTTTGTAGAATCTGCAAGTGGATATTTGGAGCCGTTTGAGGCCTATGCTGGAAAAGGAAATATCTTCGCATAAAAACTGAACAGAAGCATTCTCAGAAACTTCTTTGTGTTGAGTGCATTCAACTCACAGACTTGAACTTACCTGTAGAAAGAGCAGTTTTGAAACACTCTTTTGGTAAAATCTGCAAGTGGTTATTTGGAGCACTTCGAGGCCTGTGCTGGGATATGGAATATCTTCACCTAAAAACTACAGAGAAGCATTCTCAGAAAGTTCTTCACGATGCATTCATTCAACTCACAGAGTTGAACCTTCCTTTTGATAGAACAGGTTGGAAACACTCTTTTTGTAGAATCTGCAAGAGGATATTTGGAGCGTTTTGAGGCCTATGCTGGAAAAGGAAATATCTTCACCTAAAAACTAGACAAAAGCATTCTCAGAAACTTCTGTGTGATGAGTGCATTCAACTCACAGACTTGAAAGTTTCTTTTGATAGAACAGTTTTGAAACATTACGTTTGTAGAATCTGCGAGTGTTTATTCGGAGCACCTTGAGGCCTATGTTGGAAAAGGAAATATCTTCACATAAAAACTAGAGAGAAGGATTCTCAGAAACTTCTTTGTGATGAGTTCATTCAACTCACAGAGTTGAACCTACCAATTGATAGAGAAGTTTGGAAACACTCTTTCTGTAGAATCTGCAAGTGGCTATTTGGAGCCGTTTGAGGCCTATGCTGGAAAAGGAAATATCTTCACATAAAAACTGAACAGAAGCATTCTCAGAAACTTCTTTGTGTTGAGTGCATTCAACTCACAGACTTGAACTTACCTGTAGAAAGAGCAGTTTTGAAACACTCTTTTGGTAAAATCTGCAAGTGGTTATTTGGAGCACTTCGAGGCCTGTGCTGGGATATGGAATATCTTCACCTAAAAACTACAGAGAAGCATTCTCAGAAAATTCTTCATGATGCATTCATTCAACTCACAGAGTTGAACCTTCCTTTTGATAGAACAGTTTTGAAACACTCTTTTTGTAGAATCTGCAAGAGGATATTTGGAGCGTTTTGAGGCCTATGCTGGAAAAGGAAATATCTTCACCTAAAAACTAGACAGAAGCATTCTCAGAAACTTCTGTGTGATGAGTGCATTCAACTCACAGACTTGAACGTTTCTTTTGATAGAACAGTTTTGAAACATTACGTTTGTAGAATCTGCAAGTGTTTATTCGGAGCACCTTGAGGCCTATGTTGGAAAAGGAAATATCTTCACATAAAAACTAGAGAGAAGGATTCTCAGAAACTTCTTTGTGATGAGTTCATTCAACTCACAGAGTTGAACCTACCAATTGATAGAGAAGTTTGGAAACACTCTTTTTGTAGAATCTGCAAGTGGCTATTTGGAGCCGTTTGAGGCCTATGCTGGAAAAGGAAATATCTTCACATAAAAACTGAACAGAAGCATTCTCAGAAACTTCTTTGTGTTGAGTGCATTCAACTCACAGACTTGAACTTACCTGTAGAAAGAGCAGTTTTGAAACACTCTTTTGGTAAAATCTGCAAGTGGTTATTTGGAGCACTTCGAGGCCTGTGCTGGGATATGGAATATCTTCACCTAAAAACTACAGAGAAGCATTCTCAGAAAGTTCTTCACGATGCATTCATTCAACTCACAGAGTTGAAACTTCCTTTTGATAGAACAGTTTTGAAACACTCTTTTTGTAGAATCTGCAAGAGGATATTTGGAGCGTTTTGAGGCCTATGCTGGAAAAGGAAATATCTTCACCTAAAAACTAGACAGAAGCATTCTCAGAAACTTCTGTGTGATGAGTGCATTCAACTCACAGACTTGAACGTTTCTTTTGATAGAACAGTTTTGAAACATTACGTTTGTAGAATCTGCAAGTGTTTATTTGGAGCACCTTGAGGCCTATGTTGGAAAAGGAAATATCTTCACATAAAAACTAGACAGAAGGATTCTCAGGAACTTCTTTGAGATGAGTTCATTCAACTCACAGGGTTGAACCTACCAATTGATAGAGAAGTTTGGAAACACTCTTTTTGTAGAATCTGCAAGTGGATATTTGGAGCCGTTTGAGGCCTATGCTGGAAAAGGAAATATCTTCACATAAAAACTGAACAGAAGCATTCTCAGAAACTTCTTTGTGTTGAGTGCATTCAACTCACAGACTTGAACTTACCTGTAGAAAGAGCAGTTTTGAAACACTCTTTTGGTAAAATCTGCAAGTGGTTATTTGGAGCACTTCGAGGCCTGTGCTGGGATATGGAATATCTTCACCGAAAAACTACAGAGAACCATTCTCAGAAGGTTCTTCACGATGCATTCATTCAACTCACAGAGTTGAACCTTCCTTTTGATAGAACAGTTTTGAAAGACTCTTTTAGTAGAATCTGCAAGAGGATATTTGGAGCGATTTGAGGCCTATGCTGGAAAAGGAAATATCTTCACCTAAAAACTAGACAGAAGCATTCTCAGAAACTTCTCTGTGATGAGTGCATTCAACTCACAGACTTGAACGTTTCTTTTGATAGAACAGCTTGGAAACATTACGTTTGTAGAAGCTGCAAGTGTTTATTCGGAGCACCTTGAGGCCTATGTTGGAAAAGGAAATATCTTCACATAAAAACTAGAGAGAAGGATTCTCAGAAACTTCTTTGTGATGAGTTCATTCAACTCACAGAGTTGAACCTACCAATTGATAGAGAAGTTTGGAAACACTCTTTTTGAAGAATCTGCAAGTGGATATTTGGAGCCGTTTGAGGCCTATGCTGGAAAAGGAAATATCTTCACATAAAAACTGAACAGAAGCATTCTCAGAAACTTCTTTGTGTTGAGTGCATTCAACTCACAGACTTGAACTTTCCTGTAGAAAGAGCAGTTTTGAAACACCCTTTTGGTAAAATCTGCAAGTGGTTATTTGGAGCACTTCGAGGCCTGTGCTGGGATATGGAATATCTTCACCTAAAAACTACAGAGAAGCATTCTCAGAAGGTTCTTCACGATGCATTCATTCAACTCACAGGGTTGAACCTTCCTTTTGATAGAACAGTTTGGAAACACTCTTTTTGTAGAATCTGCAAGAGGATATTTGGAGCGTTTTGAGGCCTATGCTGGAAAAGGAAATATCTTCACCTAAAAACTAGACAGAAGCATTCTCAGAAACTTCTGTGTGATGAGTGCATTCAACTCACAGACTTGAACGTTTCTTTTGATAGAACAGTTTTGAAACATTACGTTTGTAGAATCTGCAAGTGTTTATTCGGAGCACCTTGAGGCCTATGTTGGAAAAGGAAATATCTTCACATAAAAACTAGAGAGAAGGATTCTCAGAAACTTCTTTGTGATGAGTTCATTCAACTCACAGAGTTGAACCTACCAATTGATACAGAAGATTGGAAACACTCTTTTTGTAGAATCTGCAAGTGGATATTTGGAGCCGTTTGAGGCCTATGCTGGAAAAGGAAATATCTTCACATAAAAACTGAACAGAAGCATTCTCAGAAACTTCTTTGTGTTGAGTGCATTCAACTCACAGACTTGAACTTACCTGTAGAAAGAGCAGTTTTGAAACACTCTTTTGG